>NC_072444.2:63033194-63338888 GCF_028878055.3 Symphalangus syndactylus
TAAAAATGAAGAACAGTAAATTGCATAAATAAAAGCATGTTTCCATTTATGGGCTATAAAACAAACAAAGTCTGACTTTAAAAGCTGTTAGTATGTATAAATTAAAGTATAGAAAGGTCACAAAATTTTTAAAAATGTGATTCTTAGAAGGAAAAATGAAACAAAGAATCTTCATCACATTCATGATGGTTGGATGCCATTGATCACAACAAGGCATTTTTTAAATGTAGGCAGTTTAAAATTTGAAATTTAGCCAAAGAGCTTATGTAAAGTTGATGTTAAATTAACAGAGTCAGTAACCTCTGCTTTCAGAAGTATTTAGGTAAAGTTTTTGTTTACACTGATTATTAAGATCCATAATTAATATTTATACATATTTATATAGAGACTTTTTCATTTCCTGGCAAGTGAATGGGCCAAAATTGAGCTTGGGAAGACAAAGCTTATATATTTTTTGTGCCTTTATATTTAGTGAATGAAGTACCTCAAACGTTTTAAAGTAACTCCTGTATATGATCTTGTTTTCTGTTATTAAATATTAACACTTTAAAGAATTTAAATGTAACTAAATCTCATTGTGCAAACTCTTATGCTCATGTCATATGTGTGCATGTAGCCTCAGTTTCCTGAAGAAGATGCTCATCATGCAGAAACACTGAATTTATTGGTCCAAAAGTCTAGACTTTGATTTGGTTTTCTAACACATAAAACTTTGTACTAGGAAAAATCAATCAATTATAGTTTCTCATTTATGGAATGAGAACAATAATAGCTTCCCTACTTAACTCAGAAATTGTGAGAGTCAAATAAATTGTATAACAAATGATATAAGTGTAAGAGATTATCTTTTACAAAATGTAAAATCCATTTATTATTTCAAAATGCACTTATTAATAATTTACAATGAACAGACTAACCAACATAGGCCCTGTCTACAAAAAAGATAAATGGCAGGGTCTGGGGAAATCTCTCCATATCTGGACACAGACTAGGCTATCGTTGTCCATCTCCTATCACACCCTTGAGCTATGCTTACTGTAACATTTCTGTGTGTTTCTCTCTTTTCTAGGGATCATTTCAGTCTTTACAGTTTATAAGATTCTGAAGGTGATGACAATAACCTGTCTGCCCAACAATAGCTATTGGACACAAACTAGAAGCACATTCTTGTTTGCTTGGTGACTGTGAGTGGCTGAGAGACACTTGTGAAATGTGTCCAGATGGGTGGAAGTGTACTCTGTTCTCAGCCTGTCCTCATGCATATTTGATATGCAAATCAAATAATGAGTGTTGCCTCGGCCATTGGCCACCTGATTGGCTGTGGGACAGACAAATGAATCTGATTTAACATCCATAGAGAATCACAAAGTCCTGCTATTAATAAAATGTGGTGTTTCCAGGTGACTGCATTGAACATGTCCTGAGGATCCCCTGCTGTTCTCATAAAAATGAGTGCTAAAATGTATTTTAAAATTCCGTAATGTAGTGACACAACAGATGAAAATGAGTCACATTCTCTGGAAAACACATCTTGACATTCTAGAAATAGATACACTCTTTGGTATCTAAAAGATTTCCAATCATTTCATAGAATAAATCATTGATTCCAGGATTGTGATTTAAAAGGTTACAGGTATACATGGGCAGAAGTAAGTTATCAAGGGTATGGGTACGTTAGAGGTATCCTCTGACAAGTAGCCACTGGAATTGAATCCCAGTGACGTGATTAGGCTAAGTGTTGACAGCAGAAGGAGAGGCAGAGGCACAATAGGGAGAGGAGGAAAACATAAAAGCTAAAGGGGGACAAGATTTGCATATAATAGAACAAAAGAAAGAAGTGTAAACAGAAAAAAAAAGAAGGAAGGAGAGGTAGCTAGAAGAGAAAAAACACGAAGAAAAATAGTAAAAGGAGCTACCAATGAGTACCCGCTTTTCCTTGGCATTATTCAAAAAAATAATTGTCCATGATTCTGATTAGTTTCTGCCTGAATCTACCTTCTTACAAAGGGTCATCTATCTTTTCCTCAAAATAAAAAACTCTCTGTCTATAAAGATACGTTCCAAAGTTGCTTTCTTTTATTAGACTTAACTTATGTTCCTTGCGCTTTGGTAGTTACAGTGCAATTAATCACTTCTCTCTACATCAAAAAGCAGTTTCTAGCACCACAAGCACATGCATGGACTTGACTGTGCTTCTCTGGGGGGCCATCTCCATGGTTTTGGAATGCTGCTGGCTCAGGTGACAGACCCCCTTTATTCCACTGGATGAGGGCATAAGAAGAGGAACATAGCTGGATTGCAGTGGAATTATAGTGTGGACACCTGTAATGATCTTCAATTTATTTCTGCCCTGCCAGCCTTTGATGACTTCCAACGGGACTGTGAATACTTCTTTCTGATCACATAAATATCTGGAGGAGAGTGAGGGGAGTGGGGACTTTGGGCTTCCTGGAAATCACTGTGTACTTCCACATATCATGTAATTTGTCCAGTGAGAAGTGTGTAATTACTAAAGAGAAATGTGAACCATGGCAAAAATTATACTTAAGTTGTTTGACAAGGTCATATATATATTATATATATGTGTAATTACTAAAGAGAAATGTGAACCATGGCAAAAATTATACTTAAGTTGTTTGACAAGGTCATATATATATATTATATATATATGTTAGACAGTTTTTGCTTCTGTTGCTCAGGCTGGAGTGCAGTGGCGCAATCTCAGCTCACTGCAACCTCCACCTCCTGGGTTCAAGTGATTCTCCTGCCTCAGCCTCCTGAGTAGCTGGGACTACAAGTGTCCGCCACCACGCCTGGCTAATTTTTGTATTTTTAATAGAGACAGGGTTTCACCATGTTGGGCAGGATGGTCTCGATCTCCTGACCTCGTGATCCGCCCGCCTCGGCCTCCCAAAGTGCTGGGATTACAGGTGTGAGCCACCGCGCCCGGCCGACATGGCTATATTTTTAAGATGTTGACTCAAGTTACTTTTTCTCCTTTCCTGCAGGTGGCTAAAAGGAGAAAGAAAAAGAATACAGCTTAGTCTTCCCTGCTTTTGCTTTCAAAAGAATATGCTAGCTAAAAGGAGTATGATTCTCAGACCTGAGATTTAAAGTTGAGGTAGAGCTTGGTGGGTGAGTGACACGAAGAGGGAGAGATGAATGCATTTCGTATGATGAATAGGAAATGTCAGTAGGAATGTGAAAGAAACGGAAAGATAAATGGGTGCTTTGGCTGGATCCTTGGAAGAGGGTCTGTGCACGAGGGCCATGAGGACAAGAATGAGAAACAACTCAATTAAAGCACAATGCAGGAGGTATTCTTTCCGCCAATGGAAGCTGACTTACCACGCACAGTAGTCCTGGTTTTCACGCAGGTGAATGCCTTCCTCGGCCTGCACTCAGGAGCCGCAACAGCTGTCCTTCCCATTGGCGTCCAGGGCAGAGCTTTATTCTTAACCCCAGGTAGCCAGTCAAGACAAGTGGTGACTGTAATGACCAAAATTTGTGGCAATTAGTACCCAAGGCTCTAAGAGTTCCATCTGACTTCTTGTAGACTGCCTCCCTCCAACACTCATATACACATCTACACAAACACAATATTCTATTCGAGCAATGAGCACAGGAAAGCAAATGTATGGCCAAGGGCCTTTAATTGGTTGTTGGGGAGGAAAGTCCTTACTCTTGAATTTGGGAATAGGCAGTTGTTAAATGAAAAACCTTAGACAAATTAAACTCAAAAGAGTTTAATTGAGCAAAGAACAATTTGCAAATCAGTCAGATCCCGAACCTGAATAGGTTCAGAGACTCCAGTACTACTGCATAGTGGAAGATTTATGGATGGTAAAAAGAAAGTGACATACAGGAAACAGAAGTGAGGTACAGAAATGACTGGATTGGTGACAGTTTGGTGTTTGCTTATTTGAACAGGATTTGAACAGTTGACGGCTGTTGATTGATCAAAACTTAATGACTGGCACAAAAGTTGGTTACAGTCTATCTACACATCCACTTAGATTACATTTCATGATGCATGGAGAAACCTTTATGCTAAACTTACGATATGTAAGGAGGTGGCTTTAGGCTAAATTTAACACAGTGAATCAAACCAGTTCCCAACTCCCCATTTCCAATCTGGAACAGTGATTACACACTTGCCTAGGATACTACCACTTTGGGACTAAGCTTTTCTCATCTAACTTATGTATTTAACACTTGAGTAACTCAATTAAATTCAGGTGAATGGAAGATAGAAGGGACATGGAGACCCTAGAAGTTCATGTAATATTCTTTAAATATGTGTAATGATTTTTGCATTTTCATTTATATACTTACACACTTGTGACATACATATATTCACACACTCACACTCACACCACACTGGCCTACGTAGCCATTCCTTGCAGGCATTCTTTGCATTCCAGGCAGGTCCTGGTTACATTGAGTCTAGGCCCCCATTCAAGACTGTAGGGTCAAACTAATGGCTAGAAGAAAGATGTGGTCTTTGCACACAATTAATAAATTAATTCAATTAGTGTTTCATGAGTATGGAAAGTATGAGGCCCTGTCCTGGCTTTGGGGACAGACACACTGATGTATCAGATGTGACCTTTGTTTTTTAGAAATTTAAAATCTAGTAAAAGCGTGAAGTAAGCACAGCACTGGACCTGACATAATGGCTGATTTGCATGCATGAATGAGCAAATGAGGCATGGAAATATACACAAAAATGTAATAGGATGAATTATTGAAACACACACAAAACCTTTGAAAAGGAAAGTTGTTTTAAAAATAGCTTTCCCTAGCCATACAGGGGGAAAAAGAGGGCACTATTTATGCTATCCTTAATCCTCATGATCGTGGGAGAAATAAACAGCTTTCTAAAGTTCATGTCTGTTCAGAGAAGAATTGGGCTGAGTTATCTCAAAGGTGGATGGGGAGGAGCCAAAAGCTCTGAGTAAAAGGAGTCAGAAGGTTTGGGGAGGGCTATATGCATTAAAGGTCCCTAAGCGTGAAAAACAAAAAAACAAAAACAACAAAATAATCATATTTGAATAGTTTCTGTAACTGGAGGATCCCCTAGGTGAGTGATTTCTTCAACATGCCTGTAGAGACTGTCAGTGAGCACAAAGGCCTTAAGATTAGCGACTGAAGGCTCCTGGAATGAGTATGTGGTTAGAGACTGGAACTCCTCAGGAGTTTCCCTAGGTCTGCTCCAAATAGCACAAACAATGGATGATGAAGGATCCATGTTAATAGCAGTGGATCCACAGGTAATAAAGAGAGCTGGTGGTACGAATGCCTCCACCAGATCTAAAAACCTGGCTACTTCCTGATTTTCTGTAGTGTAAAACACCCTAATTTTTAATTATGCCAATGATAAGGTAAGTTTTCTGAGTTAAGGAATACCTTTCCCACACAAGTACACTGTAGAAGAGATTCCTCCTTTTATCTCTGGGTAGACTGCATGAAGATCGCTTCTATCCCATTGAGGTGAGGCAGAATACGCCAAACACAACTGAGGTTGAATTTCTCACCAAGAAATTGAGGGCCCAGAGGAGACTTACATGATGTAATGAAATTTTAAAATGTGATAGATATTATTCATGTTGAGTTTGAAACTAAGTTCTGCAACTAAAAGATAAGGCATTTGTGATAAGGGCTGTAAATATAATTCAAAATATAAGAATAATTTAGATTTGATAATAAAAATAAAGAGTAAAGGATTCTTTGTATTCTCCATAGACTATCTGATAAAAATTAAACTATGTCAATGATATAGGGTTATTCCTATAAAAACTAACAATTATTCTTCACTATTCTAACTGAAGCCAATTCAAGTCTCTTCTCTGTGATGAAGAAAACCAATGAAAAGAAGATAGAATCTCACAATAATAAGACTCTAAGCTACACTTTAACACCAATTTAGCAATTCCATTAGAGAGCACATCCAGTTCATTAAAAACAGCAAGCTAACCTGTCTGTAAATTGCCTTACCATAATCAAATGTTGGCAAAATAAGTAGATAGGAAATATAGTGCCTGTCTGAAATATTAGCAATTAATCATAAAATAGTCAGTTGTTTGAAAATGTCATGCATATTACTATATAATAATATTCCTTAAACTGAACTAGGAAAAGTTTCTTTTTTTATTTTTTTTAACGTGTAAACACTTCAATCAGTTTTTTTTTAATAAAACACATTAAAGAGTTAGCTATCTCTACACATGTGGATTCAATCCACATCAAAACTGAATTTATCAGTTAAGCAGAGTCCTTCAAACAAATTTGGATACATAGCTGGACAACCTTTTAGGTATCAAACAGAGCCCTAGATGGTTATTTCCTTCTGTAAACCCAAGCCAGGGAGAGACCTGTATGCAGGCAGCCCAGAGACCAGTGTAGGAATCTCTTTCACAGCATCTCGGATTTGACAAAGTGTTCCTTAACTCAAGAAATGGCCCGTTTCATTGCTAAGTACACATTGCATGATGTGTGCAACAAGCTCTTTGTTAATTAATTTAAAACCTAGATTTGTAATTTGTATAATTTCCACACATGTGTCCTAGTTTTGCCTTTCAGCCAAACAAAACTCTGCCTCCTCTATCCCAGGGCATTATAAACTTGTGAAGCCTGCCCGTATCTTTTATTAATCCTCTTGCCTCCAGTTCCTTTAGCCACTTTGCAGCGTGACATGGTTTGTAGATACCTTCACCCTTCACTGACAGTGAACAACGGCAGAGGTATGATTATGGGTAAAAGAATTTTATATTTTGTATATCATTAAAGGAAAAATCAAGGTTATGGAATCCTTTTGGCTATGTCCAAATGTTGCTGTTGACTTGACTATTTTGGGAAAAGTCTCCTTTTTTGAAGTGGAAGGTATGTCCATTTACTGGAAAGATTAAAAATGTACTATTAGGGACAGGCTTTTATACATGCTGAAAGTAATTAGCAAACTGGTTTCTTATAATTCACAATTATTTATGTGAACAAATACTTTCACTTTAAATATTTAATGAATTAACTGATTTAGATAGAACTTCTTCAAATTCATTCAACAGGTATTGACTGTAAACCAGGCATTATGTTAGATGATGTGACAATGAACAAGAACAGCCTCAGACCTTGACCTTAGACTTGACTGAACGACCCATTGAGTAGCAATGCACAGTATTAACTGTAATAGGTGTTAAAAAGAAAATTCTTAAGAAGCTACAAGAGGCACATTTAGTCTCATCTGGGGGCTCAAGAAAGGCTTCTCCAAGGAAGTGGCATTGGAGCTGCAACAAAGTGGAAATTAACCAAGCAAAAGCATAGAAGAGAATATTGTGACAAGGAAGCAACCATGGGTTGAGGATCTGAAGCAAAAGGAAGCAAGGTGTGACTCAGGAGTTAATTTGAGCCCATCGTGTCTTGGAGTTGTGACAGGGAAGGTGGGAATAATTGTACAAGATGAATCAGAAGAGTTTGGTGGAGACCAAGCCATGCAGGGCCTTGTCTTCCTTATCCTAAGAACAATGAGTTTCTAATGAATTTTTTTTTTTTAATCAGAGAAGTCTTGGTATTGAAAGATCACTATGAATTTTTTTTTTTAATCAGAGAAGTCTTGGTATTAAAAGGTCACTCTGGAAGCACTATGGAGAATGAACCAGAGCAGTGTTCCAGGAGGATATCAGAATAATCCAAGTGAGACGTGAGAATGAGGGTGGAATAGTGGGGTCTGCAGAGATGAAGACGGGTGGACAGATTTGAGAGACATTTAGGGAGTTAAATGGAAGGAACTTGATGGATGGGATGCAGGGGCTGAAGGAGAGCAACTTGTCAAGGGTGATCGCTTGAGTTCTACCTTGTGCAGTTGATTGGACAGTAATGCCCTTGATTGTGACTTTAACACAGAGCGAGGAGTGAGTGTAGGAAGAAAGCGAAGGAATTTGACTCAGAACATGCTGAGTTTAAATGTCATCAAAACATTCTGGTAGACAGGCCTGGGTTTAAGAGTGTTGGGCATGTAGATAATAATCAAAATTAAAACTCCCCCTTTACTATCCCTTGTAGAGGGCACTAAGATTGGTAAAATGTGTAAATTTGTGGTATACAAACACCCACTGCCCTCCACACACATATATCATTACCAGTGAGGCTAAAGAATAAACTCTGAGGACATTTGGAATATTTATGCATCTCTTCATTCCAAGCAGAGCTACTCCCCACAGTAGACGTTATTGAATATGGAGGTTTCTTCAGCTAACCAGAAAGCGCTGAAGGACATTTCCCTATTTAGTTAGCTTAGGGGAAATGACTCTTGGCAAGTTATTCCTTGCAGACTGGAATGTGAATTCACTACTTGTCTTTCTCCCATCTTTTGAAAAAGCACTTCCCAGGATGTCCCTTCTAAGAAGTGGCTCTAGCGATTTTATTTGCTCTTTCAGATTGGGAACTAAGAGGCAAAAGAACAATTGAACTGAAATGGGTCTTTGAGGTTGTGTGTATTTCACAAGAAACTGAGGCTCAGAAAAAGACATGTTTACACCATGCTAGAAGCAATTTCCTCCAACTGTTTTAGTTGTTGTTTTTTGTGCTTTTTTTTTTTTTTTTTTTAACATTTCTAAAGCAAGAATAGAATGCAAGGATAGCATTGCTAGCAAGTTATCCACATTCCAGGTTCCAAAAGAATACTCTAGTGTACTGAAGTAGAAGACATTGTGTTCTTGGTCTCTGCCTTCTGACAGTGCTGCCTGGCAGTTAGTAATAAAATTCTACTCAAGATAGTGTGTTAAGTACTCACTGAAAGTGTCAGGATCTTCAGAGTGGTGGCTTTCCTAGATTAGGGAGTGAGGTAAGCTGCTCATCCTTTTAAAGAACATCTATTTATTTCCAAATTTTAAATAAACTTAAATAGTTACTTGGTTAAACCTCAAACTCAATGTATTATTCTTAGAACATAACTCTCAGGAAGGTCTTTTTTCCCACTGTGAACCTAGGTTTACCAAGGGCTTTGTCATCATTATCATCTTATCCAATGGTAAAGAATAAAATATTATTAATAAAAACAACCTAGCAGCTTGGTTCTGCTTATTCTTTAGGATTTTAAATCAAAATCAATGTGGCTTTTAAAAGTAAACCCCGAGTAGAGTTTAAAATGCTGAATGTGCATGAATTATGCATGTGTCCCACATGCATGAGGCCCACAGCCTCAGGTGTTTTGTTAGTAAATCAAATGCCATAAATATAAATCGATTCCAGTAGCTTATTTGAGGTGACTGGGCTGCTGCCCCATGCAACACAATATTAACACAGTGGCTAGAAAATCCACTATTCACACCAAGAGATGTTGGTATGTGTAGGGGTTGAAGGTGGTCCAGTGATACTGCTATTAATAAAAGCTAAAGTAATGATGATTGAGAGCTCTTCTAAGCTGTTTAATAATTTAGCCACATCCTTTTATGGCAACAATATGTAAGTTCTACTTTAGGCCTCACAAATGGAGAAGACTGGATTCTTTCCCTCTAATAAATCACAATCCACCTGGTAATTTACATGCCTAATTACCACAATGCAAATCAAACAGGGAGCAGTGGGAGAGGTCATAAGCTCTATTCAAATAGGCCTGTTTTATTTTCTTTCAGAGTCCCAGAGAAAATGTTTGTGATGGGGTTGCTATGATGTATGATGCCTTCCAAATTTATTTATTTGAGAACTTAAATAACCATTGTACAACAATCAATTGACCAAAACTTATTTATAATTGAACTTAAGGACTAAAAGTTCACCTAGTCCAAACCAGTCTTTTCAAAGTTTTGAAAACCAAGGCTGAAGGAGTTTGTCACAGGATAATTTTTCATGTTATTAATCCTAAATATGTATGTACACATATATATTCATGCATATTTATATACAATGTAGGATATGTAATATATACAAATACTATATATCATACATATTAGAATTATATATAATATATAGTGCAAATTTATATATCATTTTACATATATGTGTATATATATGCATGTGTGCATTATATATGTAAATGATAGCAAATTATTTCAGAACCATCAGTCAATACTATTATATTACAACCAACTACTTTTGGATTTAAGGCAATCATTTGCCAAAAGAGCTATTTAATTTATCTTCATATCTGTTCTTCCTTGAACCCCATGAGTAAAACGAGCTCTCTTAAGAAGTCTGGGTAAGAATAGCGATGAATAATAGCACTTCCATAGTCCTCAAAAGGTAGCGTCACCTAGACTAAGTAATATTTATTACGGAGCCATTCCTTCCTCTGGAACACCTATCAAAGTAATTAGCCTACAGGACTGAGCTTTCTGTAATGCAGAGAATGGGCTGATGGAGGGCCTTCATCTTTTATCTCATTCAAAATAGACTCCAAAGAAACAGTGACAAAGAGAAATTTAATTTGTAACTGAAGAGGCAAGATATTAGATAGCCTTGGCGGAATGAGCTTTGAGACTTGCTGGAACTTAAATATGATTCTTTTATAGCAGGGGTTTATTAAACTCAACCATCTCTGTGGACTATCTCTTTGCCAAGATCAATCCCCATTCTGATATTTCCCCAAGGGCTATGCAAACGATAACAGAAAAAGCTTTGGCTCTGTCACTGTAAAAACTGTAGGCGTATTTCATATTTTGTTCGTATGGTAAGCTGTCCCAGGGGAGACATGAGGCTGTGGGAAAAGACAAAGAATCAAATCGATTTCTTAGACTAGGAACAGGGAGGCCACTTTCAGAGGCATCACAAGGTGAGAACAAAGCACTGACTTGTCCTCATGAAAAACCATGAGGTTGACGGATCCAAAGGAGGCTTGTACATACAGAACAAGAAGTGTAAGGAGAATAAGTCTTTGTTAGAGAGTAAAAAATAATTACACATTAGGTTCTGTTTAACATAATTCTTTCTTCCCAAAGCCTCAAAGCGTTCTCTTTCTTTCCACTCATTTTATCGTCATTGAATTTTTCTGAGGTAAAAACAGACAAATAAGACATTTCTTTATGAGGCAACTATTTGAGTTTCTGATTATCATCCTCTCTCCACATCCACCCAGAAACATCTGAACCAAATTTCACTATGCGTACTGACCAATTGGCTTCAGCTAATCAAGTGACTATGCCTGTCATATTAATGCACGTGGTAGAATTTTCTGGTAAATGATACGTGGCATGTGTCAAAAGTAATTTTGTGCCAAATCTACCTCACTTCTTCCCCTTTAACCCAGTGCTCAGACTTGTGTAAATTATGCTTTATTCACACCGGTTAAAAGGATCACTTTAACTTTTCAGAGCTAAGATGTTTCTTGTGCTTTTTGTTAACATTCATTTCAGTCAAGATCCTCCTCTTTTGAATTCAACTCAAGAAAACAAGTTGTTTACTATGACACTTTCTGTAAGTAAGGTTTCAGATTGCTTTCATCACAGAATCTAAAAAATTTATCTAGGCATCTTCTTGTTGGTATTCTTTTAGATTTAAGCTCAAAGAAGCTTAAAATCAAACAAAAGAAGAGTTATGGAACTCTAATTCTCTGTGGGACAAAATATCATTGCTGAGAATATGTACACATTCATTACATAGATATACATATATAGAGACATATACACACACACACACATATATATATCTATTCGGATGTGATTGCTCACAAATTTTAATGTAGCAGGTAATAAAATTAATGTCCTCAGTTTATCTTCTAAATATATCTACTGTACTGGGATTTCATTTCTAATTTATTTCAGGTAGAGCTTCATCTAATCAACTATGGGTTAGGTCTCATTCCCTTACTTACAGGTAACACACCTATAAGAAATAAGGTCGTTAACATGACTTTCTTAAAGATGGTCTATTTTGTCTGTTTCTCTGAGCACCAAAATCTGGTCACACTCATTGGCTATGTCCATCCTTTCCAGAAAATAATTATCAGAACAATGGTGAGCATTCCCTGGCCACTTCCAAGTTATCACTGTTCTTAGGGCTTTCATGTAAGCCCATTTAATTTTGATGACAACTCTATGAGAGGCTATTATTAGCCCCATTTTGTTTTTAAAGAAACCATGGCAAAAACAAGGTAACTGGCCCCGAGGCAGGCACATCCAGGCCCTTGCCCTTGGCCTTTGAGCTCTATGTCTTTATCTATTGCTTCTCTGTTACAACATCAGGCTTGGGTGGCAAGGAATTTAGTTCTTTAGAAATAGCGCAAAAAGATTTATTGAGAATGCGTATATAAACTCACCCTAAAATAAAAGTGTATCAATTCATTCCACAGATATTATAAGCGTGAACATATACATGAAATGCAAATATTATATAGTGGGAAGGATCTTGTCTTTAGAGTTACGAACTCCTCTTCCTAAACATAATTCCCAACCCTAGGTGCAGTCTGTGTTTATTCTATCCATGGCCTTCCCTGCTCACCTGGCCCTTCCGCCCCGTCATGGGAAGCCCTCAATGGTAATAGTCTCTGTTTAGAACCTGCCCTGTAACTACCCTAACATGTAGCCGTTCTATCTACTGCTTCATGATCTTCTCTGGCTGCCTTTCTTATTCCACCTTCATATCTGCACATTGTATATCTGCTTATGATTCTCCCTCTCATTTTGCAAGCCTTTCAGTCTCTTCCTCTGGCCTATGAACCTTGTCATCCATCATCACCTCACGACTGTGCCCGCTCTATAAATCAGAGAAGTCTTTGTAGCTTTGAGGAAGAGACTTCATTAGCCTTACTCTTTTAGAACTGCTGAACTCACATCCTGTGCCAGCTTCCCTGCCACAGAGGGTGTCCTTGCACTAGGCTGAAGTAGGTAGCCTATGCTCTGATGGTAACTTGCACGTTTCTGTAATTTCTCCATGGAAATGATGTTTGTCTTCCACCAGGCTGCAAAATCTTTGAGTAGAGGAGCCACCTCTCATTTGGGTCACCTGTGCTTAGTACAGTACCTGGCATGTTTTTGGTGTACAGTGAAATGCTCTCTGAACTGAAATCTGTTTTGCTGCAAGGTGGGTGAGGGACAAGATAGTTTAGGGGAGAGGAAGACCCAAGAATGAAACTCAGGAATAAACCAAACAAAAAACGCAAGACTGGAAATTCAGGAAGAATACAGACGGAGGAAGTTCTTTACCAGAGATAAAGGAATATTTAAAAACTGTAACGATACAGCATAAGTAGAGAACAAACTAATGTTTAGTAGTACCCCTTCAACTAAGGGGAATAAAAAGCTGTAAAACCATGATCAAAGATGTTTTGATGCTGATGACAATGTGTAATTAATTATCTATCATTCCCTAAGCACCTTGTATGGTCATAGCAGTATGCTATTCACAGAAAATATTGCATATGTGTTTTAAAAAAGTACCCCATAGAAGATTAAAACCCTCCTTGGGAAGATGAAATCAATGCATGAGAAACCATTAGAAAGGCATGAAAAACAGTATTCAATTCTCTATTAAATTATGTAATATGAATTAACTGCTTCATTTATTTATTCATTCAAAAATATCAGGAGAATGCTATGTGTATTTTCCTGAATCAGGTACTCATATACAAAAAAAAAGATTTTTTTTTTCAGGATGAGGATATAAAGCATTCTCATTTTGATAGTGTTAATTGCTGTAAGCTTATTAAAGGGGAACCATAACACGACTGCCAAGAAAAAGTCAGACATTAGGTTCAGATGCATTTTGTTGGGTACATGCTAGTATCTGAAGAGTTGAGAAATTGTAAAATATTGAGATTTTTTTCTTTGCATCAAGGTGTTCCTAAACAATTTTATTGATTCTGTGCATTCATAATAGCTTGCAAACTGATAACTCAGCCTGAAAGCAATATCGTAAATCAGTCAATTGTCTTGGAAACTCTGAAACCAAACTGTGGCATACAGGATGTTTTCTATAAGGATAATTTGAGATCTGGGCATCAATGTCAATTCAAGAGATTTACTCAGTTCATTTCTGAACTTATTTTCCCTGATGTTTCATTCGGGAAAACTACATATAAATTGTTGTGCTGTGATGAATCTAAATGTATGATCTAATCCAGCTCCAGGGCTGTGTTAAGTCACTGCTCAGCAGGACACTGCACCTGCGTGGAATGCCAATATGATGAAACACCGGTTATAGAAAATAAATTTTAAAGGCTCTACATTTCTAAATCAGGAGGAGCCACTTTTACTGCCCCGAGTGTTCTTCCAGATCACAATCTATGGGATTCTAGAAGTGAAATGACAAACAACTCCACTTTGGAATTCTATATATTGAA
The DNA here is from genome assembly GCF_028878055.3 of Symphalangus syndactylus. Taxonomy (NCBI): domain Eukaryota; kingdom Metazoa; phylum Chordata; class Mammalia; order Primates; family Hylobatidae; genus Symphalangus; species Symphalangus syndactylus. The sequence goes on from NC_072444.2 coordinate 63,047,464, forward strand.
TTATGATTTACAGAATGGTCCATCTCTTTTAAGAGAAGAAAGTAAATTTAGTTTTGTATTTTATTGCTACAAACTTTTTCTCCCACAGTAATGTAATTGTTGTTTGGTGGAAATCAAGGAGCAAAGGAATAAATTAAACAGGGTCTAGCCATTTATTTTCCCACTGGCTTTATCACCAAAAGTAGATAAGATTGTTTTGAAGTCTATCCCCATTACCCCAGCTTAGCCCACCCATGTCCAGGAATACATTTGCTTTGAATCTTCCTAATTCTCCTCTCTAACCCATCGTCCAAGATGTCAGATAAAAGAATTTAGGATTTTCTTTCTTTCTTCCTTCCTTCCTTCCTTCCTTCCTTCCTTCCTTCCTTCCTTCCTTCCTTCCTTCCTCCCTCCCTCCCTCCCTTCCTTTCATTTTCTCTCTCTCTCTCTCTCTTTTTTTTTAAGACAAGGTCTCACTATGTTGCCCAGGCTGGTCTCGTACCCCTGTCTTGAAGCAAACCTCCTGTCTCAGCCTCCCAAAGCGCTGGGATTACAGGCATGAGCTACCACACCCAGCCAAAAGCACTTTCTTGAGTTCTGTGTGCCTAGCATTTGTAAAGCCAACAGTATTTCCAGATTAAGCTCAACTATTCATTAAAATTTGTTCAACAAAATAATTATAAAAACGTAATTACAAAGACCTCATTATTCCTGCCATAACAGCTTTTTTAAAATGTCTCAGCAATTCAACCTAAGAACTTCGTTACAATCCAGTGCCAGCTAATACAATGTGAAACAAAGAGCAAAGTACTGTCAGGTAAATAAAATAAAATTCTTCACTAAAAACATTTAAGCCTTATACTCAGCTCTAAGATGGCACTCAAAGCTGATTTCTCTGTTGCACAGGTCTGAGCTCCCTATCAGTCAGAAGAATGGCAGAAAAAAAAAAAAGTACATTCCAAATTTACATACTGACAGAGCACAAATGTCGTTTTTAAATTTTCTTTTTGTTTTTTGTTTGTTTGTTTTTTGAGGCGGAGTTTCGCTCTTACTGCCCAGGCTGGAGTGCAATGGCCCGATCTTGGCTCACTACAACCTCTGCCTCTAGGGTTCAGGCGATTCTCCTGCCTCAGCCTCCCAAGTAGCTGGGATTACAGGCATGCAACACCACGCCTGGCTAATTTTGTATTTTTAGTAGAGATGGGGTTTCTCCATGTTGGTCAAGCTGATCTCGAACTCCCGACCTCAGGTGATCCTCCCACCTCGGCTTCCCAAAGTGCTGGGATTATAGGCGTGAGCCACGGTGCCCAGTCTATTTTTTTGTTTTTTAATTAAGGTATAATTTACATACAATAAATGCAGATTTAATGTGTATAGACCATAAGTTTCAGTTTTTACATTTTGACAATTTTTACACTCATATAACTACCACCCAAATCAAAATATACATTTATATTAGTCTAGAGAAGTCCATCATGGCTCTTTTTATGTACTCTTACCTCCAGGCAATCACAAGTGTGTGTGTGTGTGTGTGTGTGTGTGTGTTTATATGCATATGGAGATATATATATTTATATACACACACACACACAAACATACACCTATGGATATATATATGCACATATGTGGATGTAAGAATATCAGATATAGGCATTGCAATTATTTTCTCCCAGTTTCTGGCTTACCTATTTTATTTTTTTAAAGGTGACTTTAATAAAAATGATTAATTTTGGTAATTTTAATGTCCGCATTTTGGGGGCTTCAGCTTTCCTATTCTGTTTCATGCTTCTTAGGTACTATTTAGGAAATCTTTACCTACCACCAGGTCATGAAGATAGCTTTCTGTGTTTTCTTCTAAGATGTTTTATAGTTTTATCTTTTTTTTTTGAGATGGAGTCTCACTCTGTTGCCCAGGCTGGAGTGCAGTGGCGTGATCTCAGCTCACTGCAACCTCCTCCTTCCGGGTTCAAGCGATTCTCCTGCCTCACTCTCCCGAGTAGCTGGGATTACAGGCACTCCACCATACCTGGCTAATTTTTTTATTTTTAGTACAGACGGGGCTTTGGCATGTTGGCCAGACTGGTCTTGAAGGACTGACCTCAGGTGATCCATCCGCCTCAGCCTCTCAAAGTGCTGGGATTAGAGGTGTGAGCCACCGCACTCAGCCTATAGTTTTATCTTTATATTTACCACTATGGTCCACTCCAAGTTAATTCTGTGTGAGGTAAGCATTGAGGTTCATTTTTTTTTCATGTAAAACCAAGTTGTTCAAGAATCATTTATTGAAAGGATTCTCCTTTGCCCACTGAATTATCTGGGCACCTTTGTCAAAACTCAATTGATAACAAATGTGCAGGTGTATCTCTGGACTCTATTTACTTCCGTTTTACTTGTTGACCCTTACTGCAATACCACGCATTCTTGATTATCTTTGGCTTAAAATATATCTTAAAATTTATTTAAAAATTAAATATATCTTTGACTTAAAAATATATATCTTGAAATTAGCCAGTGTAAGACCTCCAACTTTGTTGTTCTTTTTCAAGTTTGTTGTGGCTCTATTAGATTCTTTAGATTTCTAGATAAATTTTAGAATCAGTTTATACATTTCTACAAATAATGGTGGGTTTCAATTAAGTTCATGTGGAATTTCTGTGATGAGATCTTACACATCACTCAGATTTATTTCTTTGAAGTTTATGTACTTTGGTCCTAATAAAAAAACTTTTTAATCTCATGTTTAATTCTCAATTGTTTATGTATATCACATGATCTTGCTAAATACACTTACTGGTTTTCGTGTATTTTTGAAAATTTCTTTGTAAATGAAAATACCATCTATAAATGAAAGCAACTTTAATTCTTTTTTTTCCCAATTTTTATGCCATTTATTTTCTTTCTTGTCTTATTGAACTGGCTTTGACTTTCAGCACAATACTAAGAGTAGCACTGAATAAATAGAATTTTAATTTTTATAACTAAAGCCAGAACAAGTACGATTACTAAAGCTCAAACTTCTTGAGAAATTCATAATGCTACCAGTGGTATACAATAATGCCTGTTCCTAAAATTTCAGATATTGTTCTTTTGCATCTTCATGGACAGAAGACTGGCTTGATTCATTGACAGAAATACTTTTACATAAAAATGATTCATGATACATATGCTGCTTTTAGTCAAAATATTGAATTCATTTTGGCTTAAATTTATTGAAATAAGAATACACTGAAATAAAATTAAGACTGTTGCTGGACTTCAGACACCATTTCTTCACCAAAGAAAATATTTTCTTCGAGGTCATTATAAGGCTGGAAAATTTTATTGAAAAATCATAAAAGACTGGTATCATTAAAAAAAAAACTATTTGTTTCCATTAAGATTATTTTTACTCATCACCACAAAACATGAAGAAAAGAGCACTCTCATATTTTCAAATCTTCTCCCCCTCCCAAATGTAATTATTTAATTGTTATTTACATTGCCAAAATTCAAACTATGTAAATTCTATTCTATAACCCATAATTACCTGTACTTGTTCTATTTTTAATTCGGTGCTCACCACCACTTTTTTAATCATGTTTTTTTTATTATTATTATTTCTGAGCTCTTTGTTTCAATATTTACCAGATTTCAGGTGATTTTTCAGAAGACTACAAGGGTGCTACATTCCTGTGTGCCTCCATGTTTTAATATGTCTGCCTGTTCTTTGAATGCATATGGGTATATCATTGTTCTCAGAACATTGAGACATGGCTTCACAACTTGTGAGGTATAATTCTATTATTTTCTGCCTTAAATGTTTCTGAGCACAAGGCTTCATGTTAGCCTGAACTTTTTTCAGTGCATCAAGGTCATGAGTCTTGGCAAGAAAGTCTGAGACATGACCAGTTGCACACGTCTTTTTCCTAAAGTTACTATATAAAAAAATACTTTGTGGAGAGTGGATAGGGAGAGACCCACTGTATCTTAGCCACCAGAGACATGCTTCAGTTCCTAAGTCCGTAGTAAATGCTTCTTTCTGAGTAACTGGATTGTCAGCCTCTTTCTTCAGCCTATCAGCTCCCTTGGCCTTTGGGAGTAAATGTGCATTTGCCTATTCACCTTGGAACATTCCTCTTTTCCTAGACATATACCCTCACTTATATGTGAAATCCAAAACAGTGGAACTCATAAAAATAAAGTAGAATGGTGGCTACTAGGGGTGGGGAATAGGACATGGAGAGAAGTTAGCCAGAGGATACAAATCACTCAGGTAGGAAAAATAAATTTAAAAGGTCTGTTGTACAACATGGCAATAATAGTTGATAACAATTCATTGTATTTTTGAAAATAGCTAAGGGAGTAAATTTTAAGTGTCACCTCAAGAGAAAAACAATTAGTATATGAGATAATGCCTATGTTACTTAGCTTGATTTAGCCATTCCACAATTTATACATATGTCAAAATGTCAGGTATACAATAAGCACATATATAATTTTATTTATCAATTTAAATAAATAAATAAAAGAGCTATTACAACTCTTTAGGTGGTAGGTATGACAGGCATTTTAAATCTTCGCCTGTGATCCTAACAGCAACTATATCTAATAGGAATTGTTATCTCTATCATATGAGTATACTGAAGCTCAGGGAGTTAAATAACTGGCTTTCATTTAGCTGCCACAATATCACTTAACCGGTATACTGAGACTATATATGAACAAGGTCAACCATCGCAAAGGATAGTCTCTATTGAAGCAGGCATAAACTTTCGGTTGCTGAGCTGTGAGAATGCCTAAGAGCTGGTACCATGAAGCCCAAAGTAGTCTTGGGCTTCTGGCAACACAAATTTACCTGTTAATTAATCTCTGCAAGTCATATATTTTTGTCTTGGTATTCCACCTCAAGTACAAGTGCAAAAATTTTTCTAGGTCAAGACTAAGATCTGACAACATTTTGTATCATGATATTTTGTATAACACTTCTATAAAATACAGATTCTTGTCCATAATAGAGAACCAATAAATATTTGCCAATTGATTGTTAGAGACAAGAAATATTTACCCCACAGTATTTATTTCACATATGCATTACCCTGATGTTTGAGAAAAATGGAATTTCCTCATATTGTCTATGTGGGTTGGAATGACTGATCTGTATTATCAATTTTGTTTTTACACTAGTTTCTACAGAAACAGTTACCATTTGAAGGTATGGAAAGTTTTTATTTCTTGATGTTTTCTCTGAACGGTTTTTGGCTTTTAGCTTTGGAACTGTTCCAATGGAAATAGTGGTAACCAATTAAGATTTGGTAACCCAGTATCTTTTTTTATATGATGATTAGTTACATGAACACAGATTGGTGATAAAAATATGTTTAAGAGAATAACAGCAGATTTGTCTCATTAAGTTGAATTCAATATCAGTCATATCTGATGTGATGGCATCTCATTAATAGGAATGAAGCATTTATAATAAAATCAGTGAATATGAACTTTTATTTTACAAAATAAAAAGTCACTAACAATACCCAATCAAGTTGTCACACTAGGCTATGACCATTGACTACATTATTCTTTATTATAGAAATGAGTAATAAAAAGTCTCTCTCACACACAAAGATGTTCCAGACTTGGGGTGGAGCCAAGATGGCCGAATAGGAACAGCTCCTGTCTCCAGCTCCCAGCCCCAGCGACACAGAAGATGGGTGATTTCTGCATTTCTGCTTGAGGTACCGGTTTCATCTCACTAGGGAGTGCCTAACAGTGGGTTCAGGACAGTCGGTGAAGCGCACTGTGCGCGAGCCGAAGCAGGGCGAGGCATTGCCTCACTCGGGAAGCGCAAGGGGTCAGGGAGTTCCCGTTCCTAGTCAAAGAAAGGGGAAACAGACGGCACCTGGAATATCGGGTCAGTCCCGTCCTAATACTGCGCTTTTCCAACGGGCCTGGAAAACGGCACACTGGGAGATTGTGTCCCGCACCTGGCTCGGAGGGTCCTATGCCCACAGAGTCTTGCTGATCGCTAGCACAGCAGTCTGAGATCACGCTGCAAGGCGGCAATGAGGCTGGGGGAGGGGCGCCCGCCATTGCCCAGGCTTGCTTAGGTAAACAAAGCAGCCAGGAAGCTCGAACTGGGTGGAGCCCACCACAGCTCAAGGAGGCCTGCCTGCCTCTGTAGGCTCCACCTCTGGGGGCAGGGCACAGACAACCAAAAAGTCAGCGAGAACCTCCACAGCCTTAAATGTCCCTGTCTGACTGACAGCTTTGAAGAGAGTAGTGGTTCTCCCAGCACGCAGCTGGAGATCTGAGAACGGACAGACTGCCTCTTAAAGTGGGTCCCTCACCCCTGAGCAGCCTAACTGGGAGGCACCCCCCTAGTAGGGACAGACTGACACCTCATTCAACCGGGTACTCCTCTGAGACAAAACTTTCAGAGGAACTATCAGACAGCTGAATTTGTGGTCTCACGAAAATCCGCTGTTCTGCAGCCACCGGTGCTGACACCCAGCCAAACAGGGTCTGGAGTGGACCTCTAGTAAACTCCAACAGACCTGCAGCTGAGGGTCTTGTCTGGTAGAAGGAAAATTAACAAACAGAAAGGACATCCACACCAAAAACCCATCTGTACATCACCATCATCGAAGACAAAAAGTAGACAAAACCACAAAGATGGGGAAAAAACAGACCAAAAAAACTGGAAACTCTAAAAAACAGAGCACCTCTCCTCCTCCAAAGGAACGCAGTTCCTCACCAGCAACGGAACAAAGCTGGATGGAGGATGACTTTGATGAGTTGAGAGAAGAAGGCTTCAGACGATCAAACTACTCTGAGCTACGAGAGGAAATTCAAAACAATAGCAAAGAAGTTAAAAACTTTGAAAAAAAATTAGAAGAATGGATAACTAGAATAACCAATGGAGAGAAGGGCTTAAAGGAGATGATGGAGCTGAAAGCCAAGTTTTGAGAACTACGCGAAGAACGCAGAGGCCTCAGTAGCAGATGCGATCAACTGGAAGAAAGGGTATCGCTGATAGAAGATGAAATGAATGAAATGAAGAGAGAAGGGAAGTTTAGAGAAAAAAGAATAAAAAGAAATGAACAAAGCCTCCAAGAAATTTGGGACTATGTGAAAAGACCAAACCTACGTCTGATTGGTGTACCTGAAAATGATGGGGAGAATGGAACCAAGTTGGAAAACACTCTGCAAGATATTATCCAGGAGAACTTCCCCAATCTAGCAAGGCAGGCCAGCATTCAGATTCAGGAAATACAGAGAACGCCACAAAGATACTCCTCGAGAAGGGCAACTCCAAGACACATAATTGTCAGATTCACCAAAGTGGAAATGAAGGAAAAAATGTTAAGGGCAGCCAGAGAGAAAGGTCGGGTTACCCACAAAGGGAAGCCCATCAGACTAACAGCTGATCTCTCAGCAGAAACTCTACAAGCCAGAAGAGAGTGGGGGCCGATATTCAACATTCTTAAAGAAAAGAATTTTCAACCCAGAATTTCCTATCCCGCCAAACTAAGCTTCATAAGTGAAGGAGAAATAAAATACTTTACAGACAAGCAAACGCTGAGTGATTTTGTCACCACCAGGCCTGCCCTAAAAGAGCTCCTGAAGGAAGCACTAAACATGGAAAGGAACAACCGGTACCAGCCCCTGCAAAAACATGCCAAATTGTAAAGACCATCGAGGCTAGGAAGAAACTATAGCAACTAACGAGCAAAATAACCAACTAACATCATAATGACAGGATCAGATTCACACATAACAATATTCACGTTAAATGTAAATGGGCTAAATGCTCCAATCAAAAGACACAGACTGGCAAACTGGATAAGGAGTCAGGACCCATCAGTGTGCTGTATTCAGGAAACCCATCTCACGTGCAGAGACACACATAGACTCAAAATAAAGGGATGGAGGAAGATCTATCAAGCAACTGGAAAACAAAAAAAGGCAGGGGTTGCAATCCTAGTCTCTGATAAAATAGACTTTAAACCAACAAAGATCAAAAGAGACAAAGAAGGCCATTACATAATGGTAAAGGGATCAATTCAACAAGAAGAGCTAACTATCCTAAATATATATGCACCCAACACAGGAGCACCCAGATTCATAAAGCAAGTCCTCAGTGACCTACAAAGGGACTTAAACTCCCACACAATAATAATGGGAGATTTTAACACCCCACTGTCAGCATTAGACAGATCAACGAGACAGAAAGTTAACAAGGATATCCAGGAATTGAACTCAGCTCTACATAAAGTGGACCTAATAGACATCTACAGAACTCTCCACCCCAAATCAACAGAATATACATTTTTTTCAGCACCACACCACACCTATTCCAAAATTGATCACATAGTTGGAAGTAAAGCTCTTCTCAGCAAATGTAAAAGAACAGAGATTATAACAAACTGTCTCTCAGACCACAGTGCAATCAAACTAGAACTCAGGATTAAGAAACTCAGTCAAAACCGCTCAACTACATGGAAACTGAACAACCTGCTCCTGAATGACTATTGGGTACATAATGAAATGAAGGCAGAAATAAAGATGTTCTTTGAAACCAACGAGAACAAAGACACAACATACCAGAATCTCTGGGACACGTTCAAAGCAGTATGTAGAGGGAAATTTATAGCACTAAATGCCCACAAGAGAAAGCAGGAAAGATCCAAAATTGACACCCTAACATCACAAAAGAACTAGAAAAGCAAGAGCAAACACATTCAAAAGCTAGCAGAAGGCTAGAAATAACTAAAATCAGAGCAGAACTGAAGGAAATAGAGACACAAAAAACCCTTCAAAAAATTAATGAATCCAGGAGCTGGTTTTTTGAAAAGATCAACAAAATTGATGGACCGCTAGCAAGACTAATAAAGAAGAAAAGAGAGAAGAATCAAATAGATGCAATAAAAAACGAAAAAGGGGATATCACCACCGATCCCACAGAAATACAATCTACCATCAGAGAATACTACAAACACCTCTATGCAAATAAACTAGAAAATCTGGAAGAAATGGATAAATTCCTCGACAAATACACCCTCCCAAGACTAAACCAGGAAGAAGTTGAATCTCTGAATAGACCAATAACAGGTTCTGAAATTGTGGCAATAATCAATAGCTTACCAACCAAAAAGAGTCCAGGACCTGATGGATTCACAGCTGAATTCTACCAGAGGTACAAGGAGGAACTGGTACCATTCCTTCTGAAACTATTCCAATCGTTAGAAAAAGAGGGAATCCTCCCTAACACATTTTACGAAGCCAGCATCGTCCTGATACCAAAACCTGGCAGAGACATAACCAAAAAAGAGAATTTCAGACCAATATCCTTGATGAACATTGATGCAAAAATCCTCAATAAAATACTGGCAAACCGAATCCAGCAGCACATCAAAAAGCTTATCCACCATGATCAAGTGGGCTTCATCCCTGGGATGCAAGGCTGGTTCAACATACACAAATCAATAAATGTAATCCAGCATATAAACAATCAATGACAAAAACCACATGATTATCTCAATAGATGCAGAAAAGGCCTTTGACAAAATTCAACAACCCTTCATGCTAAAAACTCTCAATAAATTAGGTATTGATGGGACGTATCTCAAAATAATAAGAGCTATCTACAACAAACCCACAGCCAATATCATACTGAATGAGCAAAAACTGGAAGCATTCCCTCTGAAAACTGGCACAAGACAGGGATGCCCTCTCTCACCGCTCCTATTCAACATAGTGCTGGAAGTTCTGGCCAGAGCAATCAGGCAGGAGAAGGAAATAAAGGGTATTCAATTAGGAAAAGAGGAAGTCAAATTGTCCCTGTTTGCAGATGACAGGATTGTATATCTAGAAAACCCCATCGTCTCAGCCCAAAATCTCCTTAAGCTGATTAGCAACTTCAGCAAAGTCTCAGGATACAAAATTAATGTACAAAAATCACAAGCATTCTTGTACACCAATAACAGACAAACAGAGAGCCAAATCATGAGTGAACTCCCATTCACAATTGCTTCAAAGAGAATAAAATACCTAGGAATCCAACTTACAAGGGATGTGAAGGACCTCTTCAAGGAGAACTACAAACCACTGCTCAATGAAATCAAAGAGGATACAAACAAATGGAAGAACATTCCATGCTCATGGGTTGGAAGAATCAATATCGTGAAAATGGCCATACTGCCCAAGGTAATTTATAGATTCAATGCCATCCCCATCAAACTACCAATGACTTTCTTCACAGAATTGGAAAAAACTACTTTAAAGTTCATATGGAACCAAAAAAGAGCCCGCATCACCAAGTCAATCCTAAGCCAAAAGAACAAAGCTGGAGGCATCACGCTACCTGACTTTAAACTATACTACAAGGCTACAGTAACCAAAACAGCATGGTACTGGTACCACAACAGAGACATAGATCAATGGAACAGAACAGAGCCCTCAGAAATGATGCCGCATAGCTACAACTATCTGATCTTTGACAAACCTGACAAAAACAAGAAATGGGGAAAGGATTCCCTATTTAATAAATGGTGCTGGGAAAACTGGCTTGCCATATGTAGAAAGCTGAAACTGGATCCCTTCCTTACACCTCATACCAAAATTAATTCAAGATGGATTAAAGACTTATATGTTAGACCTAAAACCATTAAAATCCTACAAGAAAACCTAGGCAATACCATTCAGGACATAGGCGTGGGCAAGGACTTCATGTCTAAAACACCAAAAGCAATGGCAACAAAAGCCAAAATCGACAAATGGGATCTCATTAAACTAAAGAGCTTCTGCACAGCAAAAGAAACTATCATCAGAGTGAACAGGCAACCTACAGAATGGGAGAAAATTTTTGCAACCTACTCATCTGACAAAGGGCTAATATCCAGAATCTACAATGAACTCAAACAAATTTACAAGAAAAAAACAAACAACCCCATCAAAAAGTGGGCAGAGGACATGAACAGACACTTCTCAAAAGAAGACATTTATGCAGCCAAAAAACACATGAAGAAATGCTCCTCATCACTGGCCATCAGAGAAATGCAAATCAAAACCACAGTGAGATACCATCTCACACCAGTGAGAATGGCCATCATTAAAAAATCAGGAAACAACAGGTGCTGGAGAGGATGTGGAGAAATAGGAACACTTTTACACTGTTGGTGGGACTGTAAACTTGTTCAACCATTGTGGAAGTCAGTGTGGCGATTCCTCAGGGATCTAGAACTAGAAATGCCATTTGACCCAGCCATCCCATTACTGGGTATATACCCAAAGGACTATAAATCATGCTGCTATAAAGACACATGCACACGTATGTTTATTGTGGCACTATTCACAATAGCAAAGAGTTGGAACCAACCCAAATGTCCAACAACGATAGACTGGATTAAGAAAATGTGGCACATATACACCATGGAATACTATGCAGCCATAAAAAATGATGAGTTCGTGTCCTTTGTAGGGACATGGATGAAACTGGAAAACATCATTCTCAGTAAACTATCACAAGGACAAAAAACCAAACACCGCATGTTCTCACTCATAGGTGGGAATTGAACAATGAGAACTCATGGACACAGAAAGGGGAACATCACGCTCCGGGGACTGTTGTGGGGTGGGGGGAGGGGGGAGGGACAGCATTAGGAGATACACCTAATGCTAAATGACGAATTAATGGGTGCAGGAAATCAACATGGCACATGGATACATATGTAACAAACCTGCACATTGTGCACATGTACCCTAAAACCCTAAAGTATAATAAAAAAAAAAAATATTTATAATGAAAAAAAAAAAAAAAAAAAGATGTTCCAGACTTAACACTTTCCTAGCTTCTCATTGCCCCAAGGATCGTTTTTAATTTTTTAAATAGGATTTATAATGCCCTTTTTGATATGATGTAATGTGTCAACTTGACTGGATCACAGGGTGCCCAGATATTTGGCTAAACATTATTTCTGGGTGGGTCTGCGAGGGTGTTTTTGGATGAGATTAACATTTGAATTGGAGGACTGAGTAAAGCAGATTCCTCTCCTCAGTGTAGGCTGGAATCATCCAATCCTTTGAAGGCCTAAATCAAACAAAATGCAGAGGAAGGGAGAATTCACCTCTTCTGCCTGACTGCTTGTGCAATCTTCTCCTGCTGTCAGACTGAGACCCATGCCATTGGCTCTCCTGGGTCTCCAGCTTGCAGACAGCTGATCATTGGACTTTTCAGCATCTGCAAGTACATGAGCCTAATTCCTCCTAATAAATCTTCCTCCATCTTACCTCTTAGTTTCTAGACCATCAAAAAAATAAAGTGAAATTTTTAAAAACATAAAGAAAAAAATAAAGGCCATTTCCTTTCTACTTTAGTCAAGAGAAAATTATGAAATCACTACTCTACACCAGGCACTACTCAGAAATGTGGAGATAATACATGGTAACCTCATGGAGCTTATATTCTAGATGGAAGAGAAAAACTTCAGTAACAAGTAAATATTGATATATAATACATTAAAGGCTGACCTATGACAAGAAAAGAAAACAAAGCAAAATAAGAAAGATCAGAAGTGTGGGGTAAGGGAAGGTGTAATTTTAAATAGAGTGGCAAGGGTAGGTGCTTCTGAGATGATATTTGGAACAAAGACTTGAAAGAGATTGAGAGATAGCCATGGAGATTTTTGAGAGCAAGGCCAACTTACCCATTAGGCACAGCAGGCACAGAGCTTAGGGCCCAAGATACTTTTAGGAGTGTATAAAGATATTTTACCTTCTTTATGAGTCAGAAGGGAAAAAATGAACTCTTGGAGTTGGAGATAATGTTTAAGTCTTTAATTATAGTCTTTTTTCTACCAAAACAATTCTTAAATATACATTTTATACATGTTATATTGATTATATATTTTATACACACATACATATACGTGTGTGTGTGTGTGTGTGTGCATAAAATATATATTTGTCTTTTGATGAAACACAGGGCTAATAGGGCAAGGACCTAAGGCCCAGGAATGTCATAAAGCAGCCCTATTTGAAAACAGTTTCTAGTCAACAGTTGCCATTATCATCAGAATGGACTACATTAATGTGATGTAATTGGTATATCAACTAGAAATAGTTTGGGGAAGAATTTGTAGGGCTTTTAGAGACTTACAGAACCAAAAATCTTTATCATTTAAATCCTAATATTGTACCTTAATTCGTCAGTTATCTAATTAGACCTCAATAGATGAGTTACAATGGTTAAACAGCTTTTTATTCAGTTGATAGTCCACATATTTAATATTATTTCTTGTCAGTTTTCCCAGTATCTCTGATGACAGTCACTTGCATGAAAAGCCCTCCATGTACTTTATACAGTTAGTACAGACAGGCTTTAAAAAATAAAAAACTCACCCTAATGATAAAAGTAGAAGAGAATTGATGGTAATTTATTTCAATGAGCAAATCATAAAATGGTGATGAGGAGTTAAATTTACCTTATTCAGAATACCCCAAAGGCCAAGAAAAAATTGTATTTCAGTCTCCATGGAGAAAAGAAAGGAAGGCAAAAAGAAAGAAGAGAAATTAAAATGTTTGGATGGCAAAAACAAGTGATGAAAGATAAGGAGCCAGGAAAACACACAAAGTATCACCAACTGAATTCAATAATTAATGGGCATTTTAAAGTGAGAGGTCTGGTCGGCCGGGCATGGTGGCTCATGACTGTAATCCGAACACTTTGGGAGGCTGAGGCAGGCACATCACCTGAGGTCAGGAGTTCAAGACCACCCTGGCCAACATGATGCAACGCCGTCTCTACTAAAAATACAAAAAGATTAGCCGGGCGTGATGGCACATGCCTGTAATCCCAGCTACTTGGGAGGCTGAGGCAGGAGAATCGCTTGAACCCCAGAGGCGGAGGTTACAGTGAACTGAGATCACGCCACTGCACTCCAGCCTGGGTGACAGAGTGAGACTCCGTCTCAAAAATAAATAAATAAATAAATAAATAAATAAATAATATAAAAAATAAAGTGAGAGGTCTGTTATTTTCATGGAGGTTTTGGGGAAATTTAAAATTCCATTCAGGTTCAACCTTCTTTTTTTCTTTCTCACTTTATTTTCAGTGCCTATATTCCTTGCGCATTAAAATATGAATTTCCTATCACCTAGGAATTAAATTCAAATTTTATAGTTAACTTATAAGACAACCTTTCTCATCAGTTTTTAATAAATGTACTGAGTTAATCTATGTGTAGGGCTGGGGGTATTTTGGTGCTGGTGGTAAATGTGAGGTGGGGGCTGGGGATTGAGATTGACTTGCTGACTGATTGATTGACTCATTCAGGACATAGCAAAGAAGAGGACCATGGGTGAGTCCTGAAGCGCAACCACAGAGAGCAGAAATAGGTGGGTTTCCTTTCATATAATTTCCGACATGGATTTTTTTTAAACTGCTCTTCAATCTCCTTTATTACCATATCCTTCAGTAATCTCTCCCTAGATTCCAGCCTCTATTCTACCATAGGTTTACAGGTACGGAACAGTGTCACAGATATATAACAACATATATATCAGTGCTTATCATCTTTAACACTTGTTAAATCAAAGAGTAGCAATAGGACAAGTGGTGCCTAAGAGGAAATGAAGGAGTCAAGAAAAATAATACGTATTATACAGAACTGTCTTGAGGACTCAAGAGAGTATATATCTACATCTACGTAATTATGTACAGCAAATGTTGAAATAAGTTAGTGCTTACTTGACATGTTTTTCTTCTTTCATCCTTATTTCAATATCAGAAAAACTTTCAATTAAAAGAATAAGCCAAATGTGCCAGGTTAATGGTGGCAACCCATAGCTAAATGGAACATGAAGAAGCAATTCAGAAACCCTTTCTTTCCAGTCTCCCCTCCTCTATTCTCCCATGTACATTGCTAAACCTCTCAGACTTTCATCATAACAATTACAATATTGTCTCCATCATGACTATGAGTATTTTAATCTTCCCTCTTAATTGTATCTATTTAAAGTCCTCATCTTATTTACTTTTGTGAACTGCTTGCTTCTAAAACAGTGCCTAGAAAAGTAAAGGTGCATAGTATTTGGTTAATTGAATTAAATTTGAAGAAATTAATTTATTCCTTTCATATGTTATACTTCAGAGCCTAGGAAATTTATTTCATGGTTAAAAGGTGTAGGAAACATAACTTTATTAAGTGGTGACTCAGAGATAATGAAATATTTCTCAATATATTTATGATTTGCCAATTCTTGGGAAATGTTCTATTATTAATAGATTCATCACACAGAAGATCAGGAGAAAAAGTTGGTGAAGAGACTTCAAGGAGAAAAGAGTACAGAACTAAAATTGTGGATATTACTGGCATATGGATTTGCCCCTCTTCACTGAACTCAAAGGACACTCCATTCTCCTGGAGAGTTATCTGGATGGCCAGATAATTGCCTGTTAAATAGTGAATGAAAATTGTCAGGGGATGAGGGAAAATGCAAGTCATTTACATGCCTCAGGAGAATTTGCAAACTAGTTCTACAGCTCAAAGTAGTTTAAAGGAAAGTGGGTTGAAGGGTCATTGAAAAGAGATGCAACTGATAAAGGTTGATAGGAATTTCTTGTCATATTAGCCAGTTAATGAGGTATTTAAATTATCCTATAGCCTCTTTCATTATACCTTAATGTTCAGAATTTAATCCTTTTAGTTTGAAAGTCCTAAATAAATTTTTCACATTTAAAGATGAAAGATACAGGACAGAGAGTACTGCTTAGTACTTAATTCAAATACAGAACAGAGAGTACTGCTTAGAGCTACACACAAGATGAAGAGCAAAGGGTGATCTGTTGACAAGCTGAAGAAGTCAGCAAAGGTAGGCCCTTTCTCACAGCGGCATTTGAGTTCTGCATTGGCACAGTTTTTATGATCACTTTTGGCACTGTTTTTGGAAAACAAGTACCTGTATACCCTTTGACACAGCACTTCCACCTAGAAATCTATTATTAAAAATGCTTAACATGCTCCAAGATAAAAGTACAGGTATTTTTATTACAGTATTGTCTATAATAGCAAAATACTGGCAACAAAATAAATTCCTCACAATATGGGGCAAAGTTAAATTAATTATGGTATAATCCAAGCAACTAATAGCATACAACAGATAGAAAAAAATTAGGTGGAAATCTATGCATAAAATATTAAGTGAATAAAATAAGTCACAGAGTAATCTGTAGTACATATGTTTTAAAAATCCTTTATATGCCCATTAAAAAGGTATAAAAGTGTCAGGCATGGTGGCTTATGCCTGTGGTCCCAGCACTCTGGGAAGTCAAGGTTTGTGGATCACTTGAGCCCAGGAGTTCAAGACCAGCCTGGTCAACATGGTAAGACCCTGTCTCTACAAAGCACACACACACACACACACACACACACACACACACAAAATTAGCCAGGCATGGTGGCACGTGCCAGTGGTCCCAGCTACTTGGAAGGCTGATATGATTTGGCTGTGTCCCCACCCACATCTCATCCTGAGTTGTAGCTTCCGTAATTCCTACTGTTGTGGGAGGGACCTGGTCAGAGATCACTGAATCATGGGGGCGGTTTTCCCCATACTGTTCTTGTGAGAGTGAATAAGTCTCAGGAGATCTGACAGTTTTTATAAGGGGAAACCCCTTTCACTTGGTTCTCATTTTCTCTCTTGCCTGTTGCTATGTAAGATGTGCTTTTCGCCCTCTGTCATGATTGTGAGGCCTCCCAGCCCTGTGGAACTGAGTCCATTAAAACTCTTTCTCTTGGCCAGGCACGGTGGCTCATTCCTGTAATCCCAGAATTTTGGGAGGCTGAGGTGGGCGGATCATGGGGTCAGGAGATAGAGATCATCCTGGCCAACATGGTGAAACTCCGTCTCTACTAAAAATACAAAAATTAGCTGGACGTGGCAGCGCGTGCCTGTAATCCCAGCTACTCGGGAGGCTGAGGCAGGAGTATAGCTTGAACCTAGGAAGTGGAGGTTGCAGCGAGCTGAGATAGCGCCACTGGACTCCAGCCTGGTGACAAAGCTAGACTACATCTCAAAAAACAAACAAACAAACAAACAACAAAAAAAAAACCACCTCTTTTTCCTTATAAATTACCCAGTCTCAGGTATGTCTTTATTAGCAGCGTGAAAACAGACTAATCCAGAAGCTGAAGTGGGAGGATCACTTGAGCCCAGAAAGTCTAGGCTACATTGAGCTGAGATCATACCACTGTACTCCAGCCTGGCGACAGAGTAAGACCCAGTCTCAAAAAAGGTGTAGAAGCATATCTTTTTTGTTTTAACTTTTATTTTAAATTCAGGGGTACACACGGAGGTTTGTTACATACATAAACTTGTGTCACAGGGGATTTTTGTACAGATCATTTCATCACCCAAATATTAAGCCTAGTACCCATTAGTTATTTTTCCTGATTCTCTCCCTCCTCCTGTTAGAGTAAGTAACTAAACAGACATGGGCAAGGCAGGGCAGAGGAGGGCAGGGCAGGGCAGGAGAGCCCCACACACCACCAGGAATATCAGGCAACCACCAGGTGATGGCCAGGGGGTTAACTGTCTTTCGGAAATAATAACTGGTTGCAGCTGGTACCAGGGAAAGGCAGTAGAAAAAACCTGAAACTGGGCCGGGCACGGTGGCTCACGCCTGTAATCCCAGCACTTTGGAAGGCTGAGGTGGGTGGATCACGAGGTCAGGAGTTCAAGACTAGCCTGGTCAACGTGGTGAAACCCTGTGTCTACTAAAGATACAAAAAATTAGCCAGGCATGGTGGCACGTGCCTGTAATCCCAGCTACTCAGGAGGCTGAGGCAGGAGAATCACTTGAACCTGGGAGGCGGAGGTTGCAGTGAGCTGAGATCGTGCCATTGCACTCCAGCCTGGGTGACAGGACAAGACTCCGTTTAAAAAAAAAAAAAAAAAAAAAAAAAAGAAAGAAAGCAAAAACCTGAAACTGGTGATTAGTAGCTTCCTAAGATCCTAGGACTTGGGCGAGTGGGCTCAACTATGCACACTAAGAGGCAAAAAGGCAGAATTTAACTGGTATATGACCTTCCTCTAGGAACACTGGACCGGTAAGGGAAGAATGCCTCAAGTGAGCATCTGCACAACTTCAGTAAACACACTGCACCTGCAGCTCCTCATGGGTGCTGGCAGGCTACTGTGCATGCAAACAGCACACCCCAAGGGAAGAATCAGGGGAGAAGGGACAGGACCCCCTGGAAGCATGCCAACATATAAAACCGCAAGTCAAAGATCAGATTGCACACTTGTCTTTCAAGTTGCTTGCTTGGCCTTCTTCCAGTTGTATTTCCTTCCTTTTGTTTCTGCTCTAGAGCTTTTAAATAAACTTTTGCTCTTGCTCTAAACCTTGCCTTAGTCTCTCCTTCTGCCTTATGCCCCTCAGTTGAATTTTTTCTTCTGAGAAGGCAAGGATTGTAGTTGCTGCAGACCCATACACATTTGCTGCTGCTAACACTCCCACCCTCCACTCCAATAGGCCCCAGTGTGTGATGCTCTCCATGTGTCCATGTGTTCTCATCATTTAGCTCCCACTTCTAAGTGGCAACATGTGATATTTGGTTTTCTGTTCCTGCTTTAGTTTGCTAAGGATAATGGCCTCCAGCTCCATCCATGTTCCTGCAAAGGACATGATCTCGTTCTTTTTATGGCTGCATACTTTAAAAGAAATATGCATTATCTTGTAACAAAAGTTTCAAAAACAGTTTGTTGATGTTTGTTGTTACTTAGTAATTTCGGGTTTAGAGTTGTAACCCATAAAATTTATGGGTACATCCTCCAAAAATTTAACCCTGTGATTACCCTACAAAATATGGAGTAAAATTCAGGTAAGTATTTTTGTTCAACATTCCACGGATCTTCAAATGTATACTTCCCATTCTTTGTTAATATAATTAGTTTTTTAAGAGTTAAGAACATAAGTTATCAATTTATTTAAAATCATGTTTTAGAGCAACTTTTATAAGACCTCTGTTACTTTTCTCATTAATCCCTATTTTTGCATTAATAGCGTCCTATTTATAATAAAAAATCTCATCTGGTAGTTTCTGTGTTACATTTTTACCAGCTACTCAGCTTTTAATGAGCTACAATAGGCAATATTTCTAAATAAAAATTGTATTTGTGACTGTCAAGTTTTTCAAGATGCTACTTATACTCTTCCCCAGAGATTTTCTCTTCTTTCACATAGAGATATTCTTTCCTTCCTTGAGGTAAATTAGAAGAGGTAGAAAGGTCTGTATTTTGGGAAGTATACAGTGTGGTTCCTGCATCAGCATCACTTGGGAACGTGTCAGAAACATTAGTCCTCAGGCCCTGCCCAGACCTGCTGGATCTGAAACCTGGGGTGGCGGGGTCTGAGGGGGTGGGACTCAGGACTCTATGCTAACAGGCTTTTTAGGTGATTCTGAGACACACTTAAGTTTGTGAACCACTGAGATATAGACCATGATGAGATTTTTTTTTTGTAAAGGAGATGGTGCTTTCCTATTTAGCTTCCTCTTTCATCAATTAATCATTTCAAAACCTAGAGCTACATGTAAAACTATACAACTTAAATTGACTCTTCTGTCATCTTCAGCCCCTAAGTACCTGTTTTAGAACCTTCAGAGTTGTTTTCTTGAATAGCCTATATTCCCTAATGAGAATCAGAACTTTTTGCAAAGTATGAAAACAAAAGATTTGTTTAAAAAAAAATTTAAGCAGGTTTTATTATAATTGCATGGCTAACAATAATACCTCATTTTCTACACTGAGTAGAAATTAAATTTGTGAGGTTTCACACACACACACACACACACACACACACACACAAATACTAAGAGGGAAAACACTCCATCTTACTTATGTTACTTGGAAAAGCTTTTGGAACCAAAATATTTACTCTAGATTTAAAAAGTTAAAAAAATTATTCCATTATTCTCTCTAAATCCAGAGATGTCAAATAAAACCAAGTTAAATCTAAATTTCAAAAAGCATGATCAAACAAGATTTTTATAAATATTATTTTAGAAATAAGTTTTTTCTACTACCTGCTCACAGAGTCAGTTTGTAATTGTTTCAAATTTAATGAGTGGCTGGAAGGAATCACTATATTTAATTTTCAAGTAACACATAACCAGCAAATGCCCCTGAAAATATTACTTGGGAGGAAGAAATGTTTTTTCTTTAAGAGCACAGTGGAAAGTTAGCACCTACCGAGTGGGAAATATTAATCACTGAGTTTTTTGTTGTTTTCCTCTCTAAGTAGTAAGAGTCTAAGTAACTTTCTACTCCTTTAGTGTACTGCGTGGAAAGAAAATAGAAACCACAAGAAAACTGCAAACTTTTGAGAACGATTTCAGCAGCAGACTCTGAAAGGGCAAGACGTAAAATTCCTCTCTTGAGTTCTTGGGGTTTCATGTAAATAAGACTTCAACATTGGACAATATTAAAATTCTGATTCCGAGTCCTACCTCCCAATTGAGTTGTCAGTAATTCCAATTTAGCAGACCTGAGTCAGAGCCCAGTAATTTGCATTTTTAACAAATATACTGAGACGATTCTGATAAGATGGTAAAGAGTCCAAACTTTGAGAAAACTGGCCATTATTTGATGTCTCCTTAGCTCACAAGAAGCTATAAGTGTAAACAGTAGTTGGTAGATTTGAAATGCTAAGCTAGGATTTTCAAAAAATTGTTTTTTGGAACATTAGTTCTGGAATGTTCCAGGATTCATGTGCCAAAACCAAAGAGTTCTGGGTCAAAATGTTAAGAAAATGCTGCATTCCAAATATTTCCTTTGGGAATTTGATTCACAAAGTCCACTAACATATGAAATGCCCTTGAAAAGTACCTTGATTTTTTAAAAGTTTTATATTTTGCTCAATAATTAAACTTCTTTGCAAGAAAAGGTTTTTTTATCTTTATAAATTTAGTGATATTTCCCCAGAAGAGTTTTGTGTTATTGTTATTATTTTTTTAATAATACTTATTTGGAACAGGTTAGGCTAATCTGTAAAATTTAATCCTGTTGCCAATAGAAAGAAAACATGTATTAAGTAGATGAGTGAAAAAAAAAAAAATGGTTTTGGGCGTGGACCTAAATCAGGAAGTTTCTATAATCTCTCCATTATAAAAAAAGAGCAGAATTGGCCTGGCGCAGTGGCTCACGCCTGTAATCCCACACTTTGGGAGGCCGAGGCTGGCGGATCACCTGAGGTTGGGAGTTTGAGACCAGCCTGACTAACATGGAGAAACCCTGTCTCTACTGAAAATACAAAATTAGCCGGGCGCATTGGCACCTGTAATCCCAGCTACTTGGGAGGCTGAGGCAAGAGAATCACTTGAACCCAGGAGGCAGTAGGTTGCAGTGAGCTGAGATTGCGCCATTGCACTCCAGCCTGGGCAACAAGAGCAAAACTCCATCTCAAAAAAAAAAAAAAACAAAAAAAACAGAGATCAGAATTTATATTCTCTTCACTCCATCTTTGCACACCACAGAATGCAAAACAGAGAGCCCTCTGGTGAGAAAGAAGAGCTGCAGAGTCAAGAAATTTGCAGATTAAGGGCAGTTAACACTAACTGGTACTTTGGACAAACACAACTCAGTGTGTTATCAAAACACTTTATGCTGACTTCCACAGAATTTATGCAGTTGTATAAGATTTATCCCCTCCAACTAGAAAACTCTGAAGGCCTTGTGCCTTTTCTGATCATTCTTTCATGATAGAAGTATTTTGGACTTGGTCTTAATCCAAGAATTTAAAATGTCCGGTCCAGTATATTAACAATTTTTATCATACAATATACATTTAAGTTACTGTACGTTATATACTATATTATTATATACTATATAATAGCATATACACTATAAAATTATCATTGTAGTAACAGCTTGATCTTCATTCAAAAGTAAGACTTCACCATAAGCCTGCCCAACCTCCTCATCTGTGACTCTGTCAATGGGAAAAACTGTGTGGACGCTTGCTTCTTTCTCACTTATCTTATTCTTCAGCTGCTCTTTTGGAGCCTTCAGAGGTTGAAGCACCAAGAAGGAGAGAGGGAAGAAGAGAAAAAGAAACATACTTTCTCATTTGAGTAATATACTGTATCTTACCTTCACACTCTGAGCCAGGTGGATGCTTGAAAATGCTTCCTTGTTTTATGGGCATTCCTCTCCATTTCTTGGAGGGACCTGTGCTATCTCCTCTGACTGAGACTTTCAGGCACTGGGCAGTACATTCTCTCACCCTGGTTTTGCTCCTCTTTAGTGCGGATTTTCAGGTGATCTGCTCCCCTACGACTCACTAATTAGAGTCCCATTGGCCTCCCATGTGACCCTCTCGGATAAAAATCAAAATGGCTCTGGTCTTGTTTGTTTCTCCTGTTTGCCCCCAATCAGGTTTATAGACTCACCCATCCTCTACCTTAGTAAGTCCTGAGAGTGGAGACAGATTTTAAAACAATAACATCTTCGCTTCCAAAGTAGCTTGCTAGCCTTCCTTGCCCTCTAGATTTCATGAGCAGATATCAGAACAGTCCACTGTGTCTGCCATTCACCTAACAAGTTCTCCATTAGCCTATGGAAGCGCCTCTTTTAAATTTGAAATCAACTAGGCAGCATCCCACTTCCTTGGGTGGGTAGGTGGCAGAACTTAAAGCACAGAGCATGCTCTAGCCCAAGGAAGATCTCCAAATTAACTGTAGGATATCCAGTTACATTTGAATTTCAGGTAAACAACAAATGATTTTTTTTAAACACAATTATACCAAAAAATTATTTATTGTTTATCTGTGGGGTGTTTTATCTGACATCAACCAATTCTCCAGCCCTCCAGATACCAACAAGGTGTTGCACAATTCAATTCTGACTCTAAAGTTAGTGCAGACCCCACAATGAGGCAGCATCGTTGTCTAAGGTAAATACCTGGAGTTTGTCATCTCACACCAAGAAGATTAAGGACATAGATGCACATGAGGAGTGGGTTTAGTAGTGGAGGTTTAATAGGCAAAAAAAAAAAAAAAAAAAGAGAGAGAGAGAGAAAGGAGAACAGCTCTCTCCCTTGCAAGACAGGGGCTTCCCAAAGGAAAATCCAGCCAGCAGTGGACTGTACTAAATTTTATTGGCAGGCCTGAAGAGGTGGTGTCTGATTTACATAGGGCCCATAGATTGGTTGGATCAGGTGTGACATTTAAATAGCACTGGGAGAAGGGTGACCACCCCATCCTGATCTTATTATCCAAATGGGCTTTCCACTTGGCCGGTGCCATCTTGTCTGCTCCTTACTGTACACGTGGCTTGGCAAAGAGAAGGGAAGATGGAGCCACCATTTTGAACATGCCTACTCCCAGGTAGCCTTTTCCCATTGGCACAACTGCCGCATTCACCCATGCAAGCTCCCAGCTTGCTTATCAGTCTGCAGCTCAATTTTACAGGCTGCCCTTTATTAGAAAAGAAAATAATTTGGGGGCTGCTTTTCATTAAAAGGAAAACCTTACCAAGGACTTCCTTACCCTCACTAGCTGCCTAAATAATTTCTTTTTAACTCCTATATCAACAGCATAAGGTCTCAGGACCACAAGCCTGCCCCCACTTCAGAAACCAGCCACAAGTCCCAGGTTTTCTGTACTTCTGACTGAATGACTATAAATTGGAGGTTCCTACTGCCACCTCCTCAGGTTCAATAATTTGCAAGAAAGAACTCAGGAAAACAGTTGACTTATGTTAAAAGAGAAACCTTAGACAAATTAAATTTCACAATGTTTAACTGAGAAAAGAAAAATCTGCAAATCAAGCAGGCTTTGACCCAGAACAGGTTCAGAGAGACTCTGCTGCTGTTGCATGATAGGAGAGGATTTATGGACAGAAAAAAGAAAGTGACATACAGAAAACAAAAGCGAGATACAGAAACAGCTAGATTGGTTACAGCTTGGTATATGCTTTATTCGAGCCTAGTTTGAACAGTCAGCCACTCTTGATTAGCTGAAGCTCAGTGATTGTCACAGGAGTAGGTTACAGAATTTTTTTTTTTTTTTTTTTTTTTTTTTTTTTTCTGAGACGGAGTCTCGCTGTGTCACCCAGGCTGGAGTGCAGTGGCATGATCTCGGCTCACCGCAAGCTCCACCTCCCAGGTTCACGCCATTCTCCTGCCTCAGCCTCTCCGAGTAGCTGGGACTACAGGCGCCCGCCACCACGCCCGGCTAATTTTTTGTATTTTTAGTAGAGACGGGGTTTCACCGTGGTCTCGATCTCCTGACCTCGCGATCTGCCCGCCTCAGCCTCCCAAAGTGCTGGGATTACAAGCGTGAGCCACCGCACCCGGCCTACAGAATGTTTACGTATCAGTTAGGTTACAGTTCATGATATATGGAGAAACCTTTGGGCCAAACTTAAAATTTGCAAGGAGGCAGCTTTAGGCTAAGCTTAATTTAATACTTACTTTTACTAGCTTATTATAAAGGATACATCTCAGGAACAGCAAAATGAAAGACAGGCATGGGGCAAGGTACTGGGCGAGCTGGGAGGTGCACAGAGCTTCCATACTTTAAGGGTTTGCAATCCTCAGAGCATCTGGATGTGTTCACCAACCCCAAAACTCATCAACTCAAAAGTTTTCATAGCATTTAATCATCCTTCTCCCATCACTTCCAGGAGGTCCAGGGGTGGGATTCAAAGTTTCAGCCTTCTAATCACTTTATCTTTCTGGTGACCAGCCCCATCTTGAAGCTACAGACTCCACCTTCATTACTTCTTTAGACAAACTCAAATGTGATCAAAAGAGACATTTTTAGAATAACAAAAAACATTCCAATCACTCAAGAAAATCCAAGAATTTTAGGAACTCTGTGGTAGGAACCAGGGACAAACACTAAAGATACTTCTTTCTGTACCATAACCTGAAATTCAGTGTAACTGTGTAATCACCCAACAGGTTCTTCTTGCCTGATGCATGGATAAAGTCAATATACTGAAACATGGCAGTATTGCAGTAGAGAAAGTGTTTAATTAACACAGGGTTAGGAAAGTGGATTTATTTATTACTCAAATTAGCCTCCCTGAGAACTCAGAGGCTAGGGTTTTTATGGATAATGTGGTAGGCAGGGGGCTGGGGAATGGGTGCTGCTGATCATTTGGGGATGAAATCATAGGAATGTGAAAAATGGTCCTCATGTCCCGAGTCAGCCTCTGGGTGGGGCCCACAGAAACAGTTGACTCATGAGTCACAGGCCCAAGTGGGGTCAATCAGTTGCCTGAATGCAGAAGTCTGAAAAACATCTCAAAAGACTAATCTTAGGTTCTACCTAAGATGGTAGAACCTCCTATAGATAAGTGGTGTTATCTATAGGAGCAATTGGCAAAGACACAAATCTTGTGACCTCAGGCCACATGACTCCTGAGCACTGGGGGATTATAGAAAAGCAAGCTAGGAAACAGTGGCTGGTAATCATTTAACCTTGCCTACATCTTAGCACAATTCAGGCCTCTCCCATAATCCTAATCTTGTGGTCTTTCAAAGGCAGTTTCATTCTTAGAACAAGGACGTGGTCAGTTTTAGGGTGGGATATTATCATCCTTGCTTCAAAGTTAAACTATAAACTAAATTTCTCCTGTACTTAGCTTAGCCTACAACCAGGAATGAGCGAGGACAGCCAGCCTATGAGGCTAGAAGCAAAATCGAGTCAGACATGCTAGACTTCTCTTGCTCTCATATTTTTTGCAAAGGAGGTTTCAATTGGACATCCTGTATTTTTATTTGCTAAGTCCAACAGCTCTATACCAGATAAATCTCTTAAATATTTTCCTTCCATAGCCACTCTCCAAATATTTTATCCTCTGAAATTGGCTGATGGTTACAAGAGATGGGAAACCGTTTCTCTGGATTTTTTAGCTCACTCTGCTTGAGCACCTTACTTTAGAATTTCTTATCTATTGTGTCCTGGCACATTAGTGGAAACATAATTTAGCAACCTGTCATGCTAACTATTAGCAGTAGGCACTTTGCAGAACATTGGAGATGGCAAATCTTTATAAGAATACTCTATTTTTAAGTGGACTTTGAGCATTCACACATAGAGACTGTTTGAAATAACCATAAGGGCTCTGACACAAAGAATTAGTATCCAAGTAACGAACAGCCTAGTATGAGGACAGCATAGTACACAAAGAAGTGAATCAGCAGATATTAAAATGAAAACAAAAGATGGAGATTATAGAGCACACAGGAGCAGCTAGCTAGCTCTGTTAGCTATAGCTATAGTTTCCTATCACTTTCTTAAAGAACATTAAAATTAGTATAAGAGCAAACATTCAACATTTACAAGTTTTTGCACGTTATATTAAGTTTATTTTCATTGTGAATTGTCTGCCATTTCTAATGAATCTTTTTTGTTGTTGTTGTTTTCATAAAGAACCAAGTTTTTAAACTCCTGCAAGTATTATTACAGGTGTATATCTGAACCCATACATAGCAGTCTACACCTTGCACCCCGTATTATTTTCTGGGCTAATTTCTGTTGGTGAGTTTTGGAAAATGTTTAAGGACCTCAGGTACCAAACTGAGGTAATACAGTTAAGATAAACTCTCAGAAAAGATCTAAGAATTCTACCTGTGTTAGAAAACAAGATTCGGGGATTATGAAAAGATGATGACCTATATACAGGTCACTTCATATCTTTGCCAATGTTCTTTACGGATGGTTTCCTAGATGTATAACTGCTGGGTCAAAAAGTAAGTGCATGTGAATTTTTACTGTTGTCAAATTCTACTCCATAGCTGTAGAAATGTATGAGTGTCTGTTTTCCCAGTCTTAGAGCATATGATAAAACTTAGATTTTTCTTAATCTGATAGGTGAGAAACAGTGCCACAGGAGAGTTTTGATTTGTGTTTCTCTCATTACATGTGAAGTTAAGCATCTTTATAGGTACTTAAGAGCAATTTACATTATTTTTTCTTTTAGTCTAGCTTTCAATTAGGCATAGGCTTTTCTCAATTTTTAGAAGGATTTCTTATCCTTCTAAATCCTTATATATTATAAGGATTATGTATTACATCCTTAATATATTTCTTATATATTAATCCTTTGTTTATAAGTAGAAATATTTGCTAGTTTGTGATTTGTCAATGATATTGGATATTTTGAGTTATATGCAGAAGTTTTTGCCACTTCTGATTTTAAAGAAAATTATCCATATATGTATATAGTTTTCTTGTTTATACCAAGGGCTCTAATCCTATAGAAATTATCCTGGTCTCTGATGTGAAGAATTGATTGAATCTTTCCTAATCTTATCCCAAAATATACATTGTTTTCTACTGATTTAAGATATCTTCTTGATCATACATCAATTTTCATAAATACCTGGTTCTCTTTCTGGAATTTTCTATTTGGTTCTGATAAGTATTAGTCTGATAAGTCACATTCACACCCCAATACCACAGTGTTTTAATTATAATGATATTAAAAAACGTTATAACATATCATAGGGTGAGTACTTCCTCCCCAGAAATACACCCCCCCACACTTCTTCCACATTGATTTTGTCATTCCCAGAATTCTATAGCTATTCATTTATGCTTATTTTTTCTTATAAACTTTATAATCAACCATTCTAGTTATAGAAAAAAAATTTAAAAATGTGATTGCAATAACACCATGAAATAAATTAGGAAAAATGGAATCTCTTTAAAATGATGTTTTGTACTAAAATATATGGCATGCCTTTTTATTTGTTCAAGTCTACTTTTGTTACCTGAAAAAAATCCAGGGTTTGTTTACCTAGTAAAAAACAACTCTCCGTGACAACAGGTTTTGACCAGTAAGAGTTTTATTACTTGGCCCAAGTAAGGAGGACACAGGAGTATTTCCCAAAACAGTCTCCCTGAGGGAAAGTGACAATACGGTTTCATGGAGTAATGGATGGGGAGAAGGTCTCATCACATATATAGAGAAGGGGTCTCAGTTGTGCAGATGCAGTGAGTCATCATGCAAGCACATAGGTTGCATGTTATGCTAATAAAGCTATAGCTCTTCCCACTTGGAAACTTTAGCATGGTAATGAGGGAAGTTCGCTCAGGCTCATCTATAAGTTGCTAGGTCTGTCAGGAGCTGGTTCCAGTCAACAAAGTGACCACATTTCCTACCAGGTTTGGGGAAAAACAGGCTGAAGAGGAGGAGGCTGTAAAATAGGCTGATGGCTCAAATTGATTAAATTCCGATAATCCCTGGAGAGCCCCCCCACTGCCGCGTCTGCTTGAGCTTTTGTATATTTATGCTGAAACTCTTATGTTATCTTTTCCTATTTTAAATAGAATCTTCTCTGCTCTTATACTCACTTTTACATACATGAAATTTTCAGTTTTCGATTATTAGTGTTATATATCGCCATTTTACTAAATTTGCTGATTATTTGCAGTGGTTTTCCTTTGATTCTCTTGACTTTTCCAAATATGCAATTATAATAGAGATTTTTGCCACTTCCGTTACAGTTCTAATTACTAAATATGTTATATTGTCTAATTACATTAATATTGCAGATGATGGGTAAATTTGCCTTGTTTATGTAGTAGAAATGGGTTTCATATTTCTTAATAAGAAGTTGGCTTTTAAAGTGAGGCACATACAGGCATACCTTGTTTTAGTATTTTTTGCTTTATTGCATTCCACAGATGTTGTGTTTTTTACAAATTGAAGCATTTTGGCAACATTACATAAAGCAAGTCTGTTAGCACCATTTTCCCAGTAGCAAATGCTTACTTTGTGTCTCTGAATCACATTTTGGTAATTCTCAAAGCATTTCTAGTTGTGTTATTTTTATTATGTTTGTTATGGTGATCTGTGATCTGTGATCTTTGGTGTTACTATTCTAATTATTTTTGGGTGAGACAAACCACACCCATATAGGACCTTGAACTTAATTAACAAATGCTGTATGTGTTATGACTGCTCCACAGGCCAGCTATTCTCCACCTCTTTTTCTCTTCAGGCCTCCCTATTCCATAAAACACAACGATATTAAAATTAGGCCAATGAATAACCTTACGATGACCTCTGTGTTCAAATGAAAGGAAGAGTCACACATCTCTCACTTTAAATCAAAAGTTAGAAATGGTTAAGCTTAGGAAGGAAAGCATGCTGAAAGCTAAGCCTCTTGTGTCAAATAGCCAACTTGTGAATGCAAATGAAAAGTTTTAGAAGAAAACTAAACTTTCTCCGTATCAGCCAAATGTGTTTTCTTTCACTTCCTTATTGTTTATGTGTTATTCCATTAAGCATATGAATAATAAGAAAGTGAAAGAAAACACATATGGCTGATATGGAGAAGGTTTGAGTGGTCTGGTTAGAAGATCAAACCAGTGACAACATTCTCTTAAGCAAAAGCCTAATCCAGAGCAAGGCCTTAACTCTCTTTCATTCTATGGAGGCTAAGAGAAGTGATGAAGCTGCAGAAGAAAAGTTTGAAGATGGCAAAGGTTAGTTCATGAGGTTTAAGGAGAAAAGCCATCACCATAAGATAAAAATGCAAGATGAAGCAGTTAGTGCTAATCTAGAAGCTGGAGCACATTATCCAAAAGATCTAGCTAAGATAAATGGTGAAGGTGGTGGCACTGAATAACAGATTTTCAAGGTTGGTAAAACAACCTTCTACTGGAAGAAGATGCCATTTAGGACTTTCATAGCTTGAAAGCAGAAGTCAATGCCTGGCTTCAAAGCTTCAGAGGACAAATGACTCTCTTGTCAATGGAAAATGCACCTGGTGATTTTAAGTTAAAGCCAATGCTCATTTACCGTGCCAAAAATCCTAGGGTCCATAAGAATTATGCCAAATCTACTCTGCCTGTGCTCTATAAATGGAACAAAGCCTGGATGACTGCATATCTGTTATAACCATGCTACTGGAAAAATAGCATGGTTTACAGACTATTGTAAGCCCACTGTTGAGACCTACTGCTCAGAAAAAAAGAGATTTCATTCAAAATATTACTGCTCATTGACAATGCACCTGGTCACCTATGAGCTCTAATGGAGATGTACAAAGAGACTGATGTTGTTTTCATTCCTGCTAACACAACATCCATTCTGCAGCTCATGGATCAAGAAATAGTTTTCAGTTTCATCTTATTATTTAAAAATACATTTGTAAGGCTATAGCTGCCATAGTAATTCCATTGATGGATCTGGGAAGAGTAAACTGAAAATCTTCTGGGAAGGATTCATCATTATAGATGCCATTAAGAACATTCCTGATTTGTGGGAGGAGATAAAAATATCTACATTAACAGAAGCTTGACAGAAGTTGGTTCCAGTCTTCATGAATAACTTTGAGTGGTTCAAGACTTCATGTAGAAAGTAACTACAGATGTGGTGGAAATAACAAGACAACTAGAATTAGAAGTGGAGCCTGACGATGTCACTGAATTGCTGCAATTTCATGATCAAACTTGAAAGAATGAGAAATTGCTTTTTTGAATTTGCAAAAAAGTGGTTTCCCGACATGGAATCTACTCTTGGTGAAGATGCTATGAACACTGTTGAAATGACAACAAAGGACTTAGAATATTACACACATTTAGTTCATAAAGCAGTGGCAGAGTTTGATAGCACTGACTCCAATTTTAAAAGAACATCTACTCTAGGTAAAATGCTATCAAACTGCGTCACATACTACAGAGAAATCTTTCATGACCGGGAGAGTCAGTGAATGTAGCAAACTTTACTGTTGTCTTATTTTAAGAAGTTGCCACAGCCGTATCAGTCACCACCCTGATCAGTCAACAGCCGTCAACATTGAGGCAAGACCCTCCCCCAGAGAAAAGATCGTGACTCACTGAAGGCTCAGATGTTTGTTGGCATTTTTAAGCAATAAAGTATTTTTAAATTAAGGCATATACATTGACTTTCCAGACACAATGCTATGGCACACTTAATGGAATAAAATGTAGTGTAAACGTAACTTTTATTATGCACTGGAAAACCAAAAGAATTGTGTGGCTCACTTTATTGTGATAGTTCCTTTATTGACGTGATCTGGAACCAAACGTGCAATATCTCTGAGGTATGCTTATATTGAGAAAGAATATATCAGTTACTATTTTATTGTATGTTTTTGTCAGGAATCAGTGCTACATTTTATCAAATGTCAACTATAAAAATCATATGGTATATTACTATTACTGAAACACTTTTGCATGACTAAAATAAATTCCACTTAGTATATTCTTTCTTTTAATTTATATTGAAAAGTGTGCAAACTGTAAGGCACAGCTCTATGAATTTTTACAGAATGAATATATTTATGGAACAGTGACAGATCAAGAAACAAAACATCACAAAGCCCCAGAAATCCCCTCATGCCACTTTCTAGTCACTACCCATCCTCAACAAAAATAACCACACTCCTGCCTTCTAACACCATAGCCTATTATGCCCTCACTCTCTCTAGTGAACAACTTAACTCATAAATATTATGACAATGTTGCTGTAATCTAAGCTGCACTATCAAAAACAGCACCCACTAGCCACATGTAGCTATTTAAATTTAAATTAAAAACCAAATAAACTCAGAAGAATGAAATAATTAAAGCAAAGGTAGAAATAAAGAGTAAACAAAAAACCCCAATAATAGCACTGTCAATTAAATAACTGGTTGTGAAAAATAACAAATTCAATGTCATTAGCTAACCAAATTAAAATAAAAGAGAGAAAGGGAGAAACAACACAAATACCTTACAGTAGAAATCATAATGGAAAAATAACTACAAGTATAGAGGAAAATAAAGAATCATAAAAATCATACATAACTACTTTGTGGTTTTTTTGTAAATAAACTTGAATATGAGAAGAAGCTATAGGAATTCTCTGGTAGAATTTAAGTTACCAAAAATGATCTATGAAAATTTTAAAAGGCCTTGAAAATGTTGATTAAGCTTAGTTAAAATATTAATTGAAGCCACAGGAGTCACTTTACTCAGTTAAAAACCTTGGGAAGGAAATAAAATTGTTAAGTTAGTTGCTTTTTAGAATATAAAGTCTAAAATTCTTTATATTTGATTATAAATATAATAAACCAGTTATGATACAGACATAAAATTAAAAGCTATCACAGAGAAAATGTGAGTGTGTGTATAAAAAGAGAGAACATTCTATGTGAGTTCTGTTTCTATATATTCAGTTTCTTGGTGTCATAAGATTGTGTACACGTTTAGATTATTTGACTGTGAGAGCAAGTTCTTGATATTCTGCTTTTTAACTATAAATAATTTATTGCCATGACTTTTGTTTGTGTTCTTCAGCTTAGTGACTATAATTACTGTAAAGCTTGATTTTCCTTCTTATTATAATAAATTGTATTAGTTTGAATACGATGGCTGTAGGAAATTTAATTCAGTCATCTGCCATGTGTTAAACGGTGACCCCCAAAAAGATTTGTTCACATTGTAATACCTAGAACCTGTGAATATGACTTTAGTTGGTAAAAGGGTCTTTGCAGATGTAAGTTAGATGAAATGAGATTATCTCAGATTGGCCTCCAGTTCAACGACAAGTATCCTTATAAGTTTTGCAAGAGGCAAGGCAGGATTATCCCCTAGAGCTGTCAAAGAGAGTACAGCCCTGCCAACACCTTGATTTTAAATTGCTGGACTCCAGAATTATGAAACAATGAATTGCTGTTGTTTTAAGCCACGAAGTATATGATACCTTGTTATGGCAGCCCTAGAAAACTAATACAAACTCTGTCGTAATGTTCATATTAATACTGTGATGATAACCTCATTATCTATAAACTCACTTTGTTTTGTAATCCTCTATTATAGGTGTGGTATAAATTTGTTTTCAGAGAGAAACCATTAAAATATTTTCTCTTAAATTTCTTAGGGGAGCTCTGTTTGAGAAAAATAAGTTGGTCATTATAGAAGATTCATTTTACACCTAAATGCAAAATTTGTATCTTTGACAAGTAAAATGAATAAAACAACAAACAGAGCAGCAACCAAGGAAGCAACTGAGAATGCTAAAAAAAAGTTTTCTTATTAGCTCACGCCTCTGCTCCTTGTCATAGCGTCAAGTTCAAAAAATTTCACATTTAAAATTTTTAGACCTTTGATTAATGGCTAATTCTACAATTGAATTAAGTCATAGCAAAATTTGGTAGCGATAAAAGAAACATTTTAAAATTATTATAATAAAAATAGTCTAACAGTAAAGTAATAAGCAGAAAGGATAATGATATACTATATATAAAAGTATATACCAATTCATACTTTTTTTTTTTTTTTTTTTTTTGAGACAGTCTCACTCTTGTTGCTCAGGCTAGAGTACAATGAGGCAATTTCAGCTCACCGCAACCTCCGCCTCCCAGGTTCAAGCAATTCTCCTGCCTCAGCCTCCTGAGTAGCTAGGATTACAGGCATGCGCCACCATGCCCAGCTAATTTTGTATTTTTAGTAGAGATGGAGTTTCTCCATGTTGGTCAGGCTGGTCTCAAACTCCTGACCTCAGGTGATCCACCCACCTCAGCCTCCCAAAGTGCTGGGATTACAGGCAGGAGCCACTGCACCTGGCCATCATACTTTTATAAGTGCTAATAAAAAGTTTTAGAGAATATTAAATTAGGGCATTTATAGACTAGGCCTTGCCTAAATTATCTTTCAATAATAGGATGTTCCAGTAAAATAAATTTAGGAAATCAGCACTACTAGGTCAAAGGGGGAATCAAAATAGAGAGTACCTTAATTAAAGCTGAGAGGTGAAGCCACTGGGCTTCTGGGTTGGGTGGGGACTTGGAGAACTTTTCTGTCTAGTTAAAGGATTGTAAACAAACTAATCAGCACTCTGTGTCTAGCTAAAGGTTTGTAAACGCACCAATCAGCACTCTGTAAAAATGCGCCAATCAGCGCTCTGTGTCTAGCTAAAGGTTTGTAAATGCACCAATCAGCACTCTGTAAAAATGCACCAATCAGCACTCTGTGTCTGGCTAAAGGTTTGCAAATGTACCAATCAGCACTCTGTAAAAATGCACCAATCAGCGCTGTGTCTAGCTAAAGATTTGTAAACGCACCAATCAGTACTCTGTAAAAACGCATCAATCAGCACTCTGTAAAGTGGACCAATCAGCACTCTGTAAAATGGACCAATCAGCAGGACGTGGGCGGGGCCAACTAAGGGAATAAGAGCTGGCCACCTGAGCCAGCAGCGGCAACCCGCTAAGGTCCTCTTCCATGCTGTAGAACCTTAGTTCTTTCGCTTTTCGCAATAAATCTTGCTGCTGCTCACTCTTTGGGTCCGCACTACCTTTATGAGCTGTAACACTCACCGCAAAGGTCTGCAGCTTCACTCCTGAAGTCAGAGAGACCACAAACCCACCAGGAGGAACGAACAACTTCAGACGCACCACCTTTAAGAGCTGTAACACTCACTGACAAGGTCTGTGGCTTCACTCCTGAAGTCAGCAAGACCAGGAACCTACCAGAAGGAAGAAAGTCTGAACACATCTGAAGCAACAAACTCCAGACACACCATCTTTAAGAACACCCACCACAAGGGGCTGCAACTTCATTCCAGAAGTCAGCGAGACCAAGAACCCACCAGAAGGAACCAATTCCGGACACAAAGACAAAACAGGATTTATAAAATTTCAACATCTTATCATAATTTTTAAACATTTAGAAGAGAAACAGATAATAATAGCAACATCATATTTTATGATACACTATTATAGGAATTCCAACTAAAGCCACCATTTCATAATATTCTGAAAGGTCTGTGCAATGTGACTAGATGACACAAAGAAATGGGAAGTGTAAATATGTAAAAAAAAAAGTGAAAAATAAAAAATATTCTAACATTTTACAGTTCATTAAATTGAACATCAGTATAATCGCTAATTTACAAAAATGCCAATGTTTTTTAATATACAAAGTATATATAATAAGAAAAAAGTTCACCATTAATCACAATAAAATACTTGAAATGCATTGAAAAAAGATTGGCATTTAAAATTCTGAAATTATGTATTTTTAAAAACTTTAAAATTATGAGAAATATTAGTGCTTTAATAAAAGGAAAAATATTTCCATTTATGGCAAAATGGTAGATCAGATAGCCTGAATTATTATCTTGTTTAAAAAATTTCTTAAGATTTTCTTTTAAATGAATAGTTAACATGGTATAAAACAAGAATCAGAAGAAAGACTTAAAAAGAGACTGAAGATAGAACTATGGAAGTACACAAGCATTAGAGACAGCTTTGCTCAAAATCACTACGAACTACTAAATGCTAGTGACCCCGAGTTTCTGCTTTGATTGTCAAACAAGTTACTGGAGAAGGCAATTGATTCCTAGGACATATGAGAGCTAGGAAATGTAATAGACTTCTGTTTAAAGCTGCGAAACTAAGTGCATCACATGGGAACAATGAATTATAGGAAGAGATGGCAAGAAAACCTGCCTGATTTGATGGTAGTGCTAATGAAAGGGGGAAAAGATCTTCCTTCAGAAGTTTTATTTGCTCAAATTATTTTATGTCTAGAATTCACACTATTTGCTTCATCTGAGAAGTACCAAGAAGAAAATTAAAGTGGTTGAAGTCAGTAGGGACCCAAACAAATCAGCAAAAGCAAATAAAAAATCTCTCCTGAAAAAGAAAAAGAAAGGCTGACAATGTTTTTCTCAGATAAAGTCCCAAACAACAAACATTCATAATCTATGGTTATAAAACAACAAGTCATCAGGGAAATGAAAATTAAAATCACAACAACATAATTCTGTAACCCAACTAAAATGGCTAAAATTTAAAAGAGATTGACAATACCAAGTACTGCTGAAAATGTGGAGGAACTGAAACTCTCATCCACTGTTAGTGTAAAATAGTATAACTACTTTGAAAAAATGCTGAATAATTTATTTTAAAGTTAACATACACTTACCATATTGCTGAGCAATTATGCTCCAACGTAACTACCTAAAAGAAACATAAATATAGGTCTCCCCTCCAAAAATGGACACCCACATGAATCCTCATAGACAGTATACTCATATTCGCCAAAATGGGCAGAGAACCCAAATATCTGTCAACTGGTGAATGGATAAACAAATTGTTGTACACTATACAATGGAATATCACTCAATAATAAAAAGAAAAAACTACAGATAAAAGCAAAACATGGAGCTAAATAAATGTTGGGTAATTTGTTGCTAGGCTGTAGATATATTGTAGAAGCAAAAATCAAGCAGCAAGTTATGCATTCACTATTAAAGATATATTTAAATTAAAAAAATACAAATAAGCAATTTGTAAATGTACTTGGTTTCAAAGAACACTTGCAAATATGTTGCAAATATAAATAGACAGATGAATAGATGGATGGATGGGTGGGTGGATGATGGTTAGATGAATGGATGGATGGATGAATGGATACATTTGTTTAAGAAGAGACAAAAATCTGGAGAGATAAGTATTGAATTCTTGACAGTGAGTGCCTGCAATGGTTATGGAGTTGTGGAGGAACAATGAAGGATGATGTGAGGGGAAAACTTTCACTGTTTAATTTATAAGAAGTTCTAGCTCACTGAAGGAAATAGAGACACAACAAACCCTTCAAAAAATCAATGAATCCAGGAGCCGGTTTTTTGAAAATATCAACAAAATCAATAGACCGCTAGTAAGACTAATAAAGAAAGAAAGAGAGAAGAATAAAATAGATGCAATAAAAAATGATGAAGGGGATATCACCACTGATCCGACAGAAATACAAACTACTGTCAGAGAAAACTATAAACACCTCTATGCAAATAAACTAGAAAATCTGGAAGAAATGGATAAATTCCTCAACACATACACTCTCTCAAGACTAAACCAGGAAGAAGTTGAATCTCTGAATAGACCAATAACAGGCTCTGAAATCGAGGCAATAATCAATAGCTTACCAACCAAAAAAAGTCAAGGACCTGATGGATTCACAGCCGAATTCTACCAGGGGTACAAGGAGGAGCTGGTACCATTTGGTCTGAAACTATTCCAATCAATAGAAAAAGAGGGAATCCTCCCTAACTCATTTTATGAGGCCAGCATCATCCTGATACCAAAGCCTGGCAGAGACACAACAAAAAAAGAGAATTTTAGACCAATATCCTTGATGAATATTGATGCAAAAATCCTCAATAAAATACTGGCAAACCGATTCCAGCAGCACATCAAAAAGCTTATCCACCATGATCAAGTGGGCTTCATCCCTGGGATGCAAGGCTGGTTCAACATATGCAAATCAATAAATGTAATCCAGCATATAAACAATCAATGACAAAAACCACATGATTATCTCAATAGATGCAGAAAAGGCCTTTGACAAAATTCAACAGCCCTTCATGCTAAAAACTCTCAATAAATTAGGTATTGATGGGACTATCTCAAAATAATAAGAGCTATCTATGACAAACCCACAGCCAATATCATACTGAATGGACAAAAACTGGAAGCATTCCCTTTGAAAACTGGCACAAGACAGGGATGCCCTCTCGCACCACTCCTATTCAACATAGTGTTGGAAGTTCTGGCCAGGGCAATCAGGCAGGAGAAGGAAATAAAGGGCATTCAATTAGGAAAAGAGGAAGTCAAATTGTCCCTGTTTGCAGATGACATAATTGTATATCTAGAAAACCCCATCGTCTCAGCCCAAAATCTCCTTAAGCTGATAGGCAACTTCAGCAAAGTCTCAGGATACAAAATCAATGTGCAAAAATCACAAGCATTCTTATACACCAATAACAGACAGAGCGCCAAATCATGAGTGAACTCCCATTCACAACTGCTTCAAAGAGAATAAAATACCTAGGAATCCAACTTACAAGGGATGTGAAGGACCTCTTCAAGGAGAACTACAAACCACTGCTCAATGAAATAAAAGAGGATACAAACAAATGGAAGAAAATTCCATGCTCATGGGTAGAAAGAATCAATATTATGAAAATGGCCATACTGCCCAAGATAATTTATAGATTCAATGCCATCTCCATCAAGCTACCAATGACTTTCTTCACATAATTGGAAAAAACTACTTTAAAGTTCATCTAGAACCAAAAAAGAGCCCACATTGCCAAGTCACATTGTTCTAAGCCAAAAGAACAAAGCTGGAGGCATCACACTACCTGACTTCAAACTATACTACAAGGCTACAGTAACCAAAACCACATGGTAGTGGTACCAAAACAGAGATATAGACCAATGGAACAGAACAGAGCCCTGAGAAATAATGCCACATATCTACAACTATCTGATCTTTGACAAACCTGACAAAAACAAGACATAGGGAAAGGATTGTCTATTTAATAAATGGTGCTGGGAAAACTGGCTAGTCATATGTAGAAAGCTGAAACTGAATTCCTTCCTTACACCTTATACAAAAATTAATTCAAGATGGATTAAAGACTTAAATGTTAGACTTAAAACCATAAAAACCCTAGGAGAAAACCTAGGCAATACCATTCAGGACACAGGCATGGGCAAGGACTTCATGTCTAGAACACCAAAAGCAATGGCAACAAAAGCCAAAATTTACAAATGGGATCTAATTAAACTAAAGACCTTCTGCACAGCAAAAGAAACTACCATCAGATTGAACAGGCAACCTACAGAATGGGAGAAAATTTTTGCAATCTACTCGTCTGACAAAGGGCTAATATCCAGAATCTACAATGAACTCAAACAAATTTACAAGAAAAAAAAACCCCATCAAAAAGTGGGCGAAGCATATGAACAGACACTTCTCAAAAGAAGACAATTATGCAGCCAAATGACACTTGAAAAAATGCTCATCATCACTGGCCATCAGAGAAATACAAATCAAAACCATCTCACAGCAGTTAGAATGGTGATCATTAAAATGTCAGGACACAACAGGTGCTGGAGTGGATGTGAAGAAATCGTAACACTTTTACACTGTTGGTGGGACTGTAAACTAGTTCAACCATTGTGGAAGTCAGTGTGGCGATTCCTCAGGTATCTAGAACTAGAATTACCATTTTACCCAGCCATCCCATTACCAGGTATATACCCAAAGGATTACAAATCATGCTGCTATAAAGACACATGCACACATCTGTTTATTGCGGCACTATTCACAAGAGCAAAGACTTGGAACCAACCCAAATGTCCAACAATGATAGACTGGATTAAGAAAATGTGGATGGCTGGACCCAGCGGCTCACGCCTGTAATCCCAGCACTTTGGGAGGCCGAGGCAGATGGATCACCTGAGGTCAGGAGTTTGAGAAAATGTGGCACATATACACCATGGAGTACTATGTAGCCATAAAAAATGATGAGTTCATGTCCTTTGTAGGGACATGGATGAAACTGGAAACCATCATTCTCAGCAAACTATCTCAAGGACAAAAAAACCAAACACCACATGTTCTCACTCATAGGTGGGAATTGAACAATGAGAACACATGGACACAGGAAGGGGAACATCACACACCAGGGCCTGTTGTGGGGTGGCGGAAGTGGGGAGGGATAGCATTAGGAGATATACCTAATGCTAAATGATGAGTTAATGGGTGCAGCACACCAACATGGCACATGTATACATGTGTAACAAACCTGCACGTTGTGCACATGTACACTAAAACTTAAAGTATAATTTTAAAAAAAAGAAGTTCTAGCTCTGAAATATTGTGGGAAAAAAATTGAAAGTGTATCATGAAGGCAGATAATAAACTAATTTAGTTATCTACAATCACTTGTTTCTTACTTATTTCTGGGCATCAGCATGCAGAGCAAGAAGCATGCTAGATGCTTGCTTTTATTTAGTATGAAGTCTCAGTTGAGAGTCTGGCCAACTGGCAATAGGGCTGATATTCACGTTACACATTTTTTAAAATCAAAAAAGAGACTTCCTAGGACCATGGAAAATATGATCAACATGGCAGGGACTCAGAAGGGCTTGTGGTCAGCAAGAAAGGCTAGTCATCAGAAGAACTAAGGACATCAAAAGAACTGAGAACATTCACAGAGAATGTCATAAGAATATGCTGAGATGGGGCTGGGTCAATCAATTATACGTCAGGGGATAGCAGAAATTAAACCCTCAACCAAATCTAGTGTGTAAAAATAACACATCAGGACCAAGTTGTTTTATCTGAGGATTTCAAAGTTAGCTTAACATATGTATGTTGTTTTGTCACATTAACCAAAAGAAAAAAAAAAAACTGGTTAGGCGCAGGCAATGACTTCGATAAAATTTAATACTCAGACATCAAAGCTCTCAGAAAACTTGAAATATACAAGAACTTCCTCAGTCTTATAAAGGAGATATGCAAAAATACCTACAGCTAACACCAAATACTGATAAAAGACAAAAGACTTTTCTACTCAGATAAGAATAAAACAAGATATCTGCCTTCATCACTTCCATTCAACATTGTATTGGAGGTTCTAGCTAGGGGGCAATATGACAAGAGAAAAAAAAGATATCTAGATCATTAGAAAAAGAGATAAAATGACTTTCATTTGCAGAAGACATTATTATGTAAATTATAATGAATCTTCAAAAATACTAGAAATAGTAAGTGAATTTAAGGACACAAGGTGCATACAGAAAATTAAATACATTTCTATATATATTATATAGAAATATGTATTATATATTTCTGGGTTGAATGGTAGTTCTGTT
This sequence comes from Symphalangus syndactylus, assembly GCF_028878055.3. NCBI lineage: Eukaryota > Metazoa > Chordata > Mammalia > Primates > Hylobatidae > Symphalangus > Symphalangus syndactylus. The sequence continues at coordinate 63,088,118 of NC_072444.2, forward strand.
TGTAGGTCTTTGAGAAATTGTCACACTGCCTTCCACAATGTTTGAACTAATTTACACTTCCATCAACAGTGTATTAACAATCTCACCAGCATTGTTATTTTTTGCCTTTTTAATAATAGCCATCCTGACTAGTATGAGATGGCATTTTATTGTGGTTTTGATTTTCATTTATCTAATGATAAGTGATATTGAGCCTTTTTTCATATCCTTGTTGGCCACATCTATGTCTATTTTTGAAAAGTGTCTGTTCATGTCTTTTGTCCTCTTTTTAAAGGGGTTGTTTATTTTTTTCTTGTAAATTTGTTTAAGTTCCTTATCGATGTTAAATATTAGACCTTTGTTAGATGCATAGATTGCAAATATTTTCTCCCATTATGCAGGTTGTCTGTTTACTCTGTTGATAGTTTCTTTTGCTGTGCAGAAACTCTTAAGTTTAATTACATTCCATTTGTCAATTTCTGTTTTTGTTACAATTGCTTTTGGCATCTTAATCACAATATCTTTACCAGATAATATTGTCCAGGTTGTCTTCCAGGGTTTTTATAGCTTTGAGTTTTACATTTTATTTAAGTCTTTAATCCATCATGAGTTGATTTTTGTATATAGTGTAAGGAAGGGGTCCAGTTTCAATTTTCTGCATATGGCTAGCCAGTTATTCCAGCACCATTTTTTGAATAGGGACTCCTTTCCCCATTGCTTGTATTTCTCAGCTTTGTTGAAGATCAGATGGTTGTAGGTGTGTGGCCTTATTTATGGGTTCTCTACTCTGTTACATTGTTCTATGTGTCTGTTCATGTATCAGTACCATGCTGTTTTGGCTATTGTAGCCCTGTAGTATAGTTTTTAAGTCAGAGAACATGATGCCTCCAGCTTTGTTCTTTTTGCTTAGGATTGCCTTGGCTATTCAGGCTCTTTTTTTGGTTTCATATGAATTTCAAAATAGTTTTTTCTAGTTCTGTGAAGAATGTCATTGGTTTTTGGATAGGAATAACATCGAATCTCTAAATTGCTTTGGGCAGTATGGCCATTTTAATGATATTGATTCTTCCTATCCATGAGCATGGGATGTTTTTCCATTTGTTTTTGTTATCTCTGATTCCTTTGAACAGTGTTTTGTAATTCTCATTGTAGAGATCTGTGGTGGGAAGTCAGGGACCCTAAACAGAGGGACTGGCTGGAGCAGCAGCAAAGGAACATAAATTGTGAAGATTTCATGGACATTTATCAGTTTCCAAATAATACTTTTATAATTTCTTATGCCTATCTTTACTTTATTCTCTTAATCCTGTTATCTTCATAAGCTGAGGATGTACATCACTTCAGGACCACTGTGATAATTGTGCTAACTGTAGAAATTGATTGTAAAACATGTGTGTTTGAACAATATGAAATCAGTGCACCTTGAAAAAGAACAGAATAACAGCGATTTTTAGGGAACAAGGGAAGACAACCACAAGGTCTGACTGCCTGTGGGGTCGGGCAAAAAGAGCCATATTTTTCTTCTTGCAGAGAGGCTATAAATGGACGTGCAAGTAGGAGAGATATCACTAAATTCTTTTCCTAGCAAGGAATATTAATATTAATACTCTGGGAAAGGAATGCATTCCTTGGGGGGAGGGCTATAAACGGCCACTCTGGGAAGATCTGTCTTATGCTGTTGAGATAAGGACTGAGATACACCCTGGTCTCCTGCAGTACCCTCAGGCTTACTAGGGTGGGGAAAAACTCTGCCCTGGTAAATTTGTGGTCAGACTGGTTCTCTGCTCTCGAACCCTATTTTCTGTTGTTTAAGATGTTTATCAACACAATACGTGCACCACTGAACATAGACCCTTACCAGTAGTTCTGCTTTTGCCCTTTGCCTTGTGATCTTTATTGGACCCTTATCAGGAGTTCTGCTTTTGCCCTTTGTCCTGTTCCCTCAGAAGCATGTGATCTTTGTTAGACCCTTATTAGTAGTTCTGCTTTTTGCCTTTTGAAGCATGTGATCCTTGTACCTACTCCTTGTTCTTACACCCCCTCCCCTTTTGAAACCCTTAATAAAAACTTGTTGGTTTTGAGGCAGGCATCACGGTCCTACTGATATATAATGTCACCCCCGACAGCCTAGCTGTAAAATTCCTCTCTTTATACTGTCTGTCTTTATTTCTCATCCAGCTGACCATTATGGAAAATAGAAAGAACCTATGTTGAAATATTGGGGGCAGGTTCCCCCAGTAGAGATCATTCACCTTCCTAGTTAGCTTTATTCCTAGTATTTTCATTCTTTCTGTGGCAATTGCGAATAGGACTGCATTCCTGATTTGGCCCTGAGCTTGGCTGTTGTTGGTGAATGGGACTGCTAGTGATTTTTGTACATTGATTTTGTATCCTACAACTTTGCTGAAGTTATTTATCAGCTCAAGGAGCTTTTGGGCAGAGACAAAGGGGTTCTCCAAATATAGAATCATGTCATCTGTAGACAGGGATAGTTTGACTTCCTCTCTTATTATTTGGACGCTCTTTATTTCTTTCCCTTGCCTGATTGCTCTAGTCACAACTTCCAACACTATGTTGAATAGGAGTGGTGAGTGTTTCTTTTTATAAGGGCACTCATCTCATTCATGAGGGCTCCACCATCATGATCTAACCACCTCTCAAAGGCCCTATCTTTGAATACTATTATATTAGGGATTAGAATTTTAACATATAACATTTTGGGGGGAGGGAGGGACAAAAACATTCAGTTCACAACAATGACCTATAAAATGAAGGAATCAGAGTAGGGTGGAATCATTCTAAAGGCTCCTTCTTGTTCTAATTATTAGTGGTTCACTAATCTATAACTTCACAAGATCAAGATTCTGTTCTCTTTGCCATTTTATTTCACAGTGCCAAGAACTATAAGCAGTCAATGCATTGTCTATTTAATAAGAAGAGAATGAGACACTGGAATAGTCTACCAAGGAATAGTAGTAACCCTTCACTTTTGCAGATTTTTTATAAAGGTAATAGCTGCCATCTGGAGAGCCTCATAATTCTAAAGTCAGAGACTCATCTCTATAGTCTTTTAAATATTTTTTTGGCTTTAGGAATGTATGATTTTTCCCTTCTGATAAGAGCCATCATGACAATTAGCATCCATTCAGAAAGCTGTTATTTACCTTAACTTGAACCTGGCACTGCTCTAGGCACTGTGAGTAAAGAGTTTCCTCCAAGAGACAAACAGACACAGAAAACAAAATGATCTGTAATAATGTTCTATTGCTAATGGCACAAGAGGCAGAAGCTTAACTATTTGCAAAATTACTCTATCTTCTTTCTATTTCTTGAAAGCATGGAGAGCAAAGACGTTTGGCTATCATAACCTCAAATCACAAAATACTTAACCTAGTTTCATATGCACTTGTCTTTGAATGTATCTGACACTTGCGTGCTAAATTATTCATTTGGTAAGTAGGCTGTGTAAAAAAAGTTTAAGCATGTAAGCCTACAGAATGATTACTGTTGGAATTTGTATTTCACCAAAGTTAGTTATGCTTCATATCACCCCCGGAAGGCAGGTAAAATTTAAACTTTATCTGAAAACACACACATATGCATACACACACACACAAACACACACACATACTAGTGAACTAATACCAAGAATCTAAATAATAAACAACTGAGAGATTATGTTTAATGGAACAACATAACCTGAGGGCCAGACTACTCTAAAGAATCCATTGTCAGATGATCTTTGAAGAAATCAATGAACATGAATATAAATATATATTTGTGTGTGTAGAAGTTTGGCAGAACAGATTTCAGAGAGATAATAGGAAGATGCAAGAATAAAGATTAAATTTTAGCAATCTGCATATTCAATGTACTCCCTATCAAAATATCAATAACATTCTTCACAGAAATAGAAAAAATAATTCTAAAATTTATATGGAACCACAAAAAACATAGTAGCAAAGGCTATCCTGAGCAAAAAGAACAAAACTGGAGGAATTACATCACCTGACTTCAAATTATGCTACAGAGATATAGTAACCAAAGCAGCACGTACTGGCATATAAACAGATACATAGACCAAAGGAACAGAATGGAGACCCCAGAAATAAATCCATGCATCTACACTGAACTCATTTTTGACAAAGGTGCTAAGACCATACATTGGAGAAAGGACAGTGTCTTCAATAAATCTTGCTGGGAAATTGAATATTCATATGCAGAATAATGACACTAGATCCCTATCTCTCACCATATACAAAAATCAAATTAAAATAGAATAAAGATTTAAATCTAAGACCTCAAACTATGAAACTACTACAAGAAGACATTGGGGAAAATCTCTAGGACATTGTTCTGGGCAAAGATTGCTCGAGTAATACCCCAAAAACACAGACAACCAAAGCAAAAATGGACAAACGGGATAAAATCAAGTCAAAAAGCTTCTGCATAGCAAAGAAAACAACCAGCACAATGAAGTGATAACTCACAGAATGGGAGAAAATATTTGCAAGCTATCTATCTCATGAGGGACTATTAACCAGAATATATAAGGAGCTCAAACAACTCAGTTGGAAAAAATCTAAAAATCTGATTTAAAAACGGGCAAAATATCTGAATAGACATTTCTTAAAAGAAGACATACAAATGGGAAACAAGTTTATGAAAAGGTGCTTAACATCATTGATCATCAGAGAAATGCAAATCAAAACTACAATGTGGCCTCATCATACTTCAGTTAAAATGGCTTTTATCAAAAAGACAGGCAATAATGAATGCCAGCGAGGATATGGAGAAAAGGGAACTCATAGACTGTTAGCGAGAATGCAAATATAGTACAACCACTATGGAGAACGGTTTGGAGGTTCCTCAAAAAACTAAAAATAGAGCTGCCATATGATCTGCAATCCCAATGCTAGGTATGTACCCAAATAAAGGGAAATCGTTACATCAAGGAGATATCTGCACTCTCATGTTTGTTGCAGCACTGTAAACAACAGCCAAGATTGGGAAGTAACCTAAATGTCCATCACTTAGGTACATATACACAATGGATTACTATTCAGCCATAAAAAAAGAACGAGATTCTGTCATTTGCAGCAACATGGCTGGAATTGAAGGACATCATGTTAAGTAAAATAAGCCAGGCACAGAAAGACAAACTTTGCATGTTCTCACTTTTTTCTGGGAGCTAAAAATTAAAACAATTGAACTCTTGTTGATAGAGAGTAGAATAACAGTTACCAGAGGCTGAGCAGGGTAGGGATAGGGGGAAGTGGGGATGGTTAATGAGTACAAAAATATAGTTAGAATGATTAAGAACTAGTATTTGATAGCACAACAGGGAGACTATGGTCAACAGTAATTTACTGCATATTTTAAAATAATTAAAAGAGTGTAATTGGATTGTTTGTAACACAAAGAAAGGACAAATGTTTGAGGTGATGGATACCTATTTACTCTGATGTGATTATTACACATTGTATGCCTTTGTCAAAATACCTCATGTATTCCACAAATATATACACCCACTATGTATCCACAAATTTTTTTTTTAAAAGATAAAATAACTTGGTACTTGACCAAACAACTAGGTACCATAACCTAGCCAAGTTGACATATAATTAATCTGCAGATTTGGATTAAGACATTTTGCTCTAGAGAGATTACATTTGCTTCTGACAGTCTCTTGGGGACATTACACTAATCAGAGACCTACTTAAAACCAACTCAATTCTTAAGATGGTCTGGACTATGCAAGATATTAAACTTAAGTTTGCAATTCCATGAGAAGCCTGGTGTACTTCTGGTTGACCCTCACTCAGAGCATGCAGTTCTTTAAAATCCCAGCTCATTTTGCATAAAGTTGTCTCTTAAACCTCTTACTTCTGCCAGTCCTGGGCTTTGATTTTTTTCCCACTTGCCTTCCAAAATGATCAAACCCAATTTACAGGAGACACAAATTCAGCTCAAAAGTAGCTTTGCTGTTTCTTAAATTCTCTTCAATGTTTTAAAATAATATATTATTCAGGTTTTTTTGGTAAAGTTTTTGAGGGAGAAATTATTAAAATAATCTAGCCAAACGTTGCTTCCAGAAGCTAAACCTAAAATTTTCCACTTTTCCAGTGCAACATGGAAGTTCAAACAAAACTTCCTCCTTATCAAAATATAATTAAAATATGAAAACCTGACGGAAAAATTAAAATTTTAAAGCAAGATTCTCCTTAAATTTTGTTTCTACAGAATGACAATATCTGCATAGTGAAAGAAAAAAAAAAGAGTGGTTTGTGGTCAAGTAAATTTGGCAAATGTTGCAATAAACTTTTTTTCAGATTTCTCTGAACTTTATATAATATTTTTGCCTGTGTAAAGGAGAAGCCCATATTTTGCTGTGCTTTTTGAACTTATTTTACCATGAAATTTCTTCTTTACATGGAGCATCTCCAAGGACATGTGTTCCACAGCATATACTTAAAGTTGCTTGAAATTAATAGCTGTATTTTTCTCTTGTCCTGAGCTGGAGGTGCCTGCTCTTCCCTGCTGGGTTCTCCTCTATCCAGAATGGTGGCTAGAGTGCCACATTCAACAAGAGGGTGAGGAGCACAGAAGAGCTAGCAGGAGGGCTGCTCTGCATGTGCATAGGAGGTACAGGCACAGGTTCACACCCAGGTGAAGAACTTTCCCAGTTCCTTGTGCTTCTCTGTCCTCCCAGGCTTCTGGGACCTTGTGAGTCTTGTCAAAATCTGTGAGATTTTGCTCACCTCACATAGGCCCTGCGCACTATCCTCTATGAGGGCCCGCGGTCTCACACCTACACTCAGGATCAGGTAGAGACTGTCTAGGAGCCCCACTCCCAGTGAGCCCACCTCGAGAGTCCACTTTCACAGCACCAAATTTTCACTGTTGGGTAGTTACGTGAGTTTCTTCTGAGATTCTCTACATTGCTGTTTTGGAAACTGCTTAATTATAAGTAATTCAGTCCCTAAATTGCATTTGATAGAGAACATATTTCACTCTTGAATCATAAATTGCATATGAATAAGTCATAGTCTGTTTCCTGCCCACCCCATGATTTCATTATATATGTTTTATCACTGGGACCATTTCCAAAACATAAACCAAAGAGCTTTCATTATTAGTAGGACTGAGCATCATTTTGTGTTTTCTGGTCTTCTTTTTAGTCATTGTGATTCTAAAGGCCATTTTAATCCATTTTTGAAACCCACTTAACCTGGTTCTAATTGATTAATGCATTTCTTCTCCATATATTAGGCATTTTCTTTACTCTTGCTTTTCTTCTCAGAAAAATAAATGTGTGTGTGTGTGTGTGTGTCTGTATACCTTTTAATCATTAATATTACTTAGAAAATGTTAAATTAACTAAAGTGAATGTGTAAAATAAGTTGGGTGAAAATATAACTTCATTGCAATATTGAGATTTTCTCTAGGGATGAGCAGGCCCCTCTGTTCAAGTCTCTGATTCCCCTTTTTACAGTTTAGTGGTTCCATGCCTCTCCCACACATGGCTTAATTATGTGCAGTCTTTTGAACTTCCTGGAGTGATGTTATATTTAGTTGCCAATATTATTTCTGCTTTCTGTTCTCATGGTTTCTCAGTCAGGCAATCAAATCATCTGAAAATGCTACTTGGCCTTTGTTTTTGTATTTCCCAATTTTGTCTCAAGGTATTGCTTATTTTTCCTGATCAGTCATAAATATTAGTGGGTTCAGTGGCTTCTTTGTCTTTTTCCTAAAGGCACTGAGATAGGAGTATGCCAGCGCAGGCTGAGGTTCTTCTCTCTTTGAGATCTATCTGATAAATAATGTTACAGAATTATGCACATGCTACCAGTTTTTATGAGACTTGAATCAAGATAAAATACTGAATTTTAGAAAATACCTTTTTTTTGCATCTTTTCAGATGAGCATGTATTTTTCCTCCTCTGACATTCTAAATATTAAATCTTTATATTCTTTGAAAATACCACACTCTAGTCATGGCCAAGAAAACCATCCCAGTTTTAGGCTCCTTCTTGAGGAGACCTGATCAACAGAACCCAGTAGTATTTTAAGACCAACTTAGTTACTAAATTAAAATTTGTAGAATTTAGAAATGATAGGTCCTACTTCCCAGGGGTATTTCTTCATTGAGCATAAGCTTTCAGTATGTAATGGATACATTGTCTTAGTGCAAGAAAGTGTTTTTCTATTCCTATTTTGCTGGTTTATTTTTTAAATCATGACTAAATGTTGGATTACGTCAAATGCTTTTCTGTATTTATCAAGATGAGCATTATTTTTGTCTTATTCTATTAATATGATGTTTTACAATGATTTATTCTTAGATGTTAACCATCACTGCATTTGCAAAATAATTCCACAAGGTTGAGGTATGTAATTCATTTTATATGTTACTTTATTCAGTTTTCTAGTGTTTTTAGAGAATGTCCGTGTCTGCACTCATCGGGAGATAACTGGTCTGTCGTCTTAATTTCTTAAGATACTTTTGTCTGGATTTTGTATCATGCTAATACTGGCCTCATGGAATAAACTGGGAATTATTCTCTCTTGATAGTGAAGGAGTGAATTGTTAGTGAAGGATTGGTATTACTTCTTCATTAAATACTTAGTTAAATTCACAATTTTTAAAAATTAATTACTGCAAATTTTGGGGGACATGGCTATAAAAGTTTATGATAATTTATTTTCCTAATTTTATATGCATCTAATTTTATCATCTTTTAGCGGTTAAATGCCATTTGCTCTTTTTATATGATCATTGATTGTTATCTTTCTATAAATTACAAAATGCTATTTGTTAAAAGATTAAAAGGCTGATAATAACACTATTCGTGTATTATTGACTCTAAACTGATTTTTTTCTCTTTTCAGATTGACCTTTAAAGACCCTAAGAAGTCTTGATTAGATTGGATTTTAAGGTAAATGTTGGCATACAACATCTCTTAATGGTCCTCTAAGAAGTCTCTATGGATTCTAGCAGGACTCCTATTTTGATATTCTGTTCTCTCCAAGGTAGTAGTAACATACAAATATGAACTCTGGGTGGGAAAAGAATGAGGTAAGTTAGTTTAGATAAGGTAAATGAGAGAAGACAAAAATTCAATGAGAGTTTTTGCAAGTTGAATTCTAAGTAAACTTTGTGAAACATTTGGATTGAAAATGTGGCCTTACTTCACTCTGTAGTTACCAGAATTAGCCCTAAAACAGCTCATTAGCACTACTTGACACTTTGTTAAATATTCAGTATAAATTCCTACTTTCATAGACAGGGTTTTCATTTTAATTAGTTTCCACTGGTGTAGCATTCTTTCCAGAAGGAATGTCATTGTGGTTTGGATTATGGATTGATTTATCAAGTAATGAAGGTTACTAACAAAAGACCATCCAGGCTTACATAATCTCTTTCCATACTTCTAATTCAGAACATCAAATAAGTTTAACTTTTCCATCTTATTTGCAACTATTTTCTTAAATTGTGTTTTGTCTAAAAGAAAAAAAAAAAAAAAAACTATGTTACTCATCCTTCTCTTACCTAACCTTGGATTACATTTCAAAATGATGATAATCAGCAAGCTGTAGAAAGTGGTATATTTATAGCAACATGGTAACCAACTTAATTAAGTAATATCAAAGATGTATTGAAATATCTGTGTTCTTTCTCTTGATTCACATAATTTTCTTCATGATCTGAATTACAGATGGAATTACAGAAGGAATTACATGGCTTGATTACTTTTTAAAGTGATTATTGAGCTCTTCAGATATTTATTGGTTCCTCCGGATCAATTATCCACATTTATAAAGTGCTATATCTAATTGGCAATCTATTTCACTTACACTTTTAAAATTGCCCCATTGTTGGTCAAATCATGTTTAACAGCACCAGACTCCATTATACAAAATAATTTTATTTCTAAGTAGGTTTCCTTAAAGCTGTTTCTCTGATTATATATGACAACTTTGATAGACTACAGCCTTTGTACAGACTGGAGCTTCCATAATCTTTTTCTATATTATGGGATCAGTCTGTATTCTTTATAAATATGGATCATAGCAACCAGTTAAGACTTGCTTTGCTACAGCATGGTTTACATTGTAGGTAAACTCAAGTGAGTAGCAAAACAATAATATTGAGAGTTCAATAGATGATGAAAACCTAGAAAATCTAGATTATTTAATAATAGAATCTTAGAATTAAATGAGATGATTTACGTTAGAATGAAATTATATAATCACATTAGTGATTATCTAGTACAGCTTCTAACTAAAGCAGAAATATCTTCTGGCATGTACTTGACAGGGGCTCATTATTTTTCATTTTTTATTTATTTATTGAGACACGGTCTTCCTCTGTCCCACAGGCTACAGTGTAGTGACACGATCATGGCTCACTGCAGCCTTGACATCCTGGGCTCAAGCAATCCTCCCACCTCAGCTTCTGGAGTAGCTGGGACTACAGCTGGCTAGTTTTCCTATTTTTTGTAGAGACAGGGTCTCACTTGTTGCCTGGGCTGGTCTCAGATCTGTGGCCTCAAGCAATTCTTTCACCTTGACCTCCCAAAATGCTGGGATTATGGGTGTGAGCCATCACACCTGGCCCCATTTTTCATTTAAACAAACTCGACGGTATAAAAAAATCACTTGCTTACAGGGAATCTCATATCTCAAAGCATCAGAGAGGTATCATATCCACACAGGTGAGCTGTAGCCTTCAGAGCCCGACAGTGTACGTTCAAATTCCATTTCTACTATTTCCTGACTGGAAAGATGGGCACATTTCATAACATCCTGGTACTTCGATTTTGTGATGTGTAAAGTGGATTTCTATAAACATTAAATTCGTGTGGTAGGAGTTATTAAGGACTTATTTTAGGCAGAGAGGAAAAGGGGTCCTTGGAATATTTTCGTTTCTTTTTAAAGCAGCTCCAGAAACGTTTCTTATCTAGCAGAGAAGCCCTGGCTCTTAGGGGTGGCAACCTTTGATATGCAAATGCAGGCCATTAGAAACTGGGTCCATCCAACATGGCGATTCTCACCGTTGTCCTCTTGCCCTTGCCCCCACATGTCCCTGGCAACATGGCTACCCCTACATATCCCCATGTGTGGAGCCCAGCATTTGCATATTAAAAGGCTAGGGTGGAAGGGCCAATTTTTTCCCAGGCTACGTGAATAACATGCCTGGTCAAAACCAATCCCCTGAGTCCTATGCAAATCAGACACTGCCTCCTCCAGCCTCCTCATAAAACTGGCTGGTATCCTTGGCACATGGGGTCTCCTTTCTCAGCTTTGGAAAGACACCACTCTGTCTCTGTACAGGGGAGTTTCTTTCTTCTTTCTTCTCCCTTCCTTCTTGCCTATGAAACTCTCTGCTCCTTAAAACCACTCCACATGTGTCCATGTCATTTTATCTAATTTGACTCCAGACGAAAAACCCTGGTGTTCCTCCACTCATGAGAGCCGTATCATTAGTAAATATCAATAAAGACACAGTTAATATTACATAAACACACAGAATACTCTCATGAATGCAATAATATTTGTTAGAAAATTATTTTATATGTAAACCTAAATCTGTCTCTCAGTACCTTCCACTCATGCCTTCTGGCTCTGACTCTAAAACCATGCTATGCTCTTCTTTATTTCCAGACTTAGTCTTCTGGGCCTTCTTTTCTTTAGGCAGAGTGTTACCAAAGGCCTACATACATGAATACCGTCTTCAAGTCAGTGGAGTCCTAGACTAAGATTCACATGTTTCTTGGCTTTTTAGCTGATTCGCTGCAGCACTCTTTTTTTATTTTTTTCTTTTCAGTTTTACAGATCTTCAGCATATATCATATTTCTTCACAAACTTGATGTCTTTATTTTAACAAAAGTTTAACCACCAGTTTTAGGGTAAGAAAAGTATGCCACATATACAATACATATGCACACACACACACACACACACACATCACATACACATTGTTGCCTGTGTATCCCAGAGTACACACTTCTGAAGCAATTTTTTCCTAGACTAGCCTCATCAAAACAAATTAAGTAACTTATCACTTCACTTTCAGAAAGCAGGGTTGTTTGCATTTCTTCAGTACTTCTATCAAGACTTCAAGAGGCCAGAGACACTGATCAGGCAGGAAATTACACAGAGGGAAAATAACACACATGAGTCCTAAAAATGTAGACTGTAAAGCATTCAATATGAAGGATGAAACCTACGCTCTGTATCTACAGGTTCTTTATGGATACAACTTGCTGTAATATGGCCTTTTTCCATTTATTTATACAAATTGATTCATATAATCTTGTGTGCCTCAAATTTGCATAGAGACTTTGTTACTACTCTCCTATCAGCTGTAAGACTCTGCATCTAACCACCTTTGCAAAAATTGTGACAGTGAAAGTAATGTGACCTAATTTCATCTTGCTTGTGACCTTTCAGCTGCCCTTGCTCATTCCTGAGTGTAGGCCAAGCTAACTATGGGAGGAATTTAGTTTATAGCTTAACCTCAAAACAAAGAAGATAATGTTACAGCAGGGCTGGGCAGGGCAGGGGTGGGGGAGGGAGGAGGGTCCTTGCTCCCAGAGCTCCCAAGATGGTGGTGGGTTGCTTCCAAAATGGCAGCAGGCCACTTCCAAGATGGTGGCAAGCCTTGTTTTCTCTGACCTGGGGTTCTTGGCCTCACAGATTCCAAGGAATGGAATCTTGGGCCATGTGGTGAGTGTTATAGCTCTATTAGAAGCCGTGGGTCACAGGAGAGAACCACTGAACCCAGAGACTAGTGTTCAGCTCAATTAGGACAAACCAGGGCACTCAGCCATGCAGGAACAATGGCAAGCCTTTAGCCCAATCAGAAGCGGCAATGAGTGCCTCCTGGATCAGAAGCACAGCAGACACCCAGCTGGATCCAGAGGGATGGAAGTCAGCGGCGGGTCTGCGACATCGGCAAACAGCAGTGGTGGACGACGAGCGAAAGCTCAGCTCCAGCCATAACAAACACGGACCAGAAGAGAGTGCAGTTGCAAGATTTAATAGACTGAAAACAGAGCTCCCATACAAATGGAGGGGACCCAAAGAGGGTAGCCATTGCCGGCTCGAATGCCTGGGTTTATATGCTGATCATTATCCCTCCGCTGTGCTCTCAGGCGATAGATGATTGGCTATTTCTTTACCTCTTGTTTTTGCCTAATTAGCATTTTAGTGAGCTCTCTTTACCACCTGATTGGTCAGGTGTGAGCTAAGTTGCAAGCCCCGTGTTTAAAGGTGGATGCTGTCACCTTCCCAGCTAGGCTTAGGGATTCTTAGTCAGCCTAGGAAATCCAGCTAGTCCTGTCTTTCAGTAATAGTCCCTTCCTAAAATAAACCCCTCCGTTCCTTGGGGATCAGACTTCCTTTGAAACTAACAAATTAGCCACAAGATTAGAAATTATGGTTCAGGAGTCATGCAGCCAGAGGCCACAAGATTCGTCACCTCCCCAATTGCTCCCATAGGTAACATTGCTATTATAAAACCTAAGATTGGTGTTTGAGGCATTTTTTCAGAGCCTGCATTGTGATGGACCAGCTGGCACCACCCAGGCTGGTAACCTGGTTTATCTGGTCTCAAAAGCCAAAGCTCCAACCCAGGAACTGACTCAGTACAAGAAGGCAAGCTCTGTAACTGCCCAAGGGGTTCACCTTGCCCATTGCCTAGACAGAGCCAATTTATCAAGATAGGGGAACTACAATAGAAAAAGAGTAATTCATGCAGAGCCAGCTGTGCAGGAGACCAGAATTTTATTATTACTCAAATCAGTCTCCCTGAGCATTCAGGGAGCAGAGTTTTTAAGGACAACTTAGTGGGTGGGGGAAACACAGTGAGCCAGGACAGCTGATTGGTCAGGGATGAAATCATAAGGAGACAAAGCTGTCTTCTTGCACTGAGTCAGTTCCTGGGTGGGGGCCACAAAATCAGATGGGCCAGTTTATCAATCTGGGTGGTGCCAGGTGATACATCAAGTGCAGGGTCTGCAAAATATCTCAAGCACTGATCTTAGGAGCACTTTAGGGAGGGTCAGAATCATGTAGCCTCCAGCTTCATGAGTCATAAACCATAATTTCTAATCTTGTGGCTAATGTTAGTCCTATAAAGGCAATCTAGTCCCCAGGCAAGAAGGAGGTCTGCCCTGGGAAAGGGCTGTTACTGTCTTTGTCCTAAACTATAAGCTATAAACCAAGTTTCTCCCAAAGTAAGTTCAGCATACGCCCAGGAAAGAACACGGACAGCTTGGAGGTTAGAAACAGGATGGAGTTGATTAAGTTAGATCTATTTCACTGACTCAGTCGTAATTTTGCAAATGTAGTTTCAGCTCCAACTCCCTGTGATTTCATTCCCAACCCAAGTAATCAGTATTCCCCATTCCATTGCCCTCTGCACACCAAACTATACTTAAAAATCCCTAGCCTCCAAATTTTTAGGGAGACTGATTGAAGCAATAATAAAATGCCTGTCCTTCAACTTAGCCAGTTCTGAGTTTACTAAACCCTTTCTCTATTGCAAAAGGCTGTTCTTCTCAGTGCATCAGGTTTTCTGGGAAACAGGCAAGATGAACACATCAGATGATTACATATACAAGTTATTTAATTTCTTGCTGCCACTTCTGACAAATTATGTTTAGAAACAAGCCTTCTTACCTCATAGAACTTGGGTTATCATAAGCAAAAGAAACTTTGAAATTTTGAAATTGTAGGCAGACAGGGAAGGTCTCCAGGGATTATAGGAATTTAATCAACTTTAGCAATCCGCCTGTTTTACTGCCTTCTGCCCTGAAGTCTGTTTTTTTCCAAACCCTATGTGAAATGCAGTTACCTTGTTGGTTGGAACCAGCTCCTGACAGAACCCAGCAACTTATAGATGAGTCTGAGTGAACTTCCCTCATTACCATGCTAAAGTCTCCACCTGGGAGAAGCTGTAGCTTCATTTACCTTAACATGCGACCTGTGAACTGGTATAATCACTGGCTGCGTCCGCACAACTGGAACCCCTCCTCTACGTGTGGTGACACACCCTCTCCCTATATATTGCCACATATAATCCTCTTGTCACTTTCCCTCGAAGAGACAGTGCTTTGGAGAATACTCTCAGTGTTCTCCTTACTTGGGCCAAGTAATAAAACTCCTATTGATCAAAACCTGCATTCGTGTAGAGAGTTATTTGTTATCAGGCAAATAAACCCTGTTTTTGGGGGAAGTAACAAAATTACTCTAAAACTATAAAGTAAAAAATAGAATAAAAAATTATCAAGACAATAGCTGTTAACAGTTCTGAGAAGATTTGGGAGATTCAGGGGTTTTTGAACTTTTTTTTTAATCATCTAGAATATTTGGGTATACCTAGTAGTTTCTTTCCATAGCATTCAAACACAGGATCTGGGAAAGTAACCTGTATCAGATTCGTTAGATTTTTCTCTAGCTCTCAGAGGGCAAGAACTAAGCCTCCTCATCAGGGAACCTCCACAAAAGTAAATATTTGATCATGATAATTAAATAAATGTGTAACCCCAGAGTCAAAAACAGTGAATCATCAGCATAATAGCTCTGTGCTTCTACCTCTAGTCTGAGAAAATCCACCTTGAAATATTAAAATTGTAAGCAGACAGGGAAGGTCTGCTTACAATAAAAAAGAATTAGGATTATTTTTATTACAAAAAGACTAATATTAAACTGTAGGAGCAAAAGGAATTTCCTTCCCTCCCTTTTCCGAAGGTTTGAAAACTTTATTCTATAAAACAAACAAGATAGATTAACAGGAGAAGGGCATACAAATATATTTATACATACATGAACATAGGAGCCTTGCAAACATGAAATTTAAAGGACAGAACAGATGGCTGAAGTTTTTACACCATCCTGAGGTGACGGAAAGATTAGGGGCTTGGGGCTTCTTGAGGAGGGAGGAGGTGGCATTCCAAGAGAATGATGGGAGGAAAGCACGGTGTGAAAATAAGTAATTCAGAATCTAAGCTGTTGGAACTTTCAGATATTTTGAGCCTTAAGGGAATGTGATTATGGGACCTGAGTCATGTGACAGGCAGTTGTAACCCAGGCAGCTGTAATCTTTGTTGTTTTGGTTATCAATTAGCCTTTTCTTTACCTACAGTGTTTTATAAAATGTTGTAAATGACAGAAGGTTGCCAGAGAAGACCCCTTCCCTGTTCAGTGTTGATCTTCATTATAGATTAACTTTCCTCTCTCCTATCTTACGCAAAGACTTCATTACTATCACATTGTCTAAGACGGAACATTAAATATGCTTTTAAATTGGAAAGGATATGAAAACAAGCTATTAAAAAAATCTTAGTTGTAACTCATAAACGAGGCTTATATAGAAAATGTTATAATCCTACTAGCTGCCCTTGTTTTCTGCTAATATAAGGAAGAACTTAACTTTTAACTTCAGAGCACTGACTCCATTTCTCAGGAGTCCATGTTTCTTGGATAGTTATTCTCAGCTTTTCACTTAAATAAAATTTTTAAAATTGGGTTCTGATCCTGTCAATTATTTCAGGTTGACACTGGCAAGCAAAGTTTTTGTTATTATGCAGATGAAAGCTCATTGGTAGCAGCTCTTGGTATAGATAGGAGCCTGAGGAAAAATTTTCTCCGTCAGAACTCTAAAAGTGTCAGAGTTTTAGTCTCCTTTGTTTGTGAGTTAATCTCTTCTAGATGTGGATAAGGCAGATAAGGGATGGGGCTCAGAGAAAGCCTATTTGTATTCACTGTTAACGTCACTTATGTTGATTTCCTCTACAGTTGCAAATCTTCCTCACAAAAGGACAGCTTGTAAAAGGTATTCCTATGGTCTGCAGTCTCTCTGAATAGCCATATCAAAATATATTAAAGACATATATTTGAAAGTGGCATATTTTGGTTTCCTTCAGAAGCAAAACACATTAATATTTTTAGGACATAAGAGAATGCCACTATGGAGTAATCCCCATAGTACTTTGGCAATGATAGGAGTATTATTGCCTGTGATGCTACACCTTACTTTTGCTCTCTTTATCTTATGGCACTTGGTGAGCCTTCAGAAGGTTTAAATGAAAAATTGAAAGCAGATGGCCCTTTAAGAGAGACTTTATGTATTAAAAAAAATTATTTATTTAAAAGAGACTATTGCTTCTGCTATTTCAAGCCACCTTGAAGGGAAGCCTGAACTGTCGATCAACCTGTTGATTGAATGCCAATTTTATTACCATAAAGTAGTGCCTCAGGAAAAACTAATCAGAACTTTCATGGGAAATGCCCCAGATACTCTAGGGTTTATAGTAGCAGAGATCCCTAAACCAATGTTATTTGTTGTGGTTCATTGGCAAGCATTATCCTTAATGAGCTGGGTGAAGGTTTCCAATGTTCTGTACATGTTTTCACTATGAATGAGACAGGGTTTCACCATCAATTTTTCATCCAAAAGAGATTCTTTCATGCCATAAACATACTAGGCACAGGCGATAGGATGGTGGATACATAGGCACAATCTCTTTTCCAGTGAAGTTTATGAAATAATAAAGTGGCAGTTCCCAAAGCTGGGGTTCTGGATCAATAAGAGAATCTCCTGGTAATTTGTTAGAAAAGAAATTTCTCAAGCCCCACTCCAGCCAGACTTCCTGAATCAGTAACTCTGAGGATGGTGCCCAGCAGTCTTTTTTTTTTTCTTTTTTTTTTTTTTTTGAGACAGTCTCACTCTGTCGCCACGCTGGAGTGTAGTGGCACGATCTCGGCTCACTGCAACCTCCACCTCCAGGTTCAATCCATTCTCCTGCCTCAGCCTCCCGAGTAGCTGGGACTACAGGTGTGCACCACCACACCCAGTTAATTTTTGTATTTTTAGTAGAGACGAGGTTTCACCATGTTAGCCAGGATGGTCTTCATCTCTTGACCTCGTGATCCACCCGCCTAGGCCTCAGCAGTCTTTTTTTAAGAACTTCCAGGTGGGGAGTAAGACTCTTTCCTTTCCGTCTGGTGGCAGCCATCAGGTAGGCCAAGATAGGTGCTTACAAGTACATCCAGGAGCTGTGGAGGAAGAAGCAGTCTGATGTCATGCGATTTCTTCTGAGGATCTGCTGCTGCCAGTACCACCAGCTCTCTGCTCTCCACAGGGCTCCCCGCTCCACCCGGCCTGATAAAGCGCACCGACTGGGCTACGAAGTCAAGCAAGGTTACGTTATATATAGGATTTGTGTTCGCCGTGGTGGCCGAAAATGCCCAGTTCCTAAAGCTGTAACTTACGGCAAGCCTGTCCATCATGGTGTTAACTAGTTAAAGTTTGCCTGAAGTCTTCAGTCCATTGCAGAGGAGCAAGCTGGATGCCACTGTGGGGCTCTAAGAGTCCTCAATTCTTACTGGGTTGGTGAAGATTCCACATACAAATTTTTTGAGGTTATCCTCATTGATCCATTCCATAAAGCTATCAGAAGAAATCCTGACACCCAGTGGATCACCAAACCAGTCCACAAGCACAGGGAAATGCTTGGGCTGACATCTGCAGGCCGAAAGAGCTGTGGCCTTGGAAAGGGCCATAAGTTTCACCACACTATTGGTAGTTCTTGCTGCGCAGCTTGGAGAAGGCACAATACTCTCCAGCTCCACCGTTACCACTAATATAAGTAAAGTTTGTAAAATTCATACCTAATAAACAATTTAGGACAGTCATGTCTGCTTACAGGTGTTATTTGTTTGTTAAAACTAGTCTGCAGATTGTTTCATGAATGCTTTGTCAAATTATGAAAGTTAAAGCGCAATAATGTTTGAAGACTATAAGTGATGGTGTATCTTGTTTCTAATACGATAAACTTTTTGTTTTTGCTTTATCTTATTAGGGAGTTATATGTCAGTGGTGTTATGATAGGTTCAAAATAAATTCTTTAAAAGAGGAGTCCAAAAAAAAAAAAAGCTTCCAGGTGATCTGAGGCAGGTGCCACTGAAACAATGAAACTAGATATTGAACAAAACATTACAATGTTGTAAATGTAATTAGCAAGAATAGGAAAGTCTTACATCTACAACACTGGTTTTCAACCATAGCTCTACATAGAAAGATCACTCAGGAAGCTTTAAAAAAAAAAATCTAAGCTGAGACTTCAACCCCAGGGTTTTGCCTGGACTGAGAAAGAACTCAAGCATCATTATTCTTAAGAAGAGCTCCAGGTAAATCTTATGTGTATCAAGGTTTGAAAAGCACTCAGCTTTGCAACTCAAACTGTGGTCCATGGTCCAGATGCATCATATCACCAGGAAGCTTGTTAGAACGGCAGAATCTCAGGCTCCATCCCAGACCCACTGAACCAGAATCAGCATTTTTAACAAGGCACCCCAGGTGATTGCTATATGCATTAAGGCATGAAACACTGGTTTAAAGAGTTTGTGATTAATTCCTCTCTTCTGAGGCATCTGTGCCCCTAATATGAAGTAATAGCACACACATTATCTATCACAGCCTGAGTGTGGTGTGATGTGCCCAGGGCATCTGTGGTTTGTCATGAAACATTTTTTGTGGTTTGTTAATACCTGAGAAGAGTTCTCTGGGCATATAAAAATATTCCTATTAAAGATGTTTCTTTGGTTTCTAAACCAAAGAGGCATATAGTAATATGGTCCCATAGCCATTTGGGGGTGACTTTAAATAGAAAATTAGAGGGTTTCTTTACAAGCCTTACACGCAACTTGTAAGTCAAGGAATGTGTCTGGTATTTATCTCTATCTGGTAGTACACTCTATTGTGTACTACCCAAGGATCAAGGTACTAAGTTGTTGATTTCACTAGCTCTTAGAGTCATGCTTATTTTTATAGTAACCAAGCAAGCAAAATATTATTATGCCAATTTTTTCATAAGAAAACTGAGGTCCAGAGGATTATATTGCCTAAAGTCATTCAACTAATAGATGGCTAAGCAATAATTAATTGAAACTAAGCCACTGAGACACCAAAGATCAAAATCTTTTCACTACTCCAACTTGATTGCTTTAATTCTGAAAGTTTTAGTGAAGCATCACATATATCCCCTCCTTTATACATTCTCTAAAATGTATAAAACATTCCTTGTCTTCCTATGAATAAACGATAATTGATGTAACTTTTCCAAACTGTCTCTTGTCATCTGCTGACATGCCAAATACCCTGCACTTGGTGCCAAGGTGTCATTCATCTAATTAAAATACTTATTTTTGGAATAGTCAATTTTGAGTGTTAATAAACTATAGGCAAATTTGATGAGATATGGCATATTTTGGAATCAGATAAATAACATTTATATGCCATTTTTGGTTCTTTCCTTAGCTCTACCAAATTAATTCCATTACGAGCCTTGTCTGGCTACAGAATATTGAACTTTGGTTGTCTGTGTCTGTTTATAAACTAAAAGTATGACTTTAGAGTTTGCACATTATTCTGTACTTGGTGTATATATGAAGAAAGCAGCAAAATTAAAGTAATAAAGCCTGTCTTTAAAAGGCATTTAGTCACTGTAGTTCTCTTTGGTGGAAAATGATCTTGGCTGCCTCTTTCATGCATCCTTGCATTTGGCATAGGATGCATAATTCATACAGCAATCAATTAGCTGACTGTAGAGCCTGCAACAAGAGGGAATATTTCATATAAATCATTGCTGGCTAAATTGCTAAGACAATTAATAAAGTAGGAAATCTGTGGACATTAATTTGTAGGCAGCACAGGTTCATCAAAAGCAAATCAGTTTCTTACACATCTTGGAAAGAAACTGCACACAAAGAAAACACCAGATATCATTTAGTCACCATTTATTAGGAAGGGTTTGATCAAGATAATATCATTTGTTGTTTTTATGAATGTGAACAAGTGCCTAACATAAGTGGCTCATTGTGTTAGGTGGCTCATATATTTATTTGGCTTAGGGTACTCAATCAATGATGCCTTTGTATGAATTAAAATACAGCAATCAAATAAGTGTCCCTGCTTGTGCTGCGTCTGTACTCTAGCACAGGCATCTTGAAAGTTAAATCTCTTGGAGGTCATGAGGGTTCACAGGGTGGCCAGTACATTTCTCCAAAATGCAAATCATCTCAGCATTCATTACTTGAGCTTCCATTGCTATTTCATCAATTACTTTTATGTGAATTCCACATAATCTCAATAACTTCAATTTGCCTGTTTCATAGAAAGAAGTTTGCTTTTGACATGTATGCTGTCCTTTTTTATTTTTAAGATATTGCTCGAAAATATTTTCAAATCACATTAAGAATACAACAACATCTTTATAAATGACTGATCGCTCAGAGATGTCACATATGTGTTATTTTTATTAAATGAGAGATAAATGTAGTGGCCTTCATATACAGGTAAATGGTTATAATTTGGCTGCACATCAGAGTCACTGGAAGAACTTTTAAAACTTAGCTATGCCTGAGCCCCATCTCCTGGAGCTCTTCATTCAATTAGTCAAGTCTAAGGCTGAGCAGTATTTTTTTAACTCCCAAGTTGAGTTGAATGTGCAGGCGAGTTTGGGGGACACATTTATTGATTGTATGGTATTGTATAGTGCAATGTGTCTCAAACTTGAAGCTGCATACAAGTCACCTGCAATGTCTTGTTTACTTTCGGAATTTTATTCAGTAGGCTCAGGGTTAGAGCTGTGGGTCCACAACTCTAACTTTGGTTAACTTGAACTTTGGTTGTCTGTGTCATTCTGAGTTTGCAGTAGGTGCTTCTGCTACTACCAGGCCACGCCACACCTGTTTGCAGGCTACTCTGACAGGCCTGGTGACTGCCTCCTTTCCTTTGGCTCCCTTGTCTTTCATCCCAACAGTATGCACCCCTCACCCACACGGTTTCTCTATTTCCCCTAAGTCAGTGGTTGCTTAGGCTGCCAGAAGCACTAGCCCTCATTCACATTACCTCCTCCCTACCACAGAAGAGGGCTGGAAGTTTTTTTTTGTTTTTTTGTTTTTCTTTAAACAGAAGGCCTCTGGGCTTGGGTTACCATGCACACTAAAGTAGAGTACTGAAAATGAAGATTAAACGATGCACTTGTACTGAAGGCTAATATTCTCCCAGCATTCCTCTTCCGTCATCAGCTACTTGAGTACTGGCAGCCAAGTCTTTATCCTGTAGGCAGGATGCTGGATGCATCTTCTCTGGGGAGCAGCACAAGAGAAAAGACCTAAAGAGATGAATATAAGGGGCTGCCCCAAAAAGCAACTAACCCAGATTTTCCTGCAATGAATCCATAATCTCCCAGTCCCACCTACCTGTTTATAGCTTCCTACAGCTTTTCCCATTACTCTTAAATCACAGGTTACAAAAGGATGGAGGGAGTCTTCTCATAAGAAAGGTAAAGACTAAAATTTTAAAAACAAAAACAAAAACAAAATTTAGAAGCAATAGACCATGCAAAGAGGAAAAAAATTTAAACAAAATTAAACTATTATCAATATTCCCAGAGATGGATATGACACCAAAATAACAGGAAACAAGAGCAAAAATGGACAAATAAGACTAGACCAAAACAAAAAATGTTGTGTAGCAAAAGAAACAATCAAAGTGAAAAGGCAACCTAGAGAAAGGGGAAAAATATTTGCAAACTGTATCTGATAAGGGGTTAATATGTCAAATATATTAAGAACTCCTACAAATAAATAGCATGAAGAACAAATGACACAAGTTTTAAAATGGGCAATAGACTCACAGACTTGCAGAGTCATTTCTCCAAAGAAGACATACAAATGGCCAACAGGTATATGAAAAGATGCTCAACATCACTAATCATCACGACAGTATAAATCAAAAACACAGGGAGATATCACCTCGTACCTACTAGGGCAGCTATTATCAGAAAAACAAACTAGCAAATATTGGCAGGAATGTGGTGTAATTAGAATCCTTGTGAACTGTTGGCATGAATGTCAAACGCTACAGCCACTGTGAAAAACAATAAGTAAGTTCCTCAAAAATTTAAAAATAGAGTAGTCCTATGATCCAGCAATCCCACTTCTGGTATATATCCCAATCAATTGAAAATAGGATCTATTTGCATTCCCATGTTTTTTGTAGCATTATTCACAATAGCCAATAGGTAGAAACAACCTAAATGTCCATTGGTGGATGAACGGATAAAGAAAATAATACAACAAATTATTATTCAGCCTTAACAGTGAAGGAAGTCCTGTTATAGGCTACAACACAGGTGATCCTTGAAGACATAATGCTAAGTGAAATGAGCCAGTAGCAGAAAGACGAATACAGCTGATTCCATTTATATGAAGACTAAAGTATTCAAATTCATAGAAAAAAAAGTAAAATGGTGGTTGCCAGAGGCCGGGAAGAGGGAGAAATGAGGAGTTGCTATTTGTAATGGATAATTTTATGTGTCAGCTTGAATGGGCCACAGAGTGCCCAAGCCTGGCCACTGTCAGACTGGAACTTACATCCTCAGTTCTCCCAGCTCTCAAGCTTGTGGGATGCAAATCTTGGTACTTGTCAGCCTCCATAATCATGTGAGCCAACTTCTTTTCACAGTTATGTATATCTGTCATTTGGTGCTGTTTCTCTGGAGAATACCAACTAATATGTGGTTTAATGTGTATAGAGTTTCAGTCATGCAAGATGAAAACCTTCTGGAAATCTAGAATGTGTAGACAGTTAACACTACTGTATACTTAAAAGTTTGTTAAGAGGGTAAATTCCATGCTATCTGATTTTTCCACAAGAAAAAAAAATCTCAGAAAGATACAGAAAGATGTAGTAATCATGAAATAGGAATGGTTGGTTTTATTTTTTAAAGAAATACAGAGTTTGGAAAATAAAACCAAGGACATTTCTCAGGAAATAGAGCAAAATATGAAGAAGACAAAAGAGAAAGTATAAAAAAAAAATAGAGGATCAGTTAGATAAGTCTAATATCATACTAATTGGCATTCCAGAAGAGAAAACAATGATAGAAATGATGATATTATCTAAAAAATAGAAAATTTCCAGGACTAACTGACGTATGTTTCCAAATTGAAAATATATTCCAAGTGCCCCACCCCTAGTATTATGAATGAAAATAGGCTCATGCCAAGAGAACCATCATGAAATTTCAGAACATTGGGCAAAGAGGAGACTCCAAGCTTGCAGGGGATGGTGCAAAGGGGGGAAATGATATATAAATATTCAGGGTTGGGCACGGTGGCTCACATCTGTAATCCCAGCACTGTGGGAGGCTGAGGCAGGAGATCACCTGAGGTCAGAAGTTTTAGACCTGGGCAACATGGTGAAACTCTGTCTCTACTAAAAATACAAAAATTAGCTGGGCGTGGTGGTACATGCCTGTAGTTCCAGCTACTCAGGAGGCTGAGGCAAGAGAATCACTTGAACCCAGAAGGTGGGGGTTGCAGTGAGCCAAGAACATGCCACTGCACTCCAGCTTGGGCAACAGAACGAGACTCCATCTCAGAAAAAATAAAATAAAATAAAATAAATTTTCAACTTGAATCAAGAAAGTAGCCATTTTCCTTTCCCTTGCTAACAAAAACACTTTTATATCAAATGACTTTGGACTTCTAAGCAGTTTCATTAGAAGCAGGACAATAATAGAAAAATTCTATGAAAATTACAAAGGACAATGTTTTCCAATTGCATTAGCTTCCTGTGGCTGTTGCAACAGGAAGTATGCTCAACAAGTTGAGTGTCTCCAATCCAAAAATCCAAAATCCAACATGCTCCAAACTTTGAAACTTTTTGAGCACTGATATGATGCTCAAAGGTCATGCTTAAAGGGAATTCTCATTGAAGTATCTCAGATTTTTTATTTTCAGATTAGGAATATTCAATCAGTATGTATATTCAAATATTCCAAAATTTGAAAAAATCCCAAATCCAATACACTCCTAATCCCAGGGATTTCATATAAGGGATACTCAACTTATAGCACAAACTGGGTGGCTTAAAACACCAGAAATTTATTCTGTAATAGTGCTGGAGCCCAGAGGTCTGAAATAAATTGCAGGGCTATGCTCCCCCCAGGGAAAATCTGTTTCTTGCTACTTTCAGCTTCTGGTGGCTGCCCACAATCGTTGGCTTCTGGCTACATCCATCCAATCTCTGTCTCTGTGGTCACATTGTTTTCTCCTCTTCTGTTGCATTAAATGTTCCTCTGCCTCTCTCTTATAGGGATTATGTGACTGCATTTAGGGACCACCATTATAATCCAGGGTAATCTCCCCATCTCAAGAGCCTTCACTTAATCACATCTACAAACACCTTTCCCTTATAAGGCACTATCTTCAGGTTCTAGGGATTAGGATCTGATATATTTGGATGGTCACTAGTCAGTCTACAACATCAGCTAAGCTCTCAGTGGTAAAGATAGGAGTATTTCTAATCTGCCAGTCTCAAAGATATTTACCTCCTAATCACTCTTCTCAGGAAGCTTCACAAGGATGGGTTCCATTTAGCAAGAAAGAGAAACGCCAGGGATACAGAAACAGCAAATCCAACACAAAGGGAGGTGACAGGATTTCCAGTATACAGTAAGAGTGAGAGCCAGGATAAGTTTTGTGTACCAGCCAGGACAACCAGTCCAAATGCGTGCTCTGGAGAAGGCATCTGAACAAGTTGGAGCTAACAGAAATCAGGAGATTGATGACTAGCAGAGAGTTTGGGGTATAATACATACATAACTTCAAGTAAAATAAAGAATATAAATTGGTATTATCCATAAGCATTGGCAAAAATGAATGAAAATTTTCCTACCACAATCCTAAGTAGATGTTCAAAATAAAGTTTAACTCGCCCCAGCATATTGTATGTTCTTTTAGTCAAATTGATAGCATTGGTCTGTAAGAGGTAAACACTGCAATTATTAGCTTCTTCTCCTAGAAAAAATACAAAACGCGTAACTGAGACAAAGACTATGTAAAAAGTGAATAATCATAGTCCCCAGGGTTTTTTTCATTAATGAAACCAGTAAAAATATAGAGTAAATTGATATTTCTGCTTTTTACAAAGTTTGAATATTCTTTTTTTTTTTTTTTTTGAGACGGAGTCTCGCTCTGTCGCCCAGGCTGGAGTGCAGTGGCGCAATCTCGGCTCACTGCAAGCTCCGCCTCCCGGGTTCACGCCATTCTCCTGCCTCAGCCTCTCCGAGTAGCTGGGACTACAGGCGCCCGCCACCACGCCCAGCTAATTTTTTTGTATTTTTAGTAGAGACGGGGTTTCACCGTGGTCTCGATCTCCTGACCTCATGATCTGCCCGCCTCGGCCTCCCAAAGTGCTGGGATTACAAGAGTTTGAATATTCTAAGATAAGAAGGTACACAAAGGAGATAAAGAGAAATTTAGATGAACACAGAGATAAAGCAGGGAAGTCTCTCCTAATTTGCCACATGTAGGAAATAAATACTGATGTCTTCAATATTTCTTTTATATATATAAATATTTATTATACTTTAAGTTCTAGGGTACATGTGCACAATGTGCAGATTTGTTATATATGTATACATGTGCCATGTTGGTGTGCTACACACATTAACTTGTCATTCACATTAGGTATATCTCCTAATGCTATCCCTCCCCCCTCCCCCCACCCCACAAAAGGCCCCAATGTGTGATGTTCCCGTTCCTGTGTCCAAGTGTTCTCATTGTTCAATTCCCACCTATGAGTGAGAACATGTGGTGTTTGGTTTTTTGTCCTAGTGATAGTTTGCTGAGAATGATGGTTTCCAGCTTCATCCATGTCCCTACAAAGGACATGAACTCATCATTTTTCATGGCTGCATAGTATTCCCTGGTGTATATGTGCCACATTTTCTTAATCCAGTCTATCATTGTCGGACATTTGGGTTGGTTCCAAGTCTTTGCTATTGTGAGTAGTGCCGCAATAAACATACGTGTGCATGTGTCTTTATAGTAGCATGATTTATATTTGTTTAGCTATATACCCAGCAATGGGATGGCTGAGTCAAATGGTATTTCTAGTTCTAGATCTCTGAGGAATCACCACACTGTCTTCTACAATGGTTGAACTAGTTTACAGTCCCACCAAGAGTGTAAAAGTGTTCCTATTTCTCCACATCCTCTCCAGCACCTGTTGTTTCCTGACTTTTTAATGATCACCATCCTAACTGGTGTGAGATAGTATCTCATTGTGGTTTTGATTTGTATTTCTCTGATGGCCAGTGATGATGAGCATTTTTTCATGTGTCTGTTCGCTGCATACATGCCTTCTTTGAGAAGTGTCTGTTCATATCCTTTGCCCACTTGTTGATGGGATTGTTTGTTTTTTTCTTGTAAATTTGAGTTCTTTGTAGATTCTGGATATTAGCCCTTTGTCATATGAGTAGATTGCAAAATTCTTCTCCCATTCTGTAGGTTGCCTGTTCACTCTGATGGTCATTTCTTTTGCTGTGCAGAAGCTCTTTAGTTTAATTAGATCCCATTTGTCCATTTTGGCTTTTGTTGCCATTGCTTTCGGTGTTTTAGACAAGAAGTCCTTGCCCATGCCTATGTCCTGAATGGTATTGCCTAGGTTTTCTTCTAGGGTTTTTATGGTTTTAGGTCTAACATGTAAGTCTTTAATCCATCTTCAATTAATTTTTGTGTAAGGTGTAAGGAAGGGATCCAGTTTCAGCTTTCTACATATGGCTAGCCAGTGTTCCCAGCACCATTTGTGAAATAGGGAATCCTTTCCCCATGTCTTGTTTTTGTCAGGTTTGTCAAAGATCAGATGGTTGCAGATGTGTGGTATTATTTCTGAGGGCTCTGTTCTGTTCCATTGGTCTGTATCTCTGTTTTGGTACCAGTACCATGCTGTTTTGGTTACTGTAGCCTTGTAGTATAGTTTGAAGTCAGGTAGTGTGATGCCTCCAGCTTTGTTCTTTTGGCTTAGGATTGACTTGGCAATGTGGGCTCTTTTTTGGTTTTAGATGAACTTTAAAGTAGTTTTTTCCAATTCTGTGAAGAAAGTCATTGGTAGCTTGATAGGGATGGCATTGAATCTATAAATTAGCTTTGGCAGTATGGCTATTTTCACGATATTGAGTCTTCCTATCCATGAGCATGGAATGTTCTTCCATTTGTTTGTGTCCTCTTTTGTTTCTTTGAGCAGTGGTTTGTAGTTCTCCTTGAAGAGGTCCTTCACATCCCTTGTAAGTTGGATTCCTACATATTTTATTCTCTTTGAAGCAAAACTACCATCAGAGAATACTATAAACACCTCTACGCAAATAAACTAGAAAATCTAGAAGAAATGGATAAATTCCTCGACACATACACCCTCCCAAGACTAAACCAGGAAGAAGTTGAATCTCTGAATAGACCAATAACAGGCTCTGAAATTGAGGCAATAATTAATAGCTTACCATCCAAAACAAGTCCAGGACCTGATGGATTCACAACCGAATTCTACCAGAGGTACAAGGAGGAGCTGGCACCATTCCTTCTGAAACTATTCCAATCAATAGAAAAAGAAGGAATCCTCCCTAACTCATTTTATGAGGCCAGCATCATCCTGATACCAAAGCCTGGCAGAGACACAACAAAAAAAGAGAATTTTAGACCAATATCCTTGATGAATATTGATGCAAAAATCCTCAATAAAATACTGGCAAACCGAATCCAGCAGCACATCAAAAAGCTTATCCACCATGATCAAGTAGGCTGCATCCCTGGGATGCAAGGCTGGTTCAACTTATGCAAATCAATAAACGTAATCCAGCATATAAACAGAACCAAAGACAAAAACCACATGATTATCTCAATAGATGCAGAAAAGGCCTCTGACAAAATTCAACAGCCCTTCATGCTAAAAACTGTCAATAAACTAGGCATTGATGGGACATATCTAAAAATAATAAGAGCTATTTATGACAAACCCACAGCCAATATCATACTGAATGGGCAAAAACTGGAAGCATTCCCTTTGAAAACAGGCACAAGACAGGGATGCCCTCTCTCACCACTCCTATTCAACAGAGTGTTGGAAATTCTGGCCAGGGCGATCAGGCAGGAGAAAGAAATAAAGGGTACTCAATTAGGAAAAGAGGAAGTCAAATTGTCCCTGTTTGCAGACGACATGATTGTATATCTAGAAAACCCCATCGTCTCAGCCCAAAATCTCCTTAAGATGATAAGCAACTTCAGCAAAGTCTCAGGATACAAAATCAATGTGCAAAAATCACAAGCATTCTTATACACCAATAACAGACAGAGAGCCAAATCATGAGTGAACTCCCATTCACAATTGATGTCTTCAATATTTCTTTTTTTTTTTTTTTTTTTTTTTTTTTTTTGAGACGGAGTCTTGCTCTGTCACCCAGGCTGGAGTGCAGTGGCGCGATCTCGGCTCACTGCAAGCTCCGCCTCTGGGGTTCACGCCATTCTCCTGCCTCAGCCTCTCCGAGGAGCTGGGACTACAGGCGCCCGCCACTGCGCCCGGCTAATTTTTTGTATTTTTAGTAGAGACGGGGTTTCACCGTGGTCTCGATCTCCTGACCTTGTGATCCGCCCGCCTCGGCCTCCCAAAGTGCTGAGATTACAAGCGTGAGCCACCGCGCCCGGCCGTCTTCAATATTTCTTACTGCCCCTTGCCTTGCTACCCTCTTTCAAGACTCTCTGTAAGGAGCAACACTTTTTTGACAATGGTGGGGGATGAAAGATGTGAAATGGTTAAAGCAAAACTGCCACTACTCCTGCTGACCCACTCTGCAAAATCCCTAAATTCAGAAAGTGCATTCAATCCAGGCCATGATAGCTCATTTCTAATATTTCACTTTCCTTTAAGAGAAATATGTATCAAAAGAAAATGATCTAGCGTTTTGACTAAAGCTGCCTTCACTGACACTGAGAGTTTGAATTGCCTCTCTTTTGGTGCCCCAGAGATTTCAGTATCTGATGCAGCGTTCCACATTAAGAAACAGAATGAATGAGAGGAAGGCCTTCTTTTGTTTTGTTTTGCTTGTAAAGAAAAAGAAGAGTGATTGTGAAAATGGAAATGGAGAGGAGAAACAGAGGGATGACTCACCTGCAGACATGTTCCCGAGGGAGGTCATCTGGAGGAAAAATTCATATGGGTGTTGTGGATCTGGAAATGGACTCGTTTAAACTCTGAATGTGCATGGTACACCTTCTTGCACATCCAAGGACACGCCTACCTCAGTTGGAAGCTCGGTGGTTTGGAGAAAGTTCCTGGTTCAATGAAAGTTAGGAAGCCGGGAGGTTTCAAGACCAGGAAGTGGAATTGTGGCCGGAATTGGTGGGTTCTTGGTCTCACTGACTTCAAGAATGAAGCCGCGGACCCTCGCGGTGAGTGTTACAGTTCTTAAAGGTGGCATGTCCGGAGTTTGTTCCTTCTGATGTTCAGATGTGTTTCGAGTTTCTTCCTTCTGGTGGGTTCGTGGTCTCGCTGGCTCAGGAGAGAAGCTGCAGACCTTGGCGGCGAGTGTTACAGCTCTTAAGGTGGCGCGTCTGGAGTTGTTCCTTCCTCCCGGTGGGCTCGTGGTCTCGCTGGCTTCAGGAGTGAAGCCGCAGACCTTTGCAGTGAGTGTTACAGCTCATAAAAGCAGTGTGGACCCGAAGAGTGAGCAGCAGCAAGATTTATTGCAAAGAGCAAAAGAACAAAGCTTCCACAGTGTGGAACGGGACCCCACCAGGTTGCCACTGCTGGCTGGGGCAGTCTGCTTTTATTCTCTTATTTGGCCCCACCCACAACCTGCTGATTGGTAGAGCTGAGTGGTCTGTTTTGACAGGGCACTGATTGGCGCGTTTATAATCCCTGAGCTAGACACAAAGGTTCTCCACGTCCCCACTAGATTAGCTACATACAGAGTGTCCACACAAAGATTCTCCAAGGCCCCACCAGGGTAGCTAGATACAGAGTGTCAATTGGTGCATTCACAAACCCTGAGCTAGACACAGGGTGCTGATTGGTGTGTTTACAAACCTTGAGCTAGATACAGAGTGCCGATTGGTGTATTTACAATCCCTGAGCTAGACATAAAGGTTCTCCACATCTCCACCGGACTCAGGAGCCCAGCTGGCTTCACCCAGTGGATCCCACACCGGGGCTGCAGGTGGAGCTGCCTGCCAGTCCCGCGCCGTGTGCCCGCACTCCTCAGCCCTTGGGTGGTCGATGGGACTGGGCGCCGTGGAGCAGGGGCGGCACTCATGGGGAGGCTCGGGCCGCGCAGGAGCCCACGGAGTGGGTGGTAGGCTCAGGCATGGCGGGCTGCAGGTCCCCAGTCCTGCCCCGCGGGAAGGCAGCTAAGGTCCGGCGAGAAATCGAGAGCAGTGCCGGTGGGCTGGCACTGCTGGGGGACCCAGTAACCCTCCGCAGCCGCTGGCCTGGGTGCTAAGCCCCTCATTGCCCGGGGTCGGCAGGGCCAGTCGGCTGCTCTGAGTGTGGGGTCCGCCAAGCCCACGCCCACCCGGAACTCCAGCTGACCCGCAAGCGCCGCGCACAGCCCCGGTTCCCGCTCGTGCCTCTCCCTCTCCCTCCACACCTCCCTGCAAGCTGAGGGAGCCGGCTCCGGCCTTGGCCAGCCCAGAAAGGGGCTCCCACAGTGCAGCGGTGGGCTGAAGGGCTCAAGGCCACGAAAGCGGGAGCCCAGGCAGAGGAGGTGCCCAGAGCGAGCGAGGGCTGTGAGGACTGCCAGTACGCTGTCACCTCTCAGAATCTAGACTACAGGGAGCCGGGAAAGATTAGAAGGAGAGGAAGCTGGGAGTAGACAGTTGCAAAACCCTCTCAGTGCTCTTAGGCCATACTAAGAATGTTGGTCTTTATCCTAAATCAGTGGGAATCCCTTGAAGTAAATAAAGGTAGAACAAGATCAGATTGACATCTTAAAACACAATAAAATATGGACTTAATTAGGAAGTATAGACAGAAGGGAATAATTAAGAGGCTTTTAATTATGGGAGTCAGTCCAGGGAAGAATAGTGGAAGTGGTAATGGAGAGAATCAGACAGGCTTAACAGATATTTAGAGAATATAATTGATAGAAATGGATGAATTATAGGATATTGAAAAGATGAAGACGAAGGTGTCCAAAAATGATTTCTGGGTTTCTAGTTTGCAGGTCTCGAGAATTTTTCATTATTATTTTTTTTTTCTGAAAAACCTATAATTGATATAATGGGAAATAAAAAATAAATTTTTTAAATGAACAAAAATCTTCAAAAATAGTATCTGTAATTTAATATTATGTTTACAATGTGATCATAGATAAGATAATAAAATAATTTTTAAATGAGAAGATTGATATTTGATAACCTGCAAAATGTATTTTTAAAAAACCAGGTGTTACACTCTAAGTATCTTGCTTTTGAAATATAACATTGGCGACCAGTTGTGGTGGCTCACGCCTGTAATCCTAGCACTTTGGGAGGCTGCGGTGGGTGGATCACTTGAGGTCAGCAGTTCGAGACCAGCCTGGCCAACATGGTGAAATCCCGTCTCTACTAAAATACAAAAATTAGCT
This sequence comes from Symphalangus syndactylus, assembly GCF_028878055.3. NCBI lineage: Eukaryota > Metazoa > Chordata > Mammalia > Primates > Hylobatidae > Symphalangus > Symphalangus syndactylus. Next base: position 63,120,579 of record NC_072444.2, read on the forward strand.
TGGTGTGGTGTCACGTGCCTGTAATCCCAGCTACTCGGGAGGCTGAGGCAGGAGAATCGCTTGAACCCGGGAGGTGGAGGTTGCAGTGAGCTGAGATTGCACCACTGCACTCCAAACTGGGTGACAGAGCGAGACTCCACCTCAAAAAATTTAAAATTTAAAATTTAAAAATCAAAAGAAAGATAACATTGGCTGTATCTCAAATGGCACCAATGCCATTATCCTTCCACTACAACCCTCAAAGCAAGACCATTTCTTCAGTGAATAGTAGGCCTCCCAGCATAAAAAATCAGCTCTGAATGCATAAAGTAACTAAATTCAACATCAGTGTTATTTTTGACCTATGCATCTTTCACCATATGAAACTGAAAATAATATGTATTACCAAATTCTCTACTTTCTTGCATAGTTCATCTGATCCAAAGAATCAAATACCACATTGCTGAAAACACACCATCAATTCTCATGTGGTTATTTTGCAAATCAGTTTCTTTTTCTCTACTTTTGTGTAACACATAAAATTTTCATATAGTTGAAATGAACTGTGCAGAGGAAAAGGTAAATGCCAGCAGGCATCTAAATATTGTAGCATCTGTTATATTTTACACTCTGTAATCACAAATTTTATAAAGCTTCATTGCATTTGAGGCTGGATTCTTCACAAATTATTGAAGATTGATAGCTGTAGTAATTGTCATTACACTTATATTTTATTATATCGAATTACATAAACTTCTACCTTTTTGTGATAATATTTTTCTAGATAACAATTCATGATGTCTGCTTTATATTTCCTTGTAAATGTGCAAAATTTATATGATGTGAAATTAGCATCTTCCAATTAAGGTATCCCAAATTTGGAGGGTGTGTGTATGTGTGTGTGTATGTGTGTATGTGCACATGTGCTAGTATATGTGTGCCCAGATTTGAACATGTGTGTGCATGAGTGCATGTGTGTAGCGTTGCTAATTATGAAAAAGCCTTTTCTAGATAAGTTAAAACAATAGCCTTTAAGTTTTAAACCTCTAAGTTAACATGATCTTTTTCTCTCTTTTTAACCACTTATTAGAGTTCATCTCATCTGCCTACTTTCAAGGCTAACAGTTATTAAGCATCTACTGTGCACTTGGTACTTTTCTAGTATTGCTATGGAAATAAACTCTTGTAAAACCTCATTTAACTTAAAAAAGACCCATATGTGATAGGTAAAATTAACTTCATTTTATAGAAAGGAGAAGTCTCAGAGAAAGCTACTAACTTTGCCCAATGCTATTTAATCAGGTCTCTAACATTGGTCTACCTCAGGGCCACTGCATCTAGTCGCCCATGTTGTTTATTGCACAACTCCAGGAATGCCACTCACAGAGCCTATTATATATATGGCACCCCTTGGAGCTTTCCAGTGCTACAACCCTATATCTGTCTTGAAAATCTAATATTTTTTTACTGCACTATTTTACCACCTCACTAACTCATCATATTAAAGTAGCAGGAGTAGAACATAGTTGGGTAAAGAAAATAAGAAGAGTCAAGTTTCACATTGCACTTCTTGAAAACACCACGAATGTTTCTCCATAATTATTTTACATTATTCAATCCTTAAAGCAACAACTCTCTCATATTTCCGTTCTTATACAAAAAAGTAATTTATGATCATGTGTAAATAACCTAAGTACAAGCTAAACTATCATTATGGACTGCCTTCATATACTATGTACTGTGAAATTTTTTATTATGACAGCATGAACAAACTAGCCCGAAATGATCTTTTGACACTCAGAATGAGTCATGTATTGATACGCAGATTGGCACTCATTTGAGCAGGAAGTATGCCTCCCAAGCATCTTAATCTACTTATAAACTTCTACCTTAATTCAAAATTGTACATCTCTTAATGATTATACTGTACATAGAGTATGCTTTCCAAAGAAAAGACGTATTAAAATAGTGAACATCTGCAGAGACATGGTTAAATGAGCAAAGACAATTTGAAAGCATTTGCTGTCCTAATTCCTAGCAAGTTGACAGACAATGCCCCAAAACTCTCTATCGGATCCAGAATAAACTAATAAGCTAATCAGAGCATAACAAGCCTTTGCTAAGTGATTTCATAAGAGAACTATAAGTATGTTTAAGCAGCACTCATGGGCATTTCTCACTAAACTTGCAAACTCATTCTGAGAAATATTGGTAAATATTGGTAAATCCATGGAGTATACTATTCTCACTAGTGATTAGGGCTCTAGGGTACAGAGCAAAATGAAGAGGTATATAATTTCACCCTGTGAACTCACAAATAATGAAGTTCTTTCTAAGTGTCTGCTCAAAACTTCTGATCTTGAAGCTGTAGCATTGAGGTTCCATTTACATAGTTATTAATGAGGACTCTTCAGGGACTTATGACCATGAACAATTTGGTCATAGCTCTCTTAAAATGTTAAAAGTTCTTTTCTTAGGAAAAATCCTTTAGTTCAAGAATTTGTTGAATATCAAGTTTATGAGGCAAATCTAGAAAACTCTGCAGGAATACTGCAATTTGCTAACCAAAGTTATTATGTCATGCCTAAGGGAGCTTGTAATTCATGAAGCTGTCAGGATTCATAGCAATCAGTAAACAGAAAATTATTCTCATAAACAAATATTAATAATCAATAAATATAAAAAGTGGTTTTCAAAATATCTAGACTGCTCAAGCATTTGAGTTACTTTCATCTCCTTTGAGTGTTTTATTTCTTTTATGAGAATTATAAGCTGTATCAGTATCATGCCCAAATATAGGAAAACCTTCTAGATCAAATTAACAATAGCAGATATAGTCTATTTCTGTATAGACAAAATAAGAATCACCGTAGAACAATTCTAAATAAATTATGGCTCTCTGTATTCTCTAAATTAATAAAACAAAAATTTTAAATAAATTAGAAAAATCTATCAAGATATTCCAATCCCCCTCCTCCTCTTCCTTTTTCTTCTTTCATTTTAGTTTTAAATTCAAGTTATAATCCAAGAAGAAATATGTATTAGTCCATTTCTATGCTGCTGATAAAGATATACCTTAGACTGGGTAATTTACACAAGAAAGACGTAAGATTTGGACTTACAGTTCCACATGGCCGAGGCCTCACAATCATGGTGGAAAGCAAGGAGAAGCAAGTCGCATCTATGTGGATGGCAGCAGGCAAAGAGAGAGCTTGTGTAGGAAAACTCCCCCTTATAATAACCATCAGATCTTGTGAGACTTACTATCACGAGAACAGCATGGGAAAGACCTGCCCCCATGATTCAATTACCTCCCACCAGGTCCCTCCCATAACATGTGGGAATTTAAGATGAGATTTGGGTGGGGACATAGCCAAGACATATCAAAATATAAACCTTTTTTCCCTCTACAATTATATAGAACTTCATAGCTTTTTTACATTTCAATTATTCAAAACTCAGAATGGTAAAAAGGTATTAAAACTTTTTTGCTATTAATAAATTAGTAAATATTATTGTTTTCAAACTTTTTCTTTATGTTTATTCTTCCTTACTTAAGGAAAGAGGAGAAAAATAGATCATATCGTGTGAGAAAGAAAGAAAAAAAACCCTAAACCTCTCTCTAAACATGAAAGTTTTCTTCAGAAGATAGAAAACTGTCTTAGAAAAATATTCAAGCAGTCACAGTCAGAGTTGTGTCCACTTCTACCCACTGGTACTTTATACAATATGTCTTTTTGAATTCTCTAAAATGATTCTAATTTTATTATTTCTCAATGTTCTACCTTTGAATCATCAGAGAGCCTTTTCATCTAAACTATTTCATGACTGCAAATATTTAGAGAGTAAATTCATTTCAAGCCCATGGATATCACTTTTCATGCTGAAAATCATCCAAAGCACGTCCAAGTTAATTTATTTTCCTGTTTTTGAAACAAGGTGCCCATCTCTATGAGGAAACCTGGCTAATGACCAATTTACAGAGTTTATGCTGTGAACAGCCCATACTGCCTTTATATTTTGCCTCTTTCCAAAGGATGGAAGAACCTAAAAAAAAAACCCATCATAGAGACAAGTACATTTTATAGCAGAAAGATATACCTCACTGGTATTAAAAATCATGTCTAAAACCTGTAACTTTGTTCCATCTGGTGAAAAAACCTTACATTCTTCTCTACAGGCCAGTGATCACTTTGCTGCAAGCTCGGGAAGGATATTTCTCACGAATGTGATGAACTTTCTCTTCACTATTGACTCTTCTCTCTCTCCCTTATCTGATAAGGCACGGAGAGGCTTCCTTAACCTATACATACACATAAATGAACATGTCCATATGGTTTGCAGGGAGAACTAGGCAATTTGGATGCACCTGAAATACAGACCAATTCAGCATGTCCACTATTCATTCCAATAACGTCATATTCTCATCATTGCACCAACTTTCCTTTCCAAAAACCATTTACTGTTATAGTGTTACCATCTTATCAACAAGAGAGTGAGCACCACAGGGAGGAGGTAGCATGTTTACTGTGTTCACCACTGGAATCCCAGCCCTCAGCACAGAACACTGTTGCCTTACACACACATGATCCTCAACAAAGTATTGAATGGCAGACCAATTTTCTTAGTCACTGAGACTTAAAACCTTATCAACATAGCAGTTAAGGTTAGATAGCAAGACTAGTGACCCTACCATCAAAAGGCCTGGTTTCTATCTTAGAGTCTAACATTATATAAATGCTTGACTTCAGGCAAACTGCTTACCCTCAATAGAGCTGAAAATTTGGGGCATAGGAGAATGGAGGCAGTCAAGCAACTAAACAGTTCATTAAGAGAATTAATTCATTGAAATATTCAAAAATATTCATTGACTCTAAGATGTATTCTCTTCCTAAATGCTCCATATATGGGCAATAAGTCAATATAGTTTACCTTCGAAATGTTATTTGTATCTATCTGTTTTTCCCTGTTCCTGTTGCTAATCTCCTGAGAGCTGGCTTGTACCACCTCAGGTGTGAATTAACAAATTCTCTGTCGCATAGCAGAAGAATTTTCCTTAAGCTTCTTTAGGCATGATGATTTTGCAATGCTAGCATGCACAAGAACCTGGGATGCTTGTTATAAAGACCCATTCCCAAGACACATCTCCACAGACTTTGATGTGGCATGCCCAGGATTCTCCAGCTGCAGCAGGTAGTCTGCAGAGGACATCCTGAGAAACTTTTTTTTTTTTTTTGAGATGGAGTCTCGCTCTGTTGCCCAGTCCAGAGGGCAGTGGCACAATCTTGGCTTACTGCAACTTCCGCCTCCCAGGTTTCAAGTGATTTTTCTGTCTCAGCCCCCGAGTAGCTGGGATTAGAGGTGTGTGCCACCATGCCTGGCTGATTTTTGTATTGTTAGTAGAGGTGAGGTTTCACTATATTGACCAGGCTGGTCTCGAACTCCTGTTCTCAGGTGATCCACCTGCCTTGGCCTTCCGAAGTGGTGGGATTACAGGCATGAGCCACCACGCCGGATGCTGAGAAGTTCCTTGACTGCAGTGACTAGTAAATAGGCTTAAAAAGGCATCCTCAAAAATATGAATATTCATAATCAAATTATGTGTATGTACATTATGTGATGAAGCCTCCGTTAAAAATTCCTAAACTACCAAATCTGAAGAGCTTCCAGGTTGGTGAACACATCCCTGTGCTAGGATGCACACATCCCAGGGGGCACTGCAACTCCATAGCGACAGAAGCTCCTGAATATGAGACTCTTCCAGACCTCACACCATGTGTCTCTTCACCTGACTGCTCATCTGCATCCTTTCTCATTTCCTTTATAAAACTAGTAAACATCAGCAAATGTTGAGTTTTGTGAGTCCTTTCAATAAATTATTGAACTTTGATGGGGGAAAGGTTGTGGGAATTCTTGGCTTTGTAGTCAAGTTGGACAGAAGTGTGGATACCCTAGGAGTTCATTATTTGCTACTCGGGTCTGAAGGGCCTTGTAGGACTGAGCCCTTAAGCTGGTAGTTAATGTCAGAATTGAATTAAATTATAGAACATCAAATTGACATCCAGAGAGTTGGGAAATGGGTGACTGCAGGGAGGGAAATCCCTGTACATTGGGTGTGAGAAGTGTTGCGAATAGAGAAACAGTTTTCCTTTCATTATATTGCCCCCTACTACTAGAATGAGTGCTTCTAGAACACATTCTATGTGGAAGAACAGAAATAAAACATCCAGAACATGTTAGAAAAACAGGAGTCAGCATATAACAAGGAGAGGGAAAGAGGTTCTATGAGAGAAATAGCCCACAAGCAATTATTTCTCATGTTCCAAATGACACCTGAAACTCTTGCGAGAAAATCTATTAGGACCGAAAGTGTGTCACTATGCAACAAAGCAGCAGTAACACATAGCACAGGAAATATCCTCTCACAAGCAAAATGCAAAATAAGCTGACCGCAACATGTAAGCTGGTAAGAATATATATTTGATAAGGATCATAGAAGCTACAGCAATTTGAATACATTTTTTCAATCACTTAACAGATATTTTAAGGAGCCACATCCTATAGAATCCCAGCTTTTCAGTTATAGTAATCAAAGGAGCAAAATATTCTCGAGTGCCTACCTAATATCTGCAGAATGATGGGTCAGGCACCGTGAAGGAAGAACCACCAAACAATCTGCTTTGCAGGAGTTTACTATCTGAAGAAAAATTTAGAAAAGTCAGAATGTTTAAAAAATATAAGAGCACACTTAATGGTAAGCAATATACCAACACACAGCACTGTGTAGTGACATACAAAAGCATTTGATTGAATGAAGGATTGATTGAAGTGATTCTTGGTCATTAGCTCATCTCTCCTCTTCCCACATGAACCCTTGGATACGGATTCACTGTGGTTTAATTAATTTTTAAAATGTAGAGTATGTAAGATTACTCATGCTTTTCCATTCATCATACTTCCATCATCGATATGCTAACAACTCTTTTATCTCATTTTATCTTTATTTTAGTATATTGCCCCTTTTATAGTTCTCCCTCCTTTTCACCCTTCCAACCTTCCATCTAAGTGGTTATTTAAATGCATTGGTTCCTTGAAAATTAGAGTGTATTTTATATGTGCTTTTAATTTGCATAAATGATTGTGTCGTATCTTGTTTCTTGCTATTTTCATTCTTGCTAGTGTTTTTGAGATTAGATTATTTCATGCTGTCAAATGTAAATCTAGCTCATTGTTGCTAATGGTTCATAGTAGTCCAACATTCTGACATATACATACACCTCCTTTTACTTGGCCATTCCATCAGGTTTCCTGCTATCATAAGCAATGCTGTGAAAATCCTGCACAAAGTCCACGATTTTTCATGAGCTGAATTGTAGCATCAAGACATGCTTATTTTACTAGGTAATTTCAGCTTCTCTCCAGCATCACTGTAGCACTTTAGATTCCCACTAGCTGTGCACGTGGATCCGCCTTCCTCTCGCAATGTTTACTTGCCTTCTGACTTCTGCTAATTTGGTGATTATAAAGTAATATTTTATTGTTTTAATTTTTATTTATGTACTTAGCAGTGAGTTTGAGAATCAGTTTACATATGTATTACCATTCACATGAATTTCCATTCAACTACTGTACACATTTTTATAAATTTTCAGTCCTTTTATTTCCCAAATAGCATGTGTTTTTTAATGTATTTTAAATATTAAACAGTTCTCAATCTTGTAAATTCCATGTTAAAGCTTCCTATAATATGTTTTATTGGGTATAAAACTCTTCTTTCGATTACAGTCAAATTCCCTAATCAAGTTTCTGTTTATTTTTATTATTTTGTTTCTTTACTGTTATTTTTATGCCTGTGCTTTTATGGATTTTTTTTAAAAAATAACCTTTTCTAGCTCAAGATAGAACATGCTATTCTCCTATATTCCTTTCCTCCTCTTCCTCTTCTTCTTTTTTTAATACCCAGATTTGTCAAATGTCTGTTTTGCCAAGAAAGGCAATTAAAAATTCAACTTCATCACTGACTGTCATCATTGTATAAAATAAATGAATATTTTAACACCAAATTACAAGGAGAAAATTTCACAATAATGATAGTCACTTACAGGTGAATAAATTTTATACTTTGAAAAACTTTCCATATCTGATTTTTTTCTTCTCAGTTCATAGCACACTAGTTTATGAACCAACAATTAGGACCCACTGAATTAAAACATTCTCCACCTTAGAGCAGAGATGTGGGTCAAGGGACCCTGCCTAAGAATGAATGGAAGCCAAACAACTTTGATCAAGTGGATCTCTGGTGCTCTGCCAGGGATTGGCTCAAAGTAAACTCAAGGTAGCCACTGATGTGTTTTCTGACACTACAAATTAGATCTGTCTCCTCTTAGGTTATATATACATGGAATCACAGTCTGTTTACTCTGTGGTGTCTGGGCTTTTCTGCACAGAATATTTTTGAGCGTCATCTATGTTTTTAGTGTATCAGTAATTTATTGTTTTGATTGCTGAGTAGTATACCACCGAATGAATATACCACACAGAATTTATCCATTCACCTGTTGATGAACATTTGGGCTGCTTCCACTTTTAGGGCCATTATAATAAAGCTACTGTGAGCAAGTTTGTACAAGTCTTTGTATAGACATAGGTTTTCATTTCTCTTGGGTAAACAGAAGTTGACTTTCTGGGTTATATCATAAGGGTATGTTTTACCTTTTCTTGTGCCTTCTTGGTTGAGTGACACTAAGTATTTATAGTGCTTGTTATTTGGGGAAATATTTTGTTAACCATTATTTTTCATTGTTAATTAGTGATTTTGATTTTGTAAGTGGATTTTGTGCCAGCAAATGGACAGACTATTTCATAGTTATAGTAATTTGTCTGCAAGTTTGATTTTGTGTTATGCCTAGGAGTTAATAGACATAGACTATTAGTACCACGTGGTGCAGATATAACTGGGGGAAAATCTTATTTGTAGAAAAGTAGTAGGACACTCACAATCTTGTGAATTCCCATTATTCCCTAGCTTAGGCAGTGCAAATTTGGATTGCATGGGCCATGACCAGTGTTCCAATAGAAAAAGACCTTGCTCCCTGCAACACTCTCCACACTGATAGAGACAAAGGGCAAGGAACCGTTATATCACTACATTTAAAAGGAAACTCTGATAGAGGCAGTCATGTTTTTAGAAAGGGGGCCTCCGAAAATCAGCAACTGGATCAGTCTGTTCCTGCATTGAGCTTGCTCAGACCTGCTCCGGCAGCTCTCAAAAGGTCAGCTATGCAAACTGCCTCCACAGAGAAAAGAAAATACATACCCAGAGACACCCAGTTTGCTATGAAGCTAACCTGGAAATAACAGTAATTTTAATTCTTTCTCTCTGTTCTTTCATACCTACTACTTGTTTCTCTTGTCTTATGTTTGCCAGTTCCAAAAGTATTATATGGAACATAGCAGTGCTATCATATATACACAATATTATTTCTAAACTTTAGAAAAATTCATATAAATATACCACATTATATATTTATTCTATGTTTTTTGGTAATATTTTTTGATATCAGGCTAAGAAAGTTTCCTACCAACCCTACCTTACTAAGAATGTCTTCTGGTATACTTACTGAAATAATTATGAGCTTCTTTTTCCAAAGGGCCATGAATTATCTTGTACATGTGTCAAAATATTCTTTGGTTCCTGGTACAAACCCTACTTGATCATGATATACTTTAAATAAGCAATTAAATATATAAAAAAGAAGCAAATAAAGAAAAATAAAGTCTTAGATTTGTTAAGCTCAACACTTTTAAAGGATTCTCACATTTTTGTTTACATGTGAAGTCAGCCTATATTTTTGTACACTTGAACTACCATTTTCTGGTTTAAAGACTAGGGTTAGTGAAGAATTAAGTAAACTATAACTATTGTCTCATTGCTGTTTTAAAACAAGTAGACAGATACAAAAAAAAAAATCTACCTAAAAAGGCTTTTCTGATAAATAGAACCAAATTAGAAGACAGTGAAGAACAGGTTAGCTTAACATGTCAACTCTTATTACAAGAAAAAAAGGAGAGAAAAATCTAGCTTTTATATAGGCTCAACTTAGATAACAATAATTATAGTAATAACATAATGCTTCTACACTCTTGGAAGAAAACCAACTGTTATAAAACATATCTCAAAGAAAGGACTGCACAGGCACAAAGAGAGCCTAGGCTCCCTAACTTATTCTCATATTACAGTGACCTGATTAACGGAAAAACTTGGAAGTATTGGCCTAATATGTTCTGAAGGTCGTTGGAGCATCCCAAAGTAGGTTCTTAGAGAAAAACTTGATAGACTAAAAAGAGAGAATAATGTAAACATCTTTCCTTTAAATTTTATATAAAAATTTAAATATTAACCTGCATATTTTAAAACACCTTAAGTATTACACTATGTGATAGTCGATCCGTCCACTGACTCTAGTCAGAGTCAGTGAAGGATATAAACCAGGTAATTGTATAGTGTTGCCTTAGCTGTTCCACCCACTAATTGGCCTCCTTGCTTGAAAAAGAAAAAAGAGTCTGTGAAGTGAGTTGTGATGGAAGAAATCCAGACAACCCGAAGCTCAGGCTGTTCTTTCTGCTTTTTTAAAAACCCATGAGGGTTGGCCCCACCTGGAGGCAGCAGGAAAAGAAGTCAAAACTTATACCAGTTTCACTGAGAGCTCTCCAGTTTTCCTTTTCTACTTCGTGTTTTGGATTAACTTATTTATGATAGGAAGTTTCTGTGCCTTGAAAATTTCACAGTACTCCCTTTTCAACTGCTGATCCATTGCCTTTTTGTGGGAAAAAAGAGAAATGAGGAAGCAGATTTTTAGCTAACATTTTAATTTTCTCTAGTAGTTATTAGAATATTCAAGTATTGTCATTATTCTTATGCAAAATGTGTGCTTTCGTAAATAAATCTTTCAAGATTTTCAAGCTGAGGGAAAGTTAGTGATTATAACCTCATGATTCTTCTTCTTTGTTGTACCTGTGCTAAATCTCTTTCTACATGCATTTTGTAGTATTTACATCTGTCTTTTCTCTTGATCAGATTTACTAGAAGTTGTATGTCTTATTATACTCAAATAACTGAGTTTTTGTTTTATCAAGCCTCTCTACTGGATTTTTGTTATTCTCTGTTTTTAAAATTTGTAGCTATGTAATTTTTATTTCTGTCCTTATATGTTTGGCTTTACTCTTATTAACTTTTTTTGTAGCTTCATGATTTGAATATTAATCCCACTTATTTTTTGTTCTGCTTGTTTTGTGATGTATTTAAATCTATACATGTCTCTTTAAGTAAAACCAGAGATTCATCCTGCAAATGTTGGCCTATAGTCAAATAGTATGTACATTAGCTATAAGAATTCCATAATTTCTCTTACGATTTTTAAATAAAAGCCATTTAGCAAAATGTTACTTAGTATTCAGCCATATGAGATGGTTTTAGCTTTTCCTTGGACTTATTTCTAATTGTATTGTATTTTAATATGAGTCTACATGGTATTAAAGAATTAGATTATACTGAGGCCTTCCTCTGTGGCCAGTATCTGGTCCATTTGTGTAACTGTTCTTTGTCCGTAAAAAGAATGTCTATCTTCTGTTTGAGTCTACAAACTTCTGTGTATCTATTCATTTAAGCTCAGTAATTATGTATATTTTTGATCTGCTTGATTTAACAGTTTCTGAGGTTTATGTGTTAAATTCCCCAATTAGAATTGTTGATTTATCTATTTTTCTCCATAGAGCTACCAGTTATTGTTCTGAATAACATAGTATTAGGTATGTAAATGTTCATGATTATTATGCCTATTATTCCTATTACAAATGCCCTCATTGTCCTTTATGTTTTTTTTGCCTTAAATTCGATATTAAAACCATTAATCTGACTGTTTTGGGGGGGAAGCTTGCATTCACCTACTATATCTTAAGCTGTTTTTTTCATTATTACTCTAATTATATTTTTTTGTTTTAAATATCACTTTTAGATAAATATTGCTGTTTTTAATCATACTCAGAAATATCTCTTAATGTTTGAGATAATCTTGAGTTAATAAACATTTATGATAACACTAATAGCTAAATACATATTTCTGCATTTTATTTTATATTTACTACTTACTCTCTTTTATTTTTTTCTCATTTCAACTTGCCTCTGATCTTTTTCTTCTCCCTCCCACCATCCATCTCTGTCAGGGTAGTACGATTCTGTAATTTTATTTGTGGATTGTTCTTTATGTATTTGTGTTATAGTCATTTTTTATTTAGAAAATAAACCTTACCAAATTATATGTTCCCACCTTCTGTGTTCATCTTTTTTTCTTACTGGATTATTAGTTTGAAATGGTCTGGGTGGAGATATCATAAAACCAATTAATAATTACTTACTTTTTTTTTCTCATCGAAAAAGGTGCTTTGAGTTTAAGGGGCTGCTGGCAATAGCTCATCAGTTTAACAATATCAGGGTCAACATTTCTGCTATTCTTTTTTCACTTCTTCTTTGTTGCAAAGCGGCTCCCATCACTTCTGTGTTCAATTCTTCCCCTTTTACCAGTTGAAACTTTCCGAGAAGCCCCACAGCAGGCATATGCTTATATCTCATTAGCCAGGACTCCTTTGTATGTCCTCCTGTAGCTGCAAGAGAAGTTCGTAAAATGAGTATTTGCTTTGCCACATTCTATAATGTATACAATTTACTGTTAACAAGAGGGAGGAAAGAGATATGTTTAGCCAACCAAAATGTCTTCCACAGGTACTTCCTCCAGTGTCTCACTACCATGTGCCTACATTTGGGTTTGCTTGGTGGCTCTTAATGAGCCCTTTCAATAAGCTCTTAAACCTTTCCATGATTTACGGAAGTGTTAAGGCATTATTTCTCTCCTTTCATCTACTTTTTCTTCATCTGTGGCTTTTTAAGGCAGATACTGACACATTACTTCACTCTCTGTATCTTTTAACTTTTCTCATTTTTCCAAATCCTGATTTTTTACCCTTGTCTTCCAGAAGAGTCCCCTAACAAGATATTCCCACTTGCTGCGGCACATTTCAGCTGTATTAATTCTGTGATTCAATTCATCCACTGACTTATGTGATAATTACAAGTTTTACACCCATTATCTTCTAAGGGTTCTTCTTCATGAATTCTTGTTACTGTTTCTTTTTACCATTAGCCTCAGTTATCTCTCTGAGAATATCTTGGGTTTTCTTGTTGTTGTTGTTGTTGTTGTTGTTACTTTATCTTTTTAAAGCAGTTTTAGCTTCCTAAGAAATTAAGAGGAAGGTTCAGAGATTTCCCATGGGCTCCTTCCCCGGACACACACACCATTTCTCACCAGAGTGGTATATGTGTTAAAATTGATGACTTACATTGAGAATTTATTATCAACCAGGGTTCAGAGTTTATATGCGAGTCCACTCTTGAAGTTGTAGATTCTATGGGTCTGGACAAATATATACTGATGTGTATTCGTCAATGTAGTATCATACACAGCAATTTCATTGCCCTAAAATTCTTCTGTGTGTTACCTATTCAACCCTCCCTCCAGTCCCTGGCAAACACTGATCTTTTTACTGTTTCCACAGTTTCACCTTTTTCAGAAGTTTTACTTGTTCCATACAGGGGAATCATACAGCCTGTAGCCTTTTCAGATTGGTTTCCTCCACTTAGCATTTAATGGTTTCCTTATGTCTTTTTATGGCTTGATGGCTCCTTTTTTGGTGGTGAATATATTCCATTGTCTGGATGTGCCAGTTTGTTTATCTATTAACCTACTGAAGGACAACTTGTTGCTTCCAAGTTTTGGCAATTATAAATAATAAAGCTGCTATAAACATCCACACGAAAGTTTTTGTGTGAACATACTTTCAAGTCATTTGGATAAATACCAAGAAGAGTGGATGATAGATTGTACAAGAAGAGTAGTTTAGCTTTATAAGAAACCATCAGAATTTATTTCAAAGTGAGTGTACCATTTTGTATTCTCGCCAGGAATAAATGAGATTTTCTGTTGTTCCACATCCTTGCCAGCATTTGGGTGTTGCCAGTGTTCTAGATTTTTGCCATTCTAATAGATATGTAGTGGTATCTCATTGTTGTTTCAATTTGCATTTCCCTGATGACACATGATGTGAAGCATCTTTTCATATGCTTATTGGCATCTATATATCTTCTTTGGTGAGGTATCTGTTAAGGTCTTTTGCCCATTTTTTAATTAGCAAATGTGACTGTACTGCCTCTAATCCTGATTTCTCTACTCTTAACTGGTGATGTTGGTCTCTTTTCTTACCCTAGTTCCTTTATGTATACAAATGTTAGTACACTACCTCTTTTTTGATATTGTGAAACTGAAAGATAGTATATGCAAAAGCATCTGCTACACAGAACGAAATTGATACTAGTTTCCCTTTCTTCCATCCAATCAAAATCCTGCCCCATTAAATATTATTTCTTCACTGAAGCTGTTTTCTATCATTGGAATCTTTACTCTCTTCTTCTAATTAGGAAATCTTAGATATTTCAGAACTCATTTTTATCAAATAAAAATGTGTTACAACTTTAAATGATCTTATAAATCTGGTAGGCTTCACTTATTTTAGTAACATGCATGATCAATGACTAGGTCAAAAGCAGAGTAGAAATAGAGCCCAAGTATTAACTCAGTCCACTGCACTATGCATAATTCAATAAGAAATTGCATATTCTTTTCAAAAAACTGCTGCTTAATGTCATTTGTGTTGCCTCCACAACCAAGCTATAAATTCATCAGGATAGGGTGTCCACGGCCAGAGGCCACTCAGGACAGATCAGACATTGTATAATGATGCCTGAAATAACCACTGACCACCTCTACGAGCAACAGGTTCAACTCCTGGCAGAGATGTGTATACTTATTGATGAAAATGACAATAAAATTGGGGCTGAGAACATTGAGAAAGGGATACTGCATGGAGCTTTTAGAGTCTTCTTATTCAACACCAAAAATAAGCTTCTGCTACAGCAAAGATCAGATGCTAAGATTACCTTTCCAAGTTATTTTACTAATACTTGTTGTAGTCATCCATTAAGTAAACCAGGTGAACTTGAGGAAAATGATGCCCTTGGAGTGAGGCGAGCAGCACAGAGGCGGCTGAAAGCTGAGCTAGGAATTCCCTTGGAAGAGGTTCCTCCAGAAGAAATTAATTATTTAACACGAATTCACTACAAAGACCAGTCGGATGGTATCTGAGGTGAACATGAAATTGATTACATTTTGTTTGTGAGGAAGAATGTAACTTTGAATCCAGATCCCAGTGAGATTAAAAGCTATTGTTATGTGTCAAAGGAAGAACTAAAAGAACTTCTGAAAAAAAGCAGCCAATGGTGAAATTAAGATAACATCATGGTTTCAAATTATTGCAGAGGCTTTTCTCTTTAAATGGTGGGATAACTTAAATGATTTGAATCAGTTCGTTGACCATGAGAATATATACAGAATGTGAATATGTAGGTGAATGATTACTGAAAAATTTCTCTAGTTAACAAACTTAGAATGACTTTTTTCATTTAAATTTAGTTCACTATCATCAATGTATTATATACACTGATACTTTCCAACTTGTGTGGAAAAAAATAACTTATAATTTTGTATCACACACCTTGTATATGTGTTCTGTTTCTAAACGACATTTATGAGAGATTATTGTAAAATGAGAGAAAGAAAATAAAAATTTAACCTGTGCAGACACATGCTTATGGCAAATTTGAACTAATGAGTGAAGCCCTGTGTTTTTAATAAGCTCTGATAAACATTTCTGGAGCACTCGCAGAGCACTGTTATTTGCCAGGTGCTTTATGCATCGAAATGTTTATCATAGTTCAGAAAAATGTGCAAAGGAAACTATTGCTTAGCTCCTTCAAAACAGTCCTAATTAACTTCATATTAACAGATTAAACTAGCATAGCAGGTTCAAGGGAAATTAAATGATATGGACCCTAATTTGTATCATTCTGAGTTGACTGTGTGGTTTATCCATTCTGGAAATATGTTGATACTTAAAGTCAGCCATTGCTTTTGATAAGCGATATTGATTAGGTTAAATCTTCTTTTAAATAGTATTTGCCAATTAGCACAGTCTGTGTTTTCAGAATTACAGTGGGCACAGAAGTGTTCATAAAATGGGAATTGAGTCCCACTTGACAGGAGTTGCTTAACCTTGACACTGTTAACATTTGGGCTGGATAAAATCCTTGTGGTGGGGGTCTGTCCTGTGCATTATAGGATGGTGAACAGCATCCCTGGACTGCACACTGGATGCTGTTAGCATCCCTCTCCCATGACACCCACAATTATACCAGATGTTGCCAGATGCCCCTGGGGGACAGAGTCAACCCCCAGCTGAGAACCACTGTCCTACAGAGCAGACAATATTGTGGGGAGAAAAAAATAACAATGACAAAGGCCAGTGTTCATGTTAAATGGATTGAGATTATGGAATGTGTATATTAATGTTAAAAATTATATCTTGATCAATGCACTTTTATAAACTGGCCATAGATATCTCAAATTTGAAATCTCACAACAGCTTTATTATTCTTAAATGCTGTATGATAATGAAAAAAATAAAAATTTATTTCTTACAAAGTTAAAAAAATTCATCAGGATATTCATTCATTCATTCATTGACTATTTTATCTATCAATTAGTTATTGATCATGAACATAAACCAGGCATTATTCTGAATGAATATACAAGAATGAAAAACAAATAAAGCAGGTATCAAGTTTTATACATATCCAATTATAGCACAAATCACATACTGAGCACATTATTACTCAATACTTACTTGTTGGATTGACCTTAACAGACAATTGCATATAGTGATAACTAAATAAGCAGTAATTTATTATTTGGATTTCAATGTGAAAAAGACAATTAGTTTTTCCTCCAATATCTAGTACTTCAGTCTCTGGATTAAGCTACTTTTTTTTCTTTCAGAATAATTTCTCTCCCAAGAGATATCTTCAAGATTTAAGCAACTTCACTGATAAATTCTCAACAAGACATGTCCAGACATCTGAATCCCAGAAATCAGATAGCTTGAAATGAAGCTTGGGATTCTTGATAAATATGAAAAACAGAAAAAGTCACTTAAAGGGGCAAGAATATGTAAAAAGGTTTCCATATCTCATATAAGAAATGTGCTGAAAATAATAAATATTGTTCACTAAAATGATTATAATTCAAGATGCTATTAGGGAAACAGATTTAATTGTATTTGTCTTATACAAATTAGTTTTGGTTAAATGAATCTCTGGTGGATTGGACCAGGAGAGGTAGTAGGAAACTTCTTTATTGTAAGGACCTCAATGAACTTCAGATATTTGGAAAACTGAGGTGGCAGAAAAATCTGGTATTTGTGTCCTGCCCAGGTGAAGAGTGCCTGGTAAAAGAAGCACCTGTGTACTTTCTAAGAGCAGGAGAATCTGCTGAATCATGAAAACCCTAAAGACAATTTTTTTTCTTTTTTAATCCTGAGGGGGAAAAAGGGAGACAGAGTTGTACAATAGAAAGATTCCAAGATTGAAAATATATAGGCACAGATGTGCACCCATTGTGTAGTAGGTATCTCCAGAGACTATCTAAATTCTGGTTCTACTTCTGGGACTTAATGTCTTCACCTGCAAATTGTGGTGTCTGGTTCATCATAGAAGCTCAGTAGCTGTAGCTACTACTACCATCACCATTATCATTACCACCACCAACGAAAAAGATGAAAGAGACTAAAATGAAGCTATTTAGAATAGTGGCTACATGATTAAAAGTTATCTTGCACAAGTGAAGAGGTATGTATCATTACTTGCCTAAGATTTTTTTAAGTTATTAATTATCAAAGCCAGAATTCTCAAAGTCCAAGGTCCATACACTGGATGCAATGTTGTGCATCTTTTCCTGGAGCCACAGGATAGGAGTTTTGCCAATGTGTTGACAAGGGCCTCTGACATTACAGCATCCCACAGTGATATATTGCAGACCAGGCATTTCACTAATTTATGAGCAGAATCTGCTTCAATACAGCAGCAGCTGAATTTGCAGTTCACAAAGAGGACTGGAACAAACATAGCCTGCAATGTTTATTTTATGTTCATATTATTTACCAAGAGGAACCATGCTCAGTTGTCCCAAAATAAGATGACACTGACAAGTTCTTACATTCGGCATTTAATGAGTAAATCCACAGTCTACGTGAATCCCATTGTCTTGAAAGTGAGGGAAATAAAACCACCAAGGGCCTCGTTGACTTCAGAATTATGAGAAGTCCCTGACTATATTACAGACTATTTATCCAAATAAATTTCTGATTATTCCACAATATGTCAATTCCAAGTGCCTACACACATGCTTCAGTTGCTCCTTGGGGGCCATTTTTCTACATAGAATGTGTTCCTGGAAAATACAGAACATGATGAGAGAGCCTTGCTAAGCTGAGCAAGATGGGTGTGTGGGTGGGCAGCTATTCTTTAGGCATTTGGGAAATTCTGAACATAGAGCCTGAGCCACTTAAAAACTGTAGACCAATAATGCATGCGTGGCTGTCAGTGGAGGCCTGGTATGATAGCATTAAACAGTAGCACTAAGGAAATCTGAGCATCTTCATTTGGGCATTTTTGAAGCACCTCAGACTAAGTGAGTTAAATGGTGACTATTGCTTTTCTTGGAAACATGAACTAAGCAGCTGTATTTTTATTTAAAAAATTTTTATGACAAAGGTTATATGGGTTTATTGTATACAAACAAATATAAACAAAAAAGTTGAAAAATAAACTAAAGCCACTAATCAGTATGATCATTTTGACATATGCATATCCAGATTTTTTGTAGTTATTCATTCAATTTTATTTAAATATTACCTATAAGCCAGACATACCTCTAAGTACTAGAAATGCAGGGAAGATAATATTTTTGTCCATAGGTGATATGTATACACATTTTTAACAAAAATTGCACTCATAGAGAGTACATACATTTAACCTTACTTTTTATCAGTCAACAATATCATGTAAATTCACGTAAAGACATAAACTTAAAAATGTAATTTCAGTAGCTATGACTACATCGAATGGCCATGCAGTAGCTTACTTAACCAATATTTCTTTTTTTTGCATTGGAATTAGTTTCTAATTTTTCCCCTATTAAAAATACACTGATCAAGATGTTTGTAAAAACTGTCCACATTGCATTGGATAAATAATTAAATGTGGGTTTTATGGATCAAGAGAATGGGTCAAAAACATGGCAGTCATGTTTTTAAGGTTTCAAACAGTTTCCAAATGTCCTCCAAAAATATTTGTCCAAGTTGTATAATTCCTAAAAGGACATGCAAGTGCCTATTTCCTCACAACCTTGACAATCTTAATAATTTAATAAAAAATTAGGTTTTATGAAAAGAGAGTATCTTATTTAGTTGTATTTTTCCTGTCTTTGATTACTAATTGAACAGTTTTTCACAAGCATATTGCCCATTTGTATTTATTATTTTTCTGTTTTCTACTGATTTTTTAAAATTTTCTAATATAAATTGTTAGCAGTCTTGGGGTGTTTGGGATAAATAATTTATACTTATTTCCTTTAAGAAATTAATACTTGAGATTGGAGAATAAATTACTGAAGAGTTTAAGAAATAAGCAGACAAAGCACAGAATCTTCATACCCAAGTTCATGTAATAAAATGTCCAGGACATCAATCAGTCGATGCCAAACTGAAGTGCATAGAAGGCTGAGACAATCCATGAGGCATGGCTTCCCAAGTTTGCGAAAAGAAGGGACTGGGCCACCTGATACAGGGGAACATGCTGGCTGGGACTGGTTGTCCAGCAACCCAGCTCCCCTCTGTTCCAGGCTTCTTAGCAGAGGTGGCCAATGGAGGTCTCTGGAACTCCATTCTCTCATTTCTAACACAGAGGTAGATAAGATGATGGTTTTTCCTCTAAAATTCTAGGGAGCCAGATACAGAAGAGGTTACGAAGAGAACAGAAAAAAAAGGGATGAAGCATCAGAGTCGGAGAAACATAAATAACATACAGGCATTCCAGATAGAAATGCAGTGTGCCATCACATAGAAATGTGGAAGAGCGTGGGACACAGCAAAGAGTTGGGTGTGAGCTGAGAGGAGCAGGAGATGTGACTATGGAGAAAGGCAGCACCTGATGATGAAGGACCATGGAAGGAAGACAGGAAGATACGGCTTTAGACTTCATTCTGTAGTTAAGAAGGGAATTACTGAAGAGTTTTAAGTGAGCGAGTCATAAAAACAGATTTAAGGAATTTTTTTAAATTAACTAAAACAAAACAAAACAAAACAAACTTTGGCAGTGATACAAGATCTGATAAGAAGCCTGGAGGAAGGGCTCCCAAGTCAGAGGCTATTGCAAAGTCAGTAGAGAAATAACGTGGGTCTGAACTAAGGCAGTGTCACAAACTGCAAATTATGCTCAAGACTAAAACTTCCCCCTACAGCAAATAAGATTTTCTAGAAAGATAATGCTAATAAGAATAATAGGGTAAAAAGAATAATAGGGCAAAATTTTAATAGCGATATTAACTCCTTAACATTGCCATTGATCAAAATTGACAAAGTGTGCCCTCTCATTTCACATTAGTTATATGCTCAACCAATTTTCTTTAGGCTAACCATAGCTGAGATTATCAGTAGTATTTTTAACAGTCATATGCTGGGGGCATTTTCACAGTGCACAAAGTGCTAACATGAGTGCTATAAAACCACTGACTACTGTGAAGTTCTTCTAGCCAAGATCACTGCCTCTGCTTCAGGAAAGAACTGAGTAGTTGGGGGAGATGATTATGACAGGAAGGATCTGAGCATTCCTTTAGCCCAGGATCTAAATCCACTGAAATCTTAACAGAACCAAATTCTGGGCCCACCTCCGGCTAACAGATATGGTTTCCCAGAGGGCCTGGTGGGTGGAAACTCTTTCTCTCCAAAGATACTAGGCAAATTCACATCTTTGGGTTAGAGGGTCAACTGTGCTATGACAGGTTGTTTCTGGCCTATTTCCAAAAAAAGACCTACTGAGAATCATTCTTGGTGCTGGTTTAAAACTGGCTCAGATCTTCTTCCCTTAATTCTCCACTTCACATCTACACTCCTGACCAAAATTTCTGCTTAGAATATGCCTACAGAGATACTACTTTGATCCTAGCTTCTTAATCAAGTCATTAAAACAAAAAGTCCCAAACAATCTCAATAAGAATAAGCTGTTTATGTGATTGAATTCTTTTAGGTACCACTACTACCTGTGAAGAAGGTCCAAATATTATCCTGATTTTACAGATGAGAAACTGAGGTCCAAAGAAGCTAGTGAGATTGACCAAGGTATCACGTCTAGTAAAGAGTAATACCTAGGAGGTTTACCCAGGTTGGGCTCCAGGGCCTTGTTGGCACTTCCACACTGTGGAACAGAGATGTTGTTCTTTTTTGAATGGTCACCATTCCTAGAGTTCAACTGATAATTTAAAAGAAGGAATTTGCCAAGATGAATTGTAATCCTATTTTAGAAGTGGTCACTTTCAACATCTCAGAATCCTCATGGTCCAGGTGGCCTCAGGTGCCCAACATATTATAGAGACCTTTTCTGAGACAAACAGAATTTAGGGTCACTGGCTTTCAAGAAAGGGAGCAACACTTATCTTTTTAAGGAGATCTTAAATTCAGGTATACATGAGATTTTATTCTGAATAGAATAATTGTATAATGTCCTAAGAGATCAGTTTATTTTATTGAAGCAGGAATTAAGTATTTAGGTGACAGTTATTTATTGAGTGCTTTTCAGATGAAAGTGTTGCTATTGACATTTCTTTTTTTTTTTTTTTTTTTTTTTTTTTTTTTGAGACGGAGTCTCGCTCTGTCGCCCAGGCTAGAGTGCAGTGGCGCGATCTCGGCTCACTGCAAGCTCCGCCTCCCGGGTTCACGCCATTCTCCTGCCTCAGCCTCTCCGAGTAGCTGGGACTACAGGCGCCCGCCACCGCGCCCGGCTAATTTTTTGTATTTTTAGTAGAGACGGGGTTTCACCGTGGTCTCGATCTCCTGACCTCGTGATCCGCCCGCCTCGGCCTCCCAAAGTGCTGGGATTACAAGCGTGAGCCACCGCGCCCGGCCGGACATTTCTTTCTAAATACTAATGCAATAGAGCCACAAAATGAGAACTCACAAAAGAGTTGTGGATGGGACATATATTTGGGTAAAGGATCTTTATAATTGGAGGAAGGAAAGCTTAAATACATACACATGTGCTCCTAAGGACTTTTTGGTGAAACATAGTGATCTATCATGCACAACAGCTAAGATATACATACATACACATACGTTACTACTAGGATGATGGATTAGTCTGTTTTTCATGCTGCTGATAAAGACAAACCTGAGACTGGGAAGAAAAAGAGGTTTAATTGGACTTATAGTTTCAAGTGGCTGGGGAAGTTCTCACAATCATGGCAGAAGGCAAAAGGCACTTCTTATGTGGCAGCAGCAAGAGAGAATAAGGAAGAAGCAAAAGTGGAAACCCCTGATAAACCCATCAGATCTTGTGAGACTTAATTCACTATCACAAGAATGGCATGGGAAACACCCACTGCCATGATTCGATTACCTCCCCTTGGGTCCCTCCCACAACATGTGGGAATTCTGGGAGATAAAATTCAAGTTAAGATATGGGTGGGAACACAGGCAAACCATATCATTCCACCCCTGCCTCCTCCAAATCTCATGTCCTCGCATTTCAAAACCAATCATGCCTTCCAAGCAGTCCCCCAAAGTCTTAACTCATTTTAGCATTAACCCAAAACTCCACAGTTTAAAGTCTCATCTGAGACAAGGCATGTCCCTTCTGCTTATGAGCCCGTAAAATCAAAAGCAAGCTAGTTACTTTCTAAATACAATGGGGGTACAAGTATTGGGTAAATACAGCTGTTCAAATTGGGAGAAATTGGCCAAAACAAAGGGGTTACAGGCCCCATGAACGTCCGAAATTCAGCAGGGCAGTCAAATTTTAAAGCTCCAAAATGATCTCCTTTGACTCCAGGTCTCATATCCAGGTCATGCTGATGCAAGAGGTGGGTTCCCATGGTCTTGAGAAGCTCTGCCCCCGTGGCATTGCAGGGTACAGCCTCCCTGCTGGCTGCTTTCACAGGCTGGTGTTGACTGTCTGTGGCTTTTCCAGGCACATGGTGCAAGCTGTCAGTAGATTTACCATTCTGGGGTCTGGAGGACTGTGGCCCTCTTCTCACAGCTCCACTAAGCAGTGCCCCAGTAGGGACTCTCTGTAGGAGCTCTGACCCCACATTTCCCTTCCACACTGCCCTAGCAGAGTTCTCCATGAGGGCCCTGCCCCTGCAGCAAATTTTTGCCTGGGCATCCAGGCGTTTCCATACATCTTCTGAAATCCAGGCAGAGGTTCCCAAAACCCAATTGTTGACTTTTGTGTACCCACAGGCTCAACACCACTGGAAGCTGCCAAGGCTTGGGGCTTCCACCCTCTGAAGCCACAGCCTGAGCTCTATGTTGCCCCTTTCAGCCACGCCTGGAGTGGCTGGGACACAAGAGCACCAAGTCCCTAGGCACACAGCATGGGGACCTGGGGCCCAGCCCACAAAACCACTTTTTCCTCCTGGGCATCCAGGCCTGTGAAGGGAGGGGCTGCCATGAAGGTCTCTGACATGGTTTGGAGACATTTTCCCCATGGTCTTGGGGATTAACATTAGGCTCCTTGCTACTTATGCAAATTTCTGCAGCCAGCTTGAATTTCTCCTCAGAAAATGGGTTTTTCTTTTCTACTGCATTATCAGGCTATGAATTTTCTGAACTTTTATGCTCTGTTTCTCTTTTAAATCTGAATGCTTTTAACAGCAGCCAAGTCACCTTTTGAATGCTTTGCTGCTTAGAAATTTCTTCTGCCAGATACCCTAAATTATCTCCCTCAAGTTCAAATTTCCATAAATCTCTAGGGCAGGGGCAAAATACCACCAGTCTCTTTGCTAAAACATAGCAAGATTCACCTGTGCACCAGTTCCCAACAAGTTCCTCATCTCCATCTGAGACCACCTCAGCCTGGACTTTATTGTTCATATCACTATCAGCATTTTTGTCAAAGCCATTGAACAAGTCTCTAGGAGGTTCCAAACTTTCCCACATTTTCCTGTCTTCTTCTGAGCACTCCAAATTGTTCCAACCTCTGCCTGTGAATCAGTTCCAAAGTCACTTCCATATTTTTGGGCATCTTTTCAGCAATATCCCACTCTACTGGTACCAATTTACTGTATTCATCCATTTTCACGCTGCTGATAAAGACATATCCGAGACTGGGAAGAAAAAGAGGTTTAATTGGACTTACAGTTCTACATGGCTAGGGAGGCCTCAGAATCACGGCAAGAGGGAAAAGGCATGTCTTACATGGCAGCAGCAAGAGAAAATGAGAAAGAAGCAAAAGTGGATATCCCTGATAAACCCATCAGATCTCATGAGACTTATTCACTGTCATGAAAATAGCACGAGAAAGACCGGCCTCCATAATTCAATTACTCCTTCCACAACACATGGGAATTCTGGGAGATACAATTCAACTTGAGATTTGGGTGGGGACACAGCCAAACCATATCAGATGACAACGTATTTGCCCATCGCCTTAATGGAAACTTAATGCTTCCACTCTAGTTTATTGTGATAACATAGATCTAAAATACAACCCCCAATACAAAACCTTACACAACATATGGGTTCAGTGATTACTGATTTAAATATTTGCTTTGAATTTGAATAAGACTTGGAATCTTTAAAAAATAAAACCACTGTGATTTTAAGAATTATGCTATATGGGATATAAAAAAAGCAAAAACATTATTTCGATGAACTCTATCTAGCATACATACACCTTATATCAAGAAGAACTATTTGCTCAGAAGGTGGTAATTTCCATTTTAAATGAATCTGAGATTTCAACTATTTTTAGTGGTACAAAATTTTTACAACCTTTGACTCAGTACCTCCTACTAAACGCATCCTTTCAAAAGCACGAAATGTTGAAGGTCTGTCTATATTATTCAAACCAGCAATTAGATCCAGATGTTACTGCACTTTATATTTAGATACCACATTTCAATATCTAAAAAAGAAAGAATGCTCATGAAGGACAGAGAGAATAATTTATAAATGCAATTAAAGCATATTGTTTAGACTCCTTCTCACTAATTTACCTGATTGCAAAGTAAAATTAAAAGAATTCATATTTAAATGTAAAATTGGGCCAATGAGTAATGAAATTTTTCAAACTGTGTGTATAAGGAAAAGAATACCAACTATACAATAGTTGTGTCACATAGAGTCTGTCAATTTTATAGCTTTGCTATAACATCTTCCAGCTTTTTTATAAGGCAGTCAAATTCTAGATAGTATGATGGATACATTTATATTAATTTTAAAGAAAATATATGGAATGATTATTAAAGAGCAACCTGAAACTAAATACATATTATATACAGTAGCAAAGCTGCTAATAGAGATCTATAAACATTGCTGATATCATATGCTTTCTTGGCTTGGAATGTTCTTCATTTAGGGAAATAATAGAATGGAAATGCTATGTTCCAGCTAATGCTACTTGAAAAACCATAGTATATATATGGAAAATGGATATAGGTATATCATACAAAATATATTCTTAAGTTTGGTTGACCAGGCTAAGAAAGAAATAGAATGGCTAGGTACTCCTTCCCTTTAATTATCAAATGATCTAAGTACTTGTTTAAATTAAGTCAATATGTTATGGCATTTTTGTGGCAGTGGGTATTCTTAATTATAGCTTTGGCTTTGGCTAATAAGTGGGTGGGCCTTTTCTAAGGGTATGCCAACGGCTGGTAGCACAGAGGTAGTCTGCGTTACTTGCCACTAGCAGAGGAACCTGCAATGGGTTAATAGCTGGATGCCATGAGAGCTGTACAGGGTTGAAAACTGGAACCAACAATCAGGTGAGAAGTTGCTAAACTAGTGAGTAGTGAATGACCATTGATTCGTGCAGCTCTGTGCCAGAAAGACACCATTGTATCCAGATAATTGCCAGAACACAAGGCTAACAATCCTCTCTGCTCTCTAATTAATTTGTTCATGATTCAAGTGATTAACATATGCTATCATGTTCTTTAATGTTACTGTTCAGGTTATTACAGCACACAAACTTAAGGGTAAACAGGAATAATTCACTCATTCATTCACAATATTAGGTGTCCACTTTATACTGGTCACTAATATGTATGCTGAAGCTTTTACATTAATTAGAATTAGTTTCCTCTGTGATCTCAAAAATATGAAAATAATTATAGCTCAACTAATAATAGATACTATTTACACAGGGCTTATGACATGCCAGATACTGTCCTAAGCATTTTACATACATTATCTCATTTAACCCTCACAGCCACTTCATGAGTTAGGCATTTTTATTAGCCCATTTTGTAACTGAGCATATAAAGGCACAACTTGTTAATTTGCTCAAGGTCACACAGCTAGTAAGAAACAGAGCCAAGACTCAATAAAACCAATCTGGTTTCAGAGTTCATTCTTTACTATAGTACGTATTCTGTCCCATGTACAATTTGGGGTAAGCAGGGTAGGCCAAGTTGATATTGTGAAAACACCAAAGCCAAAGTTTCCATTATCTTGCTGTTATGCTATTTCTATATCCTCCAATTTCTAAAATGCAAATTTCTACATCATGTTCCAAAATGGCTGTGCTAGCACCAACCATTATCTTTATTCCAGCCAGCAGGAAGAACTATTTTCTTTTAAGGATTCTTCCCAGAGGCTTCCTTCACAAGCAAATTAAGCTTGTGCATCTCATTGACCAAAATTTAGTCATATGATTGTAAAGGAGTCCGAAATGTGTAGTTTTTGTTCTAAGTGATCCACACCCAGTTGTTATTTGATAAGCTGATACTGAGGAAAAAGGGAAGAGCAGCATTCTTCATCAAAATACTGAAAAACCAGCCCTGAAACAACTGCTCTTTTCAGAATATTTCTATTATTGTCCCTAGAATATTTTTCTTTCTACATCAGGTTCTTTTTGAATCCAGATGCCTTTGGGGTCATTGGTAGATGTGATTCTGTTGGCTCTTCCTCATGTGATCACTGATAAGCAGACAGCACCTACGTCTAAGACATGTTAGCAAACTGGAAAACAGTTACACTCCTCACAGCACAGATCACCACTAGTTCCTTCTATCGTTTTGATAAAAACTGATTGAGTGAGTTTTCATTAAAATAACATACCTCTATTTATCAGATCGGGAAAAGAGTTTGTATTGTTACAATTATTATATTTGTATACATGTTAATTCTAGGACTTTGCAAAACTCAAAACAAGAAAAAATGTCATTGCTTAAGAATGCAGAAAGACAAGGCATGATGACTCACTTCTGTCATCCCAGCACTTTGGGAGGCCAAGGCAGGAGGATCCCTTAAGCCCAGGAGTTTGAGACCAGCCTGGGAAATGTAGTGAGACCCTGTAACTACAAAATATTTAAAAATTATCCAGGCATGGTGGTGTGCACCTGTAGTTCCTGCTACTCGGGAGGCTGAGGTGGGAGGATTGCTCAAGCCCAGGAGGTCCAGGCTGCAGTGAGCCATGATTGCATCACTGCATTCCAGCTTGGGCAACAGAGTGAGACCCTGTCTGAAAAAAAAAAGAATTCAGAAAGAATATATAAGACAGGGTATTTATCAGAGGATGCTAAAAATATCCATGACACTGTATCAACGCATAAAGGAAATGCTATTGGTTTGGAATGTTATGAAGATTTAGGGTCCTTCTTCCTCTAAAAATGTATTCTCTTCAGTGTTCTGGAGTGCTTTTTCATCAGTCACACCAGGGAGATACCCACTAGTCAATATAATTCCTGTTTCATACACTGTGGAACAATCAAAGAAAAGTTCTTGTAATAGGTGCTGCTCTCTTGTTCACAACTTGGAGTTTGCTTATTAGTTAATGACTGTTCTTTGCACAGAAGACTTATTTTTTCTCTTTTCTGAAGTCTCTAATTATATTCTTTTAGAAGTTGAAAGGTGATGAGTAGGAGATGTTGATACCATAAAATAGAATACCAAAGTCCCATAATTCCATGTTGCTGGAAATAGTTTAAATTAATAACAGGAAGCACTGTCCCCTCTTCTGTCCATGAATATTAAAATAAGGTGTTATCCTCAAAGGAGCCGGGGAATATGTAGATTAATTTGTAAACACCAGATGCTCACCCGGAGACAATAGTAACTTTAGGACATGTATGAAATGCACAATTTATTTTCTGGTACCCTCTCTGATTTCTGAACCCTTCCACTTTCTGCTGTCTTCTGCCTTCATATTCTCTCACAAGCTGTCTTATGTATCCACACTCCTGTTAAAAGGAGAGTTTAGTTTTGCATTTTTACTAAAGCAAGACCCTTAGGAAAGTAGTTTTCAAAGAGAAGAATCCAAAGAATGCCTGTTCCAATGGAAACTTTTAGAGTTCTAGCACTTACAAAGGCCAGGCATTGTGGCTCATGCCTGTAATCCTAGCACTTTGGGAGGCCAAGGCGGGAGGATCACTTGAGGCCAGGAGTTTGGGAATTCTAGTACTTACAAATAGAGGGAATTCTGAGTGACTATGCACTCCTGGTATCATCTTCAATTTCTTCATTAGCTAAGTGCTCCCATACTTGGCTTCCATGAGAATCACCTGGCTACACAGCCAGATTTGAAACCACTGACAATCTATCACATATCCCATGAAAGATAAGGCTGCCCTTGCTTATAAAAGGAATAGAGTTGACAGAAGATTTGGATGTTCTTTGAATCTACAAAAGAACATGGCACTCAATTTTTTCATATGAAACTCTACATATTAAGTTGCCTATTATTAATTATCCAAAGAACAAGAACACTAAAGTGAATAGAATTCCTTTGTTCAATACTGTCTAATAATGATCAAGGTTCATAATAATAATCTTAAGGTACTATAAGAGAGCAGTCCTCAGTCTTCTTAGCACCAGTGTCCAGTTTTATGGAAGACAAGATTGTCACAAACCAGCTGTGACAAGATGATTCAAGCACATTACATTTATTGTGCACTTTCTTTCTATTATTATTACACTGTAATACATAATGAAATAATTATACAACTCATCAGAATGTAGAATCAGTGGGAGCCCTGAGCTTGTTTTTCTGCAACTGGACTGTCCCATCTGGGGGTGATGGGAGACAGTGACAGATCATAAGGCATTAGATTCTCATAAGGAACGTCCAACCTAACTCTTTCACATGCGCAGTTCACAATAGCATTTGTGCTTCTATGAGAATCTAATGCTGCCACTTACCTGACAGGAGGTGGAGCTTAGGCAGTAATGTAAGCCATGGGGAGCAGCTGTAAATACAGATGAAGCTTTGCTTGCTCACCTGCCACTCATCTCCTGTTGTGCGGCCTGGTTTCTAATAGGCCACAGACTGATACTAGTAATTTTTAATTCAGTAATATTTTAAGTAGACCTTTTATGTATTCTAGTTCTTTGGAAGTTGGCATTTTGTATGTACTGCGGTGACTTCATTTATCAGAATAATAACATAAATAACTCAGCACCCAATCATGCTGAATAAAGGCAAGCATGCTGGTTAGGCTAATGCGAAGCAATTGATACACGGCCTAAAAATGTGGAGCTATACAAAAATTCAAAAGACCACAAAGCACAATAGGGAAGGGTATGGGCTTTGAACTCAGCAGACACGGGTACAAATTTGTATTCACCAACTCATTAGCCATGTGAAAACAAGCTAGCCTCTTCAGTCTGACTCCTGTCTGCAGAACATAAATACACCTTTCTCTCAGGGTTGGTGGGCAAATTCAATGAGATAATGTTTGCAGAGTACCTGATACAAAGTCAACATTTAACACATGATAAATATTACTATTTGTGGGAGACATAAATGAGAAAATCAGAAGCTTCAATGTACACCTTAGAGACCTAAAATTGAGGTCATCACTGGGCCTTTTAATACCAAGTCTGCCACAGCACGACAACTTTGAAGGAGGAGATCTTGAATGTGGCCTAAAAAGTTCAGGTGTTTTTGATGGACGTTGTCAGCAAACATCACTGAAATTCTCAGCACTTGAGGATTTTCTACAAGCCTTTCCTTTAGCACCTCATATCCAGGGCTGGTCTCCAATACACACAAAGACACAAAGGCTAATGCAGAGATAATTATGAAGCCCCTAAATGGTTACGAATTGATTTGTACAGGATGTGTCCAGAACTCTTCTTGTTTTACCACCCACACCTTCTCCCTACCTTAGCTTCCCCAACTTGGTAAATGACATCACCTTTCAGTTTCAGTCTGAATATAGGAGACTGTCTTTGACTCCTATATTTTTCTCACATCCTGTATCTAATGGATCAGCATATCTGAGGATTCCATCAGCAAATCAAATCTGAGGGTTCTAGATTTGAAACATAATCAGAATCACACCACTTCACATTCTACTACTACTGCCACCCTGTCCAAGCCTATGGTGGTGGTTTGGATAATCTCGCATGGATTATTGCAGCTACTGCTTTCCTGGTCTCTCTGCTAGGATCCTTGTCTCCCTGCAGTTTATCCTCTGCACAGCACACAAAATGGCAAGCTGCTGGAGGGGTTCTCTCCCCAGCTCCACCCTCAGCTTTCAGCCATCCCTGGGCCTATGCCTCAGAGAGCATCTCTCCACACTCTTGCCCCTCTCCCTAAGGTGGACCATTGTTGCTTATTACCTGGGAAAGGGGTTGGGAATTTCTCTGTTGTCATTGTCCAACTTCAGTCTTAGGTGAATCCCGTGTTGCTGGATTTTAGAGGTGGTGTTTAGTGATGCTGTCTTTTTACCTATGACAGCCAAACTCGGCTCTGTGTCTTAGGTGAGTCTTCTGCAAGACAGTATTTCTTGCCCTGTCCAGCAGTAGGAGCCCTTAAATGGGCTTGACCCAGGATACTTTCCTATTCCTCCCCCAAAGTGAGAGGGCTTTTCTTTTGCCCTCTCTCCGGCAGCAGGCAGCAGCAGTGGTCTTCACCTGTACCTGGGACAACAGGCTTTGCTACCTTTCCCTCAGTGACCTCAGACAGGCTTTTGTACTATAGGAGAGAAAGATTCTGTCCAGGCTTCAATACAGCTGGATTCCTCCAGTCCTGCACCACCATGGGAGAATTTTCCAGGCCTTTCATCTGCCTTCTATTCTTCTAATCTTTTTGTGGGTTGTCCCATGGAGAAGAGCCTACAAGTGGGTGCAAACACTACTGTCTATGCTCCAAGGATCTACTTAGCAATTCCTTATAATTTTTCCTGAATGTGTTTTATCCACATGTATGGCAGCCCTCATTCTGCCCACACTCTACCCATAGGTGAGCCAGTGCTTGCCTTTCAGGTCCTTGGAGGCACCTGTCCTATCTTAAATTTCAGACTATTGGCTGCCCTGTGAATTCACCAGATGGGGTTGACAAAAGTTTAGGTCTAGTAGTCTGTCTTTTTTTATTGTTGGGCTGGGAGCTACTCTTTCTAGCTTCCTACATCCTAGGCCAAAGTAGCCTCCCTCATAACTAGATTTTTGCAATAGTCTCACTAGTTAGTTTCCCTGTCATCTTTCTCTCTCCCACCTCAGATTATGCTTTCCAACACTTGTTTCATTATGTTTTCCTCTAACACAAATTCTGTATTTCCTAGCAGATTAATTCCAATGCTATAAGCTGACATTCAGAAGATCATACTTTTTAGTGCTTGGAAGGCCCTTAAGAGTCGTTTACAGACCAACTACCTTTCTAATCTTCTCTCTTTTTACCTTCAGTTCAAACCCTTCCTCTTTTGGACACAGTCTCTTAGTGTCTCAGCCCACAAACATCCATTGGACACTTGATTATTATTATCACATTGGGTACACTGGATTCAAAATGAATCAAATACAGACCTTCCTCCCATGAAGCTACAGCTTAATGCACATTTTGCTCATTCTACTTTTACCTTTGCTCATTCTCTGCCATTGAGCAATGGGCCTGCATACCACATCCTCCGTTCTGTAACCCGTTCTTCACACAAACCTTAGTCCAAGCATCATGATCTCATAATGTCTTCTTTAACTATTTCAGTCTCATTCTTATTTCCCTTCCTTGTGTTCTAAGGTACTTCATTTGTATCTTTCTTCTATCCCTAATTAAATTGTAAGTCCCATGAATGAATGGACCAAATTTTACAAAACTTCATGTTCTACCATATTAGTTTCTGACCCTTTAGGTACTCGATACATACTTGTAAATGATGTTATATGTCACAGTCATTAGAAACATTACCTGGGGTCAGACAAACCTGTGTTCAAATTCAGACTTATTTGTCATTTGAGGGAGGCTTATTAACCACAGTTTTATTTTCCTCATTTGAACAATAATGAATACAGGGTTGTTGTCAGGATAAATGAGATTTGTATATAAAGTTCCTGACAGGTAGTAAGGGTACAGTAAAGAGGAGACAGAGTATATCAGTCCTAAATTATGGGTGCAGCAAAGCACCCACATGCAGCCACAGGCTGATTTTACCCAGGTACAGAGGGTGTTAAAGCTCACCTACAGGAACTTGAAATCATGAAGGCTTCATTAGTAGTTAGTGCAGAAAGTATTGCTGACCCTTTGCCTGGCTTTGCAGTCACATTCATAACACAAATAGAAATACCGTCAGCAGCATGGTGAAACACAAGAATCTCAACCTATCTGCCTAAGTGGAAAACGCCACTACAACACTAGTTTAAAATATTTAAATAAAATGCACATTTCTTCAAAAATTCTGGTTCAGAGGGAACCGAAAGTAAGCATCTTGATCAGAAGCCTGCAGCAGAAATCCTGTCTCTTTAGATGGTGGAAAGGGAATATTTAATTGCAAAATATGTAGGTTCTTTTTTTTTTTTTCTTTTAAAGATAGTCTTTAGAGAGCAGCATGCAACATACCAGTAACATTGCCGCTAAGTCTAACAGAAGTCAACGCTGAGGTTCATTGAAAAGGCGCTAACCCTAAGTTGACAGCCTTCATCTTTCTCTTGAAGAATATTCTAAATTATGAGGAACAAATAAATAATGGAAGGAAGAAAGGAAGGAAGGGAGGGAGGGAAAGAAAAAGAAGAAAGAAGGAGAAAGGAAGAAAGAAGGACAGATGAAAGAGAGAAAGAGAGAAAGAATGAAAGAAAGAAAGAAAGAAAGAGAAAGAAAGAAAGAAAGAAAGAAAGAAAGAAAGAAAGAAAGAAAGAAAGAAAGAAAGAAAGAGGAAGGGAGGGAGGGAGGGAAAGAAAGAAGGAAGGAAGGAAGGAGAAAAGAAAGGAAAGAAAAAGAAAAGAAAAAAGAAAGAAAAGAAAAGAAGAAAGGCCGTTCAAATGGGTTCATTGGTTAATTCTATCATACATTTGAGAAAGAAATTATACTAATTCTCTACAATCTTTTCCAGAAGGTAGAAGCCAAGGAAATACTTTCTAACTCACTCTATTAAGCCAGTATTACTCTAATACCCAAAGCAAAGACATTACAAGAAAGAAAAACTGTACAACAATATTTCTCATGAACAAAATGGAAAAATCCCCAACAAAATACTAACAACTTAAATCTAACATGTATAAAAACACTTTATACCACAACCAAGTGAAACTTTTTCTAGGTATACAAGGCTGGTTCAACTTTAAAAAATCAGTTAATACAATTAATCACATCAATAGGGTAAAGGAGAAAAATCATATGATCATATGAATAGATACAGAGAAAGCATTTGACAAAGTCCAACAAACATTCATGATAAAAATTTTCAGCAAACACAGAATAGAGGAGAAATTCCTCAACTTGATAAAGAATATCTGGGGGAAAAAAGAACACCTAGCAGCTAACATCATACTTAATGGTAAGAAACCATATGCTTTCCCACTATGTTAAGGGACAAGATGAGGATGTTTCCTTACTACTCCTATTCAACATTATACTGGAAGCCCTAGCTAATGCAATAAGACAACAACAACAAACATAAAAGATATACAGACTAAGAAAGAAGGAAAAAAAATCCTTGTTTTCAGATAACATGATTTTCTATGTAGAAAATCTCAAAGAGTAAGAAATATATTTTGTAAAAAGACTCTGGAAACTAACAAGCAATTATAGCAGGTTTACAGGATACAAGGTTAGGTCAATTGTTTTCCTATGTACCAGCAAATGAACAACTGAAATTTAAAACTAAAAACACAGTAGTATTTATATTAGCACCAAAATAAAAGAAATCCTTAAGTATAAATATAACAAAATATGTATAATATCTATATGAGGAAACTACAAAACTGATAAAATAAATCAAAGGAGAACTAAATAAATGAAGATATATTCTATGTTTATGAATCGAGAAAGCTCAATATTGTTAAGTGGTCAGTGCTTCCCAGTTTCATGTACAAATTCAATGAAATTCCAATCAAAACCTTACCAAGTTATTTTGTAGATATCAACAACTGATTTCAAAGTTTACATTGAGAGACAAAAGACCCCAAATAGCCAGCACAATATTGAAGAAGAATAAAGTTGGAGGACTGATAACTACCCAATTTCAAAGCTTATTATAAAGCTACAGTAATCAAGACAGTGAGGTAATAGTGAAAGGATAGACAAACAGATCAATGGAATAGAATAGAGAAACAAGAAATGCTCATGTTTGATAAAGGTACAAAGGCAATCCAACGGAAAAAGAATAGTCTTTTTAACAAATAGTGCTAGAACAACTGAAAATCAACATGCAAAAAAATTATAATTGTAGACACACTTTTCACAAAAATTAACTCAAAATGTGTCACATCCCTAGGTGTAAAATGCAAAACTATAAAACTCCCAGACGATAAAAGAAAATCCAGATGACCTTAGGTTTGGCAAAGGCCTTTTAGATAAAAATCCAAAATATGATTCATAAAAGAAAGAATTAAGAAATCAGACTTCAGTGAAATTCAAAACTTCTGCTCTGCAATAGATATTGTCAAGAGAATGGAAAGGCAAACCACAGACTAGGAGAAAATATTTTCAAAAGACATATTTAATGAAGGACTTTTACCCAAAATATACAAAGAACTATTAACTCAACAGTAAAACAAACAAACAAACCAGTTTAAAAAATGGCCAAGGCTGGGTGCAGTGGCTCACGCCTGTAATCCCAGTACCATGGGAGGCCAAGGCAGGCAGATCAAGAGGTCAGGAGTTCGAGACCAGCCTGGCTAACATGGTGAAATCCTGTCTCTACTAAAAATACAAAAATTAGCCGCGCGTGGTGGCGCACGGCTGTAATCCCAGCTACTGGGGAGGCTGAGGCAGAAGAATCGCTTGAACCCAGGAGGCGGAGGTTGCAGTGAGCCGAGATCGAACCACTGCACTCCAGCCTGGGCAACAGAGCAAGACTCCATCTCAAAATAAATAAATAAATAAATAAATACATAATAAATAAAAATAAAATAAAATAAAAAATAGCCAAAAGATATGAATAGAATCCCCACCAAAAAAGATGAAAAGATGTTCCACATCATAGGTTATCAGGAAAATGCTAATCAAAACGACAATGGCTAAACTGCAAAACACACGACACCAAATGTTAACCAGGAGCAACAGGAACTCTCATTCTTTGTTGGTGTGAGTGCAAAACAGTACAGCCACTTTGAAAGACAGTTTGACAATTTCTTATAAAATTAAACATACTCTTACACAAAATCCAGCAATAGCATTCCTTAATATTTACCTAAATGAGTTGAAAACTTATGTCCACCTAAAAAGTTGCATGTGAATGATTATAGTAGCTTTACTCATAACTGGCAAAATTTGGAAGCAACCAACATATCATTCAGTAGGTGAATGGATAAATGAATTATGGGTACATATTCTATTCACACAACAGAATATAATTCAGCACTAAAAAAACCAAAATGAGCTATGAAGCCTTTAAAAGTGTGGCAGAACCTTAAATGCATATTGCTGAGTGAAAGAAGCCAATCTCAAAAGGTACATACTATATGATTCTAACTTGACATTCTGGTATAGGCAAAACTATGGAGACAGCAAAAACATCAATGTTTCCAGAGGTTGAGTAGGGGTAGACATGAATAGCTGTAGCACACAGGGGTTTTAGAGCAGTGAAACTACTCTGTATGATACTATAATGACAGATTCATGTCATTATATAGCTGTCAGACCGGTATAATGTACAACCCCAAGAGTGAATCCTAATGTAAACTATGTACTCTGGTTGCTAATGATGTGTCAATATTGGTTCATTGATTGTAACAAATGTACAACTCTGATGCCCCAAGTTGTTGGTGGGGAAGATTGGGGTGGGGGATGAAATGTAGAAACTCTCTACTTTCTCCCAGTTTTTCTGTAAACCTAAAAGTCATGTAAAAAAATAAAGACTATTCATTTTTAAATACATAAATAAAGCAAAGAGAAAAAAGAATGAGAGTAGACAGGAGATTTATGGTTTTGTCTGTAAAATCAAATGGAAGGTCAAAGAAGAAAAACTGGGAAGAAATCCAGCAGTCAGGAGCATGAGAAGCACAAAAGAGACTAAAGAGACAGCGATTTCAAATAAGGCCAAGCAGTTAGCACAGGTCATTCTTGCAGAAAGCTCTGTGGCATTGCTGCCCACTTCAAGAATGGCAGAGAAGACCTCTGACCTCTAGGAAGAAAATCAGAGTGAGCAACATTTAAGTAGCAATTGAAGATAAGCTTATATAAATAAGAAGGTATTTATCTAAGCCAATTTGTAGTATTCACTTAAAAATTCTTTTGGAATATGTAAATGTAGGTAATTAGTGGTTAATATGTATCTAGTTTTTTTAATAGTTGTGATTAAGTGATTTTATTAAAGATACTATAATTTCCTTCCTCATAAGCATTGGATATCTTAACCCTCTGTTTATCTCTTGGACTTATGCTAACCTTACAAGGGCCATTTGGGAGAATGTTACCAAAATTGCAGGTAAGCATTTTGTTTGAGGTGACCGAACTAGTTTATTGGAACTAGCCCTAGCATATTTTAATTAAGATTTCTTTATTTTATCTTTTATCCAACAGAGAAACCTTGTGCACCCAGTTTTCTAAGCTCTGAGCTTCACCAGTTATTCCTCTGCCTGTCCTGCCTGCAGCTAAACCCTCCAGCTTGCCGTCTAATAGTAACTTCATTACATTTAAGAAAACCCTGAGATTGAAGATGGCTAGTTGCAAGATTTATCTGTTTATCTGAATAGTAATAAGCAAACCTGACATTGAATCCATCTCCTGACTTGCTTAAAGAATAGCATAATAGATTCTGATGCCGGCAGTATAAAGCTTTCAGTTAAATCTATTCACGTTGTGTGTGTGAGCACACGTGTGCATGCTCGTGTGTGTATGTGCATGAGCTTTCATGTATTTTCTACAATGGGCACACAAATAGATCAATCCCTACTGATCTTTATCACAGACCTGGGAAAGTATGAGACCAGCCTCATTCTGATAGGGTAAGTTTGGGTGGTGAAAGCTTCAGAGTGAATCAGGAACCTTGGTCCCAAAGGTCTGGCTAAGAGCTATAATGTGAATGAGAATGGCTAGGAAGAGAGGGAGGAAAGCAGGGAGTGTGAAAATTTAGTGCATATAGAAAAGAGAATTAGAGGACAGTACATTTGGTTTCATCCAAAATCTCTGTGGGATCACAGAACTTGTAAAGTCTCTGAGCCATCAGTAGGAAGTAACACAGTATCAGGACAACACCGGCAGTAAGATGTTACATGCGGAGAGGAAGACCATGTAGGAATCCAAGCAGATTAGAAAGGAATACTGGCAGATGCCCCAAGTCGGGGTGGAGGGCTTGCAGGGAAGTATTTGGGGGACCATCCATGGGAGCATTCAGAAGGTGGTGCAGAATCTTTAAGGAAACTGTAGGTCTTTGTCTGCGAGGTGACATTAAATATAACTTAGAAGAGGTGCCAGGGAAGCTTCTCTGAAGGCAAACCTTAGGACAGCCTTTTCAGGTCAAAGCTTATGTTTACACAAGACAATAATGCATGCTCTTTTTTATTTTTTTACATTTCTGTAGACATATATTTTTATTTCTTTTGCATAAATAGATAGAAGTGGAAATAATGGATTGCATTGTAAGTGCATATTTAATTATGCAACAATGCCAAGCAGTCAGCTTCAGGAGCAGCATCACTTTGCACTCTTATTAAAAGAGCACAAGGGTTCCAGTTGCTCCATATCCTCACCAACACCTGCCATTGCCAGTCTTCCCAATTTTAGCCATTCTAGTGGGTGTGAAGAGGCATCTCACTATGGTTTCAATTTGGATTTCCCTAATGACTAATGATGTTGAGCACCTTTCCACGTGCTTATTGGCCAGTTGCACTGGGATTCCTCTAATTATAGGAATACCCACCTATAAGAGATAGAAACTCATGTAGGGGGTGGAAACCTGTTTCTTTTCTTTCTTTTTTTAAGCCTCTTAGAACTTGTTTTATTTTTTATTTTTCAATTAATTTTTTTTTATTTTCATAGCTTATTGGGGAACAGGTGGTGTTTGGCTACATAAGTTCTTTAGTGGTGATTCATGAGATTTTGGCGCACCCACCACCCAAGCAGTATACACTACACACAATTTGTAGTCTTTTATCCCTGGCCCCCTTCCCAGCCTTTACCCGAGTTCCCAAAGTCCATTGTGTCATTCTTATGCCTTTGCATTCTCATAGCTTAGCTCCAACTTATGAGAACATACGATGTTTGGTTTTCCATTCCTGAGTTACTTCACTTAGAATAACAGTCTCCAATTTCATCCAGGTCACTGTGAATGCAATTAATTCATTCCTTTTTATGGCTAAGTAGTATTCCATCATTCATATTTATCACAGTTTCTTCACCCACTCGTTGGTTGATGGGCATTTGGGTTGGTTCCACATTTTTGCAGTTGCAAATTGTGCTGCTATAAACATGCACGTTCAAGTACATGTTTTGTATAATGACTTCTTTTCTTCTGGTTAGAAACCCAGTAGTGAAATTGCTGGATCAAATGGTAGTTCTACTTTTAGTTCTTTAAGGAATATCTACACTGTTTTCCATAGTGATTGTACTAGTTTATATTCCCATCAGCAGTATAGAAGTGTTCCCTGTTCACTGCATCCACACCAACATCTATTGTTTTTTGATTTTTTAATTTATTTTTTGATTATGGCCATGCTTGCAGGAATGTAAGGTGGTATTGCATTGTGATTTTGATTTGCATTTCCCTAATTATTAGTGATGTTGACTCAACATCCAAGTATAGGAATCTAAGTACAAGAAAGGTCACCTCACCAACAGGTACAACACCTCTTGCTATCTGTATCTCTGCTTTATCTAAAGTCTGAAACCAGGAAGAGTCAGAATTAATTAAAAGGCTAACTATATAAAGAACAATATTTTGACAATTAGCAAGATTTGAATAAGGTCTATAGATTAGATAATAATACTGTATCAAAGTTAATTTTCCAACTTTAATAATTGCACTGTGGTTATATAAGACAAAATCTTTGTCTTAAGAGATATGCGCCAAAGTATTTAGGGATAAAGAGGTACCATATTTGCAACTTTTAAATGTTTATTAAAAATATATGAGGTGGGAGAGACAAAGAAAAGCAGAATGATGAAACAAATGTGGCAAAATATTAACAGTCAAGGCACTTAGGTAAAGGTTATGCAGAAGTTCCGTGCTTCCTGCAACTACTTTAAGTTTGAGGTAATTTCAAAATATAAAGTTACTATAAAAAGTCTTTGTCAACAATAAAGAAGATATAAATAGAGCTATTCTTATTTGTAGAATAGAGGCTTCTTAAGCTTTAGGACCCAAGTGAGGTTGAAAATGTGGCATGCTCACTGCAAAATATACCCTACCTCCCACCCAGCATCCTTAATTGTATGGCTATCATTTCTAGAGGTTAAATTTTTTTCAGAAATCTCTGTGAAAAGATGAACATGTCTTAGTTTGAAGGGTACTGCCTTAATCTCTGCTCATTATCTAAGTGAAAGAAAGAAAGACTCTAAGGAATTTTTTTTTCTCTGGCTTTTTTGAGACTAACCCAACCAAAAGCCTTGCCCCTCTATTTCATGAATGTAGATTTTGTTTTCATTAGTTGCATAAAATCACATTAAACTCCCTCTGGGAGAACAGTAACATTTAATGTCAAATAATTTCCTTTGATTGATATATCATGTTTCTAGAATAAGGCTCAAAAATTTTGTTTGTGCTTCTTACAGTCAGCAGACAATAATATTTATGGTCTGCTGTATTAGCCACAGTCATTTTTTGTGCTAAGTCCAGTAGGGATTTGGAATTGGATTCCTACGTAAGTGGAAATCACGATGCTGATTTTTTTGAATCATTTGCTTTGTGTTTCACATTTTAACGTAACACATTTATTGAGACTTTATCCAATGGTAAAACATTCACAGATCAAAAACATTACACATATCCTATAGGTGCTTGCAGAAAGACCCTTTCATTTTCACTCTAGCATTCCAGCCTGAGTCTGGAAAATAAAAACCTCTATCACTTCATAATTTCTACCCACTCTTGAAAGGATGGTTGACATCTCATTGGTGGAGCTGAAAAACAGTTGAGCCTGCTCAACTCGGGGCCTTTCTCCTCTCTCTGTTCAGATTAACTAGGGTGAGTGCATTCTTCTCTGTTCCTGTTTCAGAGAGCAACCACCCATAGGTCCGGAGTTAAACTCACTTGCTAGAGGCAGTTCTGAAGGTCCATCTCATTCCCTGTTTGAAGACTCAGAGATACAAAGCAACAGTCCTCAGTGATTATATCTGCTCTGGAAAGACCACTATAGCCTTTCCAATAATAAAAACAGTAGGCCATTAACTGTCTTTCTGATTCTTTTATAATTTACATAAATTTGTTCAGAACTCCAAAAAAGAAGAGTGCTATTTATGGGCCCCTTAAAATCACAACATTCTTATACCTTAGTTTTTCCACCTTCATATTTGTGGTCTTTTTGTGAATTCACATTGCACTGACTGAGGTTTAAAGGCAACTTAGATTTCTACTGGGAATCAGTAATTAATAAAACTTCTATTTATATTCCAAAACAAAGTAGGTATTCATTGTCTGATGAGTATGTGTTTATTACGGGGCATTAGTGACCATTAGGAAATGCAGTCCTTTCATTTCAGAAGGCTTCGTTTGAACTTCACAAATCAAATTACAAACTCTGTCAACACCTTCAACTTTCTGATGAAGTCAATAAATAGAGAAACTGGACTGGGACAGGACCTAGCCTGGCTTGGAAGGTCAGATGGAAAGTAGAGCAGCCTGGGTCTGGAAGAGACTCAATCACTGCAGGCAGCAGAGCCAGAGAAGCTGACCCAGCAACCAAGACTGTCTCCCTCCAGGCTAGTGGCTATTAGGAGAGTTCATTCTTTCTTCTTTCTAAATTTGTATTATGATAAAGAGAGATAAAGTCTGAGAATGTTGCCAATCTAAAGGGAACAAAACAAATAAGAAGTCAATCCAGTGAACTGAATTCTGGTAATACCACTAGACCTCTAAATCAAGCTGTGATCCTTGGTGTTTTTGTTAGGAGAGCCATTAAATACACTATCTTAAGGAAGTCATGGTAGGCTTTCTCCAGTTTGTGCTTGAATAAATATTAGCTGATCAAGAAAATCTTATACTTTTCAATTTTCTTTATTTTAGGCATAAGGTAAATGCTGTAATGGTATATCATTCAGTTTGAAACAGAAAAATAAAAATTATACTAAGTGTTTAAACCAGAGGAAACTTAATACAGGGAATCAGTCCATGTGATGAAAGAGCTAAAAGATGACCAGGGGATGGTGAGGCAACCTACAGATTAGCAGCAGCAGGCAGCCTGGAGGAGGCTGGTCACTAGAGCCCAAAGGCCAGGGCTGTCTGACAGAATTTGAAATACAGCGGATCCATCAATGAAATCTAGAGCCACGGACAGACTCAGACACTGAGAGAGATGCTGCCTGAGTCACACAGATGGGGGAAAGACCCTGGCTCTTCCCCTTCACTCTCCCTCTGACCTTCTGTCTGTGACTGTGTTTGGCTAAACCCATGTAATCAGCTGATACAGGGAGGGCCCAAAAACACAGCCTGCAAGGACTGCTCTCCCTGCAAGCCCTCATCTAGTGATACTAAGTAAAGCAAGAAGGGATCTGAAAGCAAACAAGCCAAAACTCTGCACAAGCAGTATTTGTAAATTAGCAAATATCCCATCTCAAAAGTGTTAAATGTTTATTCCAGTGCTTTCTAACCAGAAGAATGCAGGATACAAGAAGTATTTGCTCACCATGTCCATTCTGTTCCTCATTTCTTCTTCCCAAACCACAAGGAATAAAGAAAATGGGTGGTATTTTTTTTAAAGATCTCCAAATAATTCAGATTACACTTTTATTGTTCCTCATTCCTTCATCTTTCTTACCTGGAAACAAGGCTCTACCTCAAGTCAAAATTCAAAATGGTATGCTTAAATGGTAATATTCTTAATGATTTTCCCTTTTTCCCTACTTTAAAATTGGGAGGAACAAAACACTCTAACGAATGAACAAACCACAAAAAATGTTTTCTATTCTAGGAATTCCAAGACCACTAAACCAACATTAATTCTTAATTATAGGTTCAAATAAG
Organism: Symphalangus syndactylus; assembly: GCF_028878055.3. Lineage (NCBI taxonomy): Eukaryota > Metazoa > Chordata > Mammalia > Primates > Hylobatidae > Symphalangus > Symphalangus syndactylus. The sequence goes on from NC_072444.2 coordinate 63,163,325, forward strand.
AGAATTTATAAAACTAAAAGGTGACAAAATTTAAAGAAAACACAGTGGCTTTATGTGACACATCAAAACAAAACCTTTTTAAGTGTGACTTTTAGTATGAGTTAAATGGATTTCTGTTTTAGAAGGTAAAAATGACACTCTGCCTGACCTCTCAGTCCATAATAGGATTCCTTAGCATCATCTATAATGATTTTGTCCCAATTCTACCTATAATACTATAAAGTGGAGGCAGCAGAACCTAGGTCTGAAACTAGGGAATAATTAGTTCTATCCATGAGTGGAAATTTTATGAGTTCAATAAATGAGGAGTGTCTGGTTGAGTACTTAGGAGGAAAAGGGGAATTTGGTGTAGTAAAGTCATAATATACTACTTATCCGGAAACTTCTCAGGAATCTAAAGGTCATCTGCCTTTCAGTCCCCAAGAAATACAACCCTGCAGAAACCTCCCTGGCCATTTACAACCTGCCTGTGTCAGCTTTCCCTCAGGGCCTGAAGGACTGCCCCATCTGCCAATTCAGGCAGCCAGACTATCCCGAGGCCTTTTCTAAATCCTTGATATACAATCTCACCTGTCCGGCACGGAATATGAGGCTAAGATATTATCAGAGAATGTGCCCAGGCTGCAGCAGTCAGATTTAACCCCTGTTCTGGGAGGTGACATTTGGGAAGGTAATTAAGGACTGAATAATAGGCTTCCTCATATGACCATGAGAGTCACCTCTGTGAGAATTTAGAAACCTAAAGTCCAGTTTGATGAGACACAATCAGGGATAGGAGAGTTTCAGACATTAAGTGGCTCTGACAAAGCTTTTCCAACAATCCCTTTCCTATCACCCGGAAAGAATTCATTGGGATGCCCAAATCTGATGTCAGCTATTCCGTGGGGACATCAGAATGATCTCTGGATGCACTGAGGATGCGTAGTAAGCAGCTAAAACACCCCTGAAGATCCTTATTTCTTTCTTATATTGATATTATCGATCTATTTATTCATTTATTCTCTTGGCACTGTCTTCCCTTTCTCTCCATCCTTCTCTTTCTATACAAATAGATTTGAGCCACAGACGAACAAAATTGAAAAGTATTTTCCAGGTTAACAAAGTGCTCGCTCCGTATAATTTTTACATTGACGTGCTGTCCTCTGTCAGATGTTTAGTGCTTTTCCATAATGATGAAGTTATCTTGCCAATTGCAAAGTCATTTGATAACCCAGCCAATTATCTTAAGTGACTTTATTTTTAATTTTTAAAGTTTTTTATTAGCCAATAATTGATTGATTAATAATTTCCACCTTGTTCTACAATTGATTTAATGTGCTTTATAAGGACATGTATATTTTAAGATACAAATTAAATGTATGTGAGAAAAAAAGAAAGCAAAACAAGAATAAGATATAAAATTGAGCAAGAACTGAAGTGAATACACACACACACACAAATAAACATTGAGATCAAAACAATCACATTCCAGTAGGTGGCTTAGAAGTTTATATGTAAAGCTTTAGACAACATAAAATTGCAAACATGGTCAGCTGAACCATTAAAAAATGTATATGTTCCATTAGACAAATGCAACCCATCCTGACATAAAACCTGAAATAAAATCCCCCCATGTAATTAAAAATTTATCAATAACTAGCTTACAGAAAACACAATTGCAATATTTTAGGGACATTTTCTATAATATTCCTAGATATAAACCAATGTCATCATGACAAAGTCCAATTCCACCAGAGAGATATAGCAGGGTCACAGTTACAGGAATTAGCTCTGTGCTGGAATAAATTATTAAAGTAACGGATTTCAGAGCATGTGGAGGTAAAAATGTACTGCTTAAGTATAGTTAAGCAAATAACAAAACTTCATTACAGGGTGCTTCTCTCAGCTAAGCTTTGACAGCTGGAAGGAGTAAATGGTTTTATGTGGTCTCTCAACTACTACTCTTGTGTTTTTAGTTAAAAACCAGCCTCCATGGCTTGATATTAAAGCTAGGGTTTTATAAGACAGCACTCTCTCATAAAATTTTCACCTTACACAAACATGTATTCTGCCTCAGCTCAGAGATGAACCAAGAATAGGATCAAAGATTTCCTTACACACTTATTTGGATCAACTTCAAGATTCAGATGAAATGATTGGCAAAATCCCAGGGTTCTACTGTGTGTAATTTTGCTCCAATAAGTTTGGCTAGAAAAATGTCAACAAGGTTATAAGTAGATTCATGAATTCATTCAATGTCTATTGAGCACCTGCTATGTTTCAGGCCCTCTCCTAGATGTTAGGGAAAGAGCAGTAAGCTAGCAGTAAACAGACAAAAATTCAGTCCTCAATGATCTTACCTTCTGGTGGATATCTGAGTTGGTTATTATAAAATTCAATAAAACATTCTTTCAATATCTGGATTTGAGAAAGCCCATTTCTAAGTGTACTTTCCCAAAAATGATGTTTGAAAAACTAAAACTATTAATATATCTCATTTCCCAATGTATACCTCTTCTTAAATTCAATGTCTTTTTTTGCAATCACTTTGTAGGCCACTTAAAAAAATCATCTTTATGTTATCTTACAGCTTTTATCATCAATTTTTATAGACTTCCAACATAAATACTTATTACAAATACAGAAAATGATTTTGTAACATTACATAAATGGTGGCATTATATATATTCCTGAGGGGGGGAATATTTCGCCATTTTCTTGACTATTGAAAATGTTTAGGAATTTTTATTAGTTTTTCACAACCCATTCTCAGTCTAGTAAAAGGTAGTTATCAAATCTGATAATCTGGAAAAGGATATTTTATATTCTATTCTCCGTGTTTAGTCTTTGTAAATTAACGTTAATTTCTATGTTCTGTATTTCTGGTGTATATTAAGTGCTTATTAATCAAATACTAGATTCTATTTAGTGAGGAATTGACACTAATATTGTCAAAAAAGTGAAAAAGTAGATCACAATTTTATTACACTCAGATTTTTAGAAATATCTCTAATTTAAAGAATTATATTGTGTTATACATGCAATAATATAGACAGTCCAGATTTATGAGTTAAATCACACTACTCCTTCATAGAGAGTTATAAATATTCCAGTTTCCCTACTATTTGGGTCAGAACTATGTCATAATCAATTATATGACTCAAACATGTTGGAAATTATATATTTTTAATGAAATACTTCATATAATAAGTAGTCATGATTGGAAATACGTTATTTAATGAAATGTTCTTTTGGAAAAAGACGGTTCTTTTTAGTCATGAATGTGAATAAAAATAGACATATTCAGGGGATGCAAAACAATCCCCTAATCCACAAAATTCTTTAAATTTGATTGTTTTTTATTTCCTATAATTATTTGTAATAGTAAATCTTTAGATATGTTTATTTCTAAACAGGTAAATAGTTTAAAATAAGGTAAAATTTAGCAGATATTGGATGGATTTTAAAATGCTTAAGGGGGTTTTATTTTAGGCACAACGGTAATTAGGTGAATTTATAAGTAAGAGAACTGGCCCTGTTCTGAGGTAGAATTTTTCCGAAAGCAAAAAATGCAGAACAGACAAAAAAGAAGCAATGATTCAATACAGCAATTAATAAATTGAACACGTTATACATTTTAAAACAGGAAGTTCTTTAGCAAGTGAAATTAGAAGAAAAATATCAATAGCTAATATGTACTTACATATTGAACTCCTGGTCTCTGTTCTAGTCATTTTACATGTAATCATTTACTCTTCCTAACAACCTTCCTGGGTCAGTACTTTTCTATCCCCATTTTGCAGGCAAGTAAATTGAGTCACAAAAACTCAGAAAAACTTGCTCAAGGCCACTCAACTAGTAAGTTGTGAAACTGGGGCTTTAACTCAGGTATTCTGGCTTCAGAACCCCTATGATATCCCTAATATTATAACAAGCATAAAAATAATATTTAAAATGAAAAACTGTGGGGCCGGTCATGGTGGCTCACGCCTGTAATCCCAGCACTTTGGGAGGCCAAGGCAGGTGGATCGCTTGGTCAGAAGTTAAAGAGCAGCCTGTGCAACATGGCCAAACCCCATCTCCACAAAAAAAAAAGAAAAAAAAAAAAAATAGCTGAGCGTGGTGGCGCGTGCCTGTAGTCCCAGCTGCTTGGGACACTGAGGCAGGAGGATTGATTGAGCCTGGGAGGTCGAGGCTGCAGTAAGCTCTGGTTGCACCACTGCACTCCAGGCTGGGCAACAGAGTGAGACCTTGCCCCCAACTCCTTAAAAAATAAAATAAAATGAAAACTACAGATACATTAAGTAAATTAGTTGAGACAATAATATCTATTATATCATTTATCATTTGCAAATGAGAAAAGGAAGGAAGGATCAAGAGAAAAAAGGAAGGAAGGTGAGAAAAATATTTGAAATAGAGAAAAAATTTTATGCTCGTTTACCTAGGAAAACCTTTGGTGTGCAGTTAACCTCAGTAACTGACAATCATTTTAAAGTTTCTAATTATACCAGGGTGCATATGTACGTGTGTCTACAGATAGGCAAGAATATATCTTGTAGATGTAATATATTACATAAGCATTTATATATATTCTACATGTAATACATTATACACACATGTGTATATCATATACAATACATGTCATTATATGTGTATATTCATATTATTTATGCATATATCCACACTTGTGTAATAAATGTTCAATAAATATTTGTTGAACAAACAAATTAATGCGTATATACATATATACTTTTTGGAAGCTACACATGCACTATTCAAACTGGTTATCTTCAATAAGGCGGGCTGGGTTAGGAGGATGAAGGCTTTTACTTTTCACTTTATACCTTGTGGTATTGTTTGCATTTTCTACCAGTATTTACATATTGCTCCTTACTTTTTCATGTCAACTGTAATTATCCAGAAAACAGAATTGTGGGGCTTTTTTGCTCTATACTTATTATATTAAAATATAAATAAATATAAAGAAACACAATATTTATTGACTACTTTTAAAATAATGATAGGAATCTAAGGGAAAACATACCATGCCTTGAAATTTACCTGCATTGATTCAGAGCAGTACAATAAATAGTTTACCCAAAAGAATGGGGTTGCTTTCTTTTGGTCAAAAGTCTCATTCATGAATTTCCAATTCTCCAAATTTAAAATAACTGAATGTAAAAGCAGAGGAGAGACCATCACCACAGTTAGATGATAAATGCAAGCACCTATATCTCTTACTTTTAATCCTGTGTTATATTCCATTAAACTGCTTTCATTTATTCTGTAGATCTGTCCTGCCAGCGATATAGCCATAATTTAAATATTAAAACTAAAATCTTCTTAGAAGTAATCTTACTTCCTACTTTTCTTTTTGCCTTTCAGTAATTATTGTACCTGTGGGCAGGTGGTACAAAGGCTATGAAGTATATTAATAGATTTTTTAGTTTCATGATTATCTGATACAAAACTGAAATGTTACCCTTCTTAAATGTAATCAAGTAAAAATTATAGTTTTGATTAGCCATTGAATAAGTCCAGAAACATAATCAGATACTTGCCCATTTTGTCAACCTCTGATTTAGAGTCTTTATTGCAATTGAATGGCCTGATTCTACTAACAAATAAAATATTTGATTTAAGTAGACAAGGAAAAAATGATTTTTTTCCATGAAAAGTTTCCTTTTCTCTTATGCAAAGAGATGGGCTAAAATCTTCCTAATGGTCTATTAAAGCTACTAAGATTTGATATGGAAGGTAAGATGACTTTCAGTAATCTAAGTTAGAATTTTTATTTTATCACCCTCTTCTCAAATCAATCAAAAAGATTTCTTGAACTTTTGGAATATAAGACACCAGGAAGATGAATCATGATCTCTACCCAGAAATGTTCATCTCATTAAAAAAAAGATACAAATAAAAAAGTTAAGCTTTCTACTAAAGTATAAAATTGTGCCATACAGACAATAAATCATCACTTTTTCTTTCTTTTTTTCTTGTGATTCTTAAGATTTTTAAAAATCAGTTCCTCTACTTTCTAATGTTGGATTTCTTTGAGGCCCATTTTTTCAGGTTCTTCTCTACACCTTCCATCAGTGATCTCATCCTTTCCCATAGCTATGAAACAGTACCACTTCTGGTACTTCCCAAATGTATAGTTTTAATACAGTCCTCAGACATGATAGCCTGCTGTTATTTGGTAAATCTTCTTGGATATCTTCAATGTTCCTAAGATTTAAACACCACAAAAATTTAACTCTTGATCATCTTTTCCACAGCAAACTGCTTTACCTGCATACTTTCTGGCCTCAGCTACTAAAGCCAGAAATCTGACAATCATCCTTCACAAACTTGACATTTCTCCTTAACACCTATATCTAATCCATCATAAAGGCCTATCACCTTCTAAAATATGACCTGACTCCCTCCATTTCTCTCTTTGCACTTTTGTTGCTTACCTAAGCTCCTAACATTTCCTTTTTTTTTTTTTGACCCTCCTTTCTCCTCCATTCCATTTTCCATACAGCAGCTGAAATGACTGATTTAAAGTAAAAATCTCTGAGGTGACTCTTTCTCTTAAAAGCCTTCAAAAGTATCTCATTACAGTTAAGATAAAATATGAATAATATTTGATTCATATTGTGATCTTTATGTCTCAAAATCATTATTTTTTCATGAAACTGACTATAATTTGTTAATGCATTTTATATGAGTGGCCTTTATTTTTGGTTTAATTTTATACTTTTCTGTTTGTTTAATCATCCCCTAGTAGACATTAAGTTCCATGTATGAGACCATGGTTCTTTATACACATAATCTCATTTAATACTCAAGATAACCCTGATGTGGTGTGGATCTGTATCCCCACCTGAATCTCATCTTCAGTTGTAGTTCCTAATATTGGAGGTGGGGCCTGGTGGGAGGTGATCGGATCATGGTTGGGGAGATCCTTCATGAATGGTTAGGATCATCCCTTTGGTGCTGTTCTTGTGAAAGATTTGTCATGAGATCTGGTTGTTTAAAAGTGTATGGCATCTTTCTCCCTTTCATCTTCTCCCTTTCTGCTCCAGATATGTAAAGTGCTGGCTCCCACTTTGCTTTCAACCATGATTATACGTTTCCTGAGACCTTCAAAGAAGTCGAGAAGAGGCAGCATCATGCTTCCTGTATAGCCTGCAGAACCATGAACCAATTAAACCTCTTTTCTTTATAAATTACCCAGTCTCAAGTATATTCATTTATAGCAATGTGAGAATGGACTAATACAAAACTCTATTTATTATCCAAGTTTTCGTATTTTTTATTTATTTATTATTTATTATCCAAGTTTTACAGATAAGGAAAGTATGACTCGGGGAAGATGAGTGACTTTCCTAAGGACACACATCTAATATAATGAAAAACTAGATTTAAAAAGACCTTTTGGAAGCTAAGATTTATATGGTTATTTGTGATGTTGTATCATCATCCCCTACAACCCACTCCTCATTGGAAATGTTCAAAATCCCAGTTATACCAGGGAACTCCCTCTTGAAAATTATTAACAAGCTAAAATCAACATGAAGGAAAGTCTTAAAAATGTCAAATGTCAAACAAATTTTTAATTGCATGATTATGAGGGAGGTAAGATAAAGAAACTGGTTACTCCATATTTTTAGGGGATATATTTTCATATATAGAAAATTTAACTGCTAAGAGCTTTCAAGAGGATGTATTTTCATATATAGAAAATTTAAGTGCTAAGAGCTTTCAAGAAAGACAAACCCAAATCCCAGTTCCTCCATTTCAGTTTTCTAATATGTAAATGGTTTTAGGATTTAAGGATTAAATTAGATAATACATATGGAGCATTTAGCATAGTCTTACACTAAAATATAACATTGTTGTATTAATTAGTCATTTTTTCAGCACACTAAACAATCATCTATTAGGAGAAGTGGCACAAGATAATGTGTTCTCTGTTTTAAGTCAGAGGGTGCTCATGGTCAAGTAGCAGTGAACATGGAATAACTGCAGTTATGCAAGATGAAATCCCCCAAGGGATCCGGGATGACCCTCTAATTCCCTGTACTTGAGAATTCCCTCCATAATCCATGGGGAACTTTACATACGAGTTTAGTTCATAGTTTTTTCAAGCCCTGACCTTATCACAGTTGTAATTATAGAGATCCTTTCTATTTTATTCGATATGCTTGATTCTCTCCTTTAGTGTCTTTCAAGGACTGGTTCATGCCTTGCTTTTTCCAGCCCTCCTCAGGGACTGTTGTTCTGATACGTAGGTCTTTGATCCTGTTTTGTGGAGGCTGTTCTCCAGGGCTGCCTGCCTGGACTGAGACATATTATCTAAGGGAATACAGTTCTGGGTTCCCTGTTGCTCTACTCTATGGTCCGGCTGAGAAACACTCCTCCAATGTAGTGATCATGTTAGCAATCACCAGTTGTCAGAAATCATGTTTTTGGAAACCTTGCTTTGCTGCTTATACTCCACACCACTTCCCCCTTCTGTAACCATAAAACAGGAGGTAGGTCCTGATTTCTACCTGTGTACCATATATGCATGTTGTAATGAGATCCTGTTCAATTCCTTTATTCCATAATGTGATGTCATTAACTTCTTTGCTAATTAACCCTTATTAAAGGATTAAAATTCTGAAGATCCAAGACATACACAATGGACACTTACAGAAGAAAATGCTTAGGGGTACGGAGAACTTCTAATATCTCTCCAGAATATAGCTAACATATTCAAAAGTAGTTAATTAATGCCAGAATTTTTTAAAAAACCACAGGGAAACTGTCATTTCTTTAGAACTGATGTTAAGATTAACTAATTAGGAATTGAAATCACTAAAAATACTTTGGGAAATAATTTTTAAATGCTCGTTTGTGTTACTGGCTGTTGGGGAAATCCAAGAAAGGCAATCAGACTCTGGTGCCCTCTCAATTTCTCTGCAATTGGTATTCTCTCATTTCTGGTGACCCTGGTCTCATTTCCAAATGCCATCCCTTTCCTTTGTGATGCATAATCACCACCCAACTTCTCCAGCCTGTTGTCTGTATCCATCATGCCTTATCACCCCTGTCACAGATCTATCCTCCCCTGGTCAGACCACCTCTTGCTAACCACTCTTGCCTACTCCTTTCCACTAATTCCTTTAGAGTCCTCTTTCTATGTCTAGTGTCACAGGGCACAGAATGAGGAGTTAGACAGTCCTCACTCATGAACTTCCACTACGCCTTTCCCAACATCCCCATGTGCATTCATTTCATAGGTGGATGCTGCCAGGTTAGCAACTTGCCTTCTTCTTTGTAACTATCTGTGAAAACATGAATAAGTGACAAGACTTATGGAGAAAGGAGGAATGAATTTGTGAGTCCGTGATCCCTCTCCCTTAATGTTCAAAGATATTAAAACAAGCCAATGAACTGGCAAGGGTATAGTTAAAGCAAGAGTATAACTAAGAACAATAGGTCCCCTGAGAGGTCACTTAATTATAAGGGTGGAAGGAATCTGGAAGCATGAGTATGTATTTTTATCAAAGCAATGGGTGATCTAAGAGTACTGGTCTCACCCACACACACTGTTAAAAATTATATTATTACTAGCATAATTAATTTTGGTAATGTGAGTATACTTTATAGACCACAGCAGGGTGGGGGCTCTGAATTGAAAGAGCTTCTACCACTCATGAAACTATTGTTGCTAGGACAATTCAACCAAGATCCACGACTAGAAGGAATATGGAGCCATCAGTGGTAGATGTCTTGATCCATTGATGATGGCAAATGGGGAATGAGAGAGAGTGGTCATGAATGTGTTCACCTTCAAGTGGGACATCAATTTCTGCTCCCCCAGGGGGGAAACAGCATGAAAGCAATGGTGAGACATGGTTCATCAACATGTATACAGTCTCCTGAGGCATGTCAGAGATATTCGGGGAGAGAAACTCCTGGAAATATTGAGAGCTTTTTCTAGTAAAGTAGATAGAAGACCAAAATCCTTATAATTTATAATAATGTAAACTTATGTGTATATGTATGTGTGTGTTTTATCTAAGAGCTAGTGAAATTTCCTTATACCCATACTCTTTTCTCAAACTTGAACTCCTGACGTCAGGTGATCCACCTACCTCGGCCTCCCGAAGTGCTGGGATTACAGGTGTGAGCCATCACACCCAGCCAACCCTTAATCTTTTCTAAGAACACTTGACCCTAAAAAAAAACCATGATTTTCCCCAGTGATACTATTGCCTTGGTATGGGAGAAACCATTAGTTGCTGATTATGTTTAACAATAATTGAATTTTTATTGAGCATATGGTTTCCCTGAATAGATATTACATTTTTCAGTCTTCCTTGCAAGTATGTATGGCCATGTAACGAAGTTCTGACCAATGAGATATAACCAGAGTTTTTATGTAGGAAACTACCAAAAGTTTTCAGGAACCTACCCTGAGACAGCTGACATATGCCCTTGTTTCTTCTTCTCTATGCCTTCCTCCATCCTTCTGCCAGAAACATCATGCCACTATCTCGGACAATGAGGATGAGGACCATACCTGGAGATAGTAGAGCACTGAGGCAAGGAGGTTGTGTTCATGAGGCAGAGAGCCATCCCACCAGCCTGGGAAAACAGGAGATGGTCTTTCCAGACATTTTCACATGTCTGGCACCTGGACTGGGATGGGTAGAAAACTTGGGGGTAAATGGGCATCGCTTTGTGGCCTTTTCATGGAAGGTGGCTTAGCCAAACTATCTTCTGGCTTTTCTTCTATGCCGCCAATTACTCCTTCTTCATTCTTAAATGGACCACTTTCCTCAGTTTTCTAGCCATTCCCCAAGGATCTGCCCTTTTGATCCTATGCATTTGACTTCTTCCTCTACACTCTCTCCCCAGGTAAATTACCTCCGAAGGCTGCTAAGTGACCAAGCTCTACCTAGAATGACATTAAACACTTTTGCAACATAATTCCAAGCTTTTCTTCCTCCTCTCTCCCCAGAAATCCAACAGCACTTTGGAGCGAAAATATACACTGAAATTCTCCAGCTTTTATTTAGGCTCCCCTCTCTGAAATAACCTGCTCCTCCTTTCAGTCACATGTGACCATGTGTGCCCAGTGCTCAACACAGTCAGTCCTCAATGAATATTAGTTTCAAGACAGAAACAAAATTCTTGTCTTTTTGTCTTTGTGAAAGTATCCAGTATGCCCTGAAAGAACTAAGCAGCACCACTTCCTGCCTTCCTAGTAGTTAACCTTGTACTTGTATTTACTATAACACATATGATATTGTATTAGACTGGGTTGCCTGTCTGTCCCTTTTCCCCTGTCCTTTGAGCAAAGACTACAAAAACGAGCATCCCAGGGGTCAAATCATGCTGCTGACTGGTTTGGTCATCACAATATTACTAAACAATTAAATTGGAAGGATCTGGCAGCCACTATCAAATTTCTCAAGACCCAGCCCTCCCTATTATCTTATTCTTGCTTTTCATATATTCACAATAAGTTCCTGCCCCAACTTCCACTTTCCAGACCCTTAAAGAACAAAGACCAGTCCTTAGTAATCACAGTCCCTATAAATGGGCACTCAATAAGTGCCAAGGGGAAATGATATAAAATCTTCTTTGATGTTTCTACCCTACCTAAGGCCTAAGCTAAAAAAAAAAAAAAAAAAAAAAAAAAAAAAAAAGCAAATGAAAGAAAGAAAGAAAGAAGGAAGGAAGGAAGGAAGGAAGGAAGGAAGGAAAGAAGGAAGGAAGGAAGGAAGGAAGGAAGGAAGGAAGGAAGGAAGGAAGGAAAGAAAGAAAGAAAGAAAGAAAGAAAGAAAGAAAGAAAGAAAGAAAAGAGAAAGAAAGGAAGAAAAAAGGAAGAAAAAAAGAGTTATAGTGTATCCCTGGAGTGTTTGCATTTTAACAGATTTCAACACTACAAAACCTTCAACACTTCCTCAACATAAGTATTTAAGAATAGAGCTCTTTTAAGGTACACCACAACTAGATACAGGTTGAGTATCCCTCATCTAAAATGCTAGGGACCAGAAGTGTTTTGGATTTTGGATTTTTTTCAGATTTTGGAATATTAGCATATACATAATGAGATATCTTGGGAATGGGACCCAAATCTAAACACAAAATGTATTTATATTTTATATACACCTTACACACAGAGCTTGCAGGTAATTTTATATATTTTTAATAATTGTGTTCATGAAACAATGTTTGTGTACAATGAACCATCAGAAAGCTAAAGATGTCACTATCTCCCACCCACGTGGACCATCTGTGGTTGTTTGGCATCATCTTCTTTCCTAACTTTTAATTTATATGCTACCGATAAGCAATCATTTTCTTATACTTATTCACACATAAGTATTTAACAGCAAAAAATATGACATGCCATTAGTACAGTAGAAAGATAATGTGTTCAGGGTAACTAAGCAGTGTCATAGCATCACCACAATACCTGCATCAGCTATTAGATAACAGCAACAACAAACAACAGCAGGCTTTCAGTTTCCACCCATAATGCTGTATTTCAATTAAAAAGGTTATTGTAGGTTATTGTACACTGTATTTATTTTTATTTATATTTTTTAGGTGAGAAGAAACATCAGAGGCAGTTGAGGGGCCAGGAAGTGAGTCTTCTAGGGATAAGGAAGTGTTCTGCTGGATGGCTTTTTAAAATGTTTTCTCCACAGTCATCTGCTTCATTTACAATAATTTACAATAATTTTTGTCCTAGAAGTCTCTCTTTGATTTTATAAACTGATATGATTTCTTGTTCTGTTATAAATGCATGTTGTTCTAGTCCTTCAATAAGACCATCACACATTTTCACCATGTCATCTATAGGCACGTTTTCTGCAGTGTTAATATCTTATCATCACTATTACAGTATCATGATTACCTTGATTCAGAACCATTTCATCTATTTCACCATCGGTCAATAAAAAAACAACTAGAGCCTCCTTATCAATGTTAAAAACATTTTTGATATCCACCTCTTCCAGCTTACTGATAGATTCTGAAGGTAGCCAGCCTGGGTGACAAGAGCAGAACTCTGTCTCCAAAACAAAACAAAACAAAAAAGAATTTTCATATTTACTCTTCATTGATCTAAAGATTCCCTGGCAACAGGGCTAAATCAACAAAGTCACATTTGGGTGAAAGTATATGATATGAATATTATTTTTGATGAGAATTTCAGCTGGGTCATGATACACAGTTGTAAAAGAATAACAAAATCTTGCAGCCATCATCTAGTCCAGCTTCCTTGCAGTGAGCACAAGCTACTGGTACAAAATATTTGTGAAACCAATCAAAAAAGATATTCCCTGAGACCTGCCTTTTTGTTAGCATAAAAATGGACTGGTAAGAAATTCCTTTTCTGAAAACAGTGAGGACAAGCTTTTGCCTATCACAGCAAGTTTACACTTATGCATGTCTGCTGCATTAGCACATCCCAGCACAATTATTCTGTCTTTGGCATCCTTAATTCCTTTAGGGGCTGTCTCACCTGCTGTAGACCATGTCCTTCTGGGACAGTCATGCCAAAACTGTGATGAACTGAAAATTGAAGGGAACTACGTATTATAGAATGTAAAGGGAACGAGTCAGTATTAAGACTTGTTCCAATGTCAAGATTTTCATCGGCAATGACCTTGGCAAACTCACCAAGGAGTTTCTCTGCTGCTTTGTGATCAGCAGATGCTTTATTACCACAAATCTTTAAAAATGAAATGGTGTGTCTTTAGTTAAGTTTCTGCAACCAGCCTGTTGAATATTCACAGTTCCCTTCAATTTTCAGTTCATCATGATAGATCTTCACTTGTTTCATGATAAGCATACCATTAGGTGGCATGTGTTCACTGTTACGTAGAGGTATCTCTACACATTTGAGATCTTTACTTTTAACATTGTGTAGTGTATTTCTACTTTTCATTAACTTCTCTTCCACTTGTGGCATCATATCTGCACCCAAAAAGTTTTGAATTTGGGAGCATTTCAGATTTCAGATTTTCAAATTAGGTATGGACAAACAAATTAGGTATGCTCAACCTCCACTGGAATAGTTCCAGTGCTTCCCTGAGTTCTTCATTGCACCTTGGGAATACTAGAACAGAATGTGGGAGGACAGGGAGCAGGATTTGATTCTGTCCAGTTTTGTAGAAGGAATAACAATCACTACTGCATGCCCAGTAAGCAACGGAAACTCAGTCAAATCATCACCTTCACCTTTCTTTTGTTCTTTAAAATGGTCACAGTGGTGCTCAGAAGTGTCTCAAAACACAAAATTACTTTTGCTAGACTTTTTTTTTTTTCTGTCTTCATAATCTGTTCCCATGCTAGCCTTTTTAACATTAACATAGAAGATGAGTTTCCTTCCAGCATACATTTGAAAGTGGGGAATTTTACGTAACCCAAATAAACTTGGAATTTTGTATCTCATTATATTTATAAAAGGAGAAAAAAAGAAAGACATACCACCTAGGAATATGAATACATTTTTACAATTGCTTTGAGATTCAGAGCATGAATTTTTTAATACTTAATATCTTAGGTTGTTTTCTTCATTTCCACCGAAATAACTCTGCAAGTTCAGAGTTTATTTTTTAAACCACTTTTTTTTGCAAATCAGTGGGATAAAATTACCATATCTTTCAGCAATATAAAATAGTTTTATAGCTTAGCACTTGAAAAACAATTCCCATCAATCACTAGCAGTAACTGAGGCACTTCATATACCAAACAACTTAAGCTGAAATTGAAACATCACTGATTGGTGATAAAACAATTTTTGCCTTGTTAGTTTCTGGCATGTCTTCTCATCAATAGGTGTTAAGTCTAAAGCAAAGTCAATCTTTGGCCCTATTTAAAATATTTCTAGGGCCTAGGAGGTGGGTGATGGAAAAATCCTGTACACTTAAAAAATACAACTGTGGCTGGGCACAGCGACTCATGCCTGATTTCCCAGCACTTTGGGAGGCCAAGTCAGGTGGATCACTTGAGCCCAGGAGTTTGAGACCGGTGTGTACAACATGGTAAAACTCTGTCTCTGAAAAAGCAACAAAAATTAGCTGGGCATGGTGGCATACACCTGTAGTCCTACCTACTTAGGAGGCTGAGGCAGGAGGATCATTTAGCCCAGGAGGTGGAAGCTGCAGGGAGCTGTGATTGCACCACTATGTCCCAGCCTGGATGACAGAGTAAGACCCTGTCTTAAAAAAATAAAGGATAACTGTAAATGTTTTCCTGCAAATATTGTCTGAGGAAAACTCCTTAAGATCATTATGATCTTTCTATCGCTTTCACAAGAACTATTTAGTGATTTTATTAAATATAAGTTGAATCTGCTAAGTAATAAAAGCACATGTTGAAAGGAATACAGTTGTTTATTCCTTGCAATTTTGCACCGTATTAACATCCAAACCAGTTATCCCTGAACCCCCAAAAGAGGAAAGTCTTCTGTAATACTACTTTCTGCCAAAGTGTTTATTTCTGTCTGTCAGTTACGTACAAAGTTATTTTTTTGGGGAAACATTGCTGAGAAACTATTCTACAACTTTATTGTTAGCAGATACCAATCTTCCGTATAATAAAAGCTGAACTCCATATGAACAAATTTAATTTTTAATCCACATTATAATATGTATACATGTATTGTTAATACATAGTTGAAAGGAATGAATGGAATCATATTTTAAGTACTTTTCTCAAGCCAGTAAACAATTTTTTTTTTCATTTCTTCTAATGTGAGAACAGCCAAGTTTACAGTCAACATCACTGGAGAAATACCAAGAGAAAGAAGAGGACTAAATAGAAGATTTGCTATTATTTACTCAATCAACAAATATTTATTAAGCATCTTCTCTGTGCCAGGAAGTGTGCTGGATGCTGATGCATTGTGGTGTCTAAAACGTATGGTCTAAGGAATAGTTTGTGATTCCATGAAGCTAAATCGTAACTTAAGAAGGCCATTCCCTACATCTCCTCTAAGGTCTGAAGAGAAATATTCTCAGACACATGAAATAAGTCCCATTTCCTCTCTGTCTGCAACCTATTTTTTATTATATATTTATCTGTTCTTTTCCAACAAAAAAAGTGAATCGTGGATGTAGATTACATTGAAACCATGGTCAAAGTGAAGCATTTCTTGTAGGTAGTATTTTTATTAGGTTTTGTAATAAATTATAGAGGTGGTGTTAAAAAATTGAACAGCTTTTTTAATGTGAACCCTCATTAGCATAGATTAAATATTACTTATTAGAATGTTAATAATTTATTAGTGTTTAAATTAATCATCAAATCACTTTACACAATTAAGTCTAATTAATGCAGAGAAATTTCAGAGGGAGGATGTTCTAAAATCCTCTCTTTTTTTTAAATTAAGGAAACAGCATGAGTCCAGGTTGTTACATTGCCCTTAAGCACAGCTCAATTATTGGGCAGAGAGGGAGTTTTATATAAAAGCATTTTCACTGTTTGGGCACAAGGATTGTTGGGGCTTAGGAACCAGAGTGCTTTCAGGGCAATCATATGGTAAGATGAGAAATCAAAGGGTTCCTTGAGTGGCTTTTAGTTTGGGAGAAGCCCTCACAGGCAACTCTAATGTTCCTTCCTTTCTCTGTACCCAAGAGTTAAAAACTGCTGCACTAAACTCTAAACTCCTTGAGGACAGGAATGGTGTCTCATTCATCTCTGCATGCTGGCGGCCATAACTATATCTGACAGTAAGATTAACTGTCAGATAGACAAATAACGTCTTCAAAAAATCTCAGGCTTTCTCATTTATT
This sequence comes from Symphalangus syndactylus, assembly GCF_028878055.3. Taxonomy (NCBI): domain Eukaryota; kingdom Metazoa; phylum Chordata; class Mammalia; order Primates; family Hylobatidae; genus Symphalangus; species Symphalangus syndactylus. The sequence goes on from NC_072444.2 coordinate 63,180,097, forward strand.
TATTTATTTAGAGACGGAGTCTTGCTGTGTCGGACAGGCTGGAGTGCAGTGGTGTGATCTCGGCTCACTGCAAACTCCACCTCCTGGGTTCAAGCAGTTCTCCTGCCTCAGCTTCCCAAGTAGCTGGGATTACAAGCACGCATCACTATGCGTGGCTAACTGTTCTGTATTTTTAGTAGAGATGGGGTTTCACAATGTTGGCCAGGATGGTTTTGAACTCCTGACCTCAAGTGATCCGCCCGCCTCAGCCTCTCAAAGTGCTGGGATTACAGGTGTGAGCCACCACAACTGGCCGGGCTTTCTCACTTATTAAAACAATTTTTGAGCACCCACTGAGTGTCAGATACTCCAAAAGTTAAACTATTATAAAATGAAACGCAGCTGCAGTTATCTATTTCTGCAACTAAAACATGGGAACGCCTTGAATACCTTCTTAGGGCTATAAGGAATACATGAGATAAAGATACCTTAGTGTAGTGCCTACACATAGGAACCACTCTAAAATTTTAGTTATCATGATGTCTCAGGCTGTTGCACCACCGATGAAAATTATAGATATTTTTTCTCTTTTTGACAACAGAGATGTGATAAATGTTGCTTACTTCATCTGCCATTTTTCTAGGTGTATCTCTTGGATTATCTTGGGGAGTAGGGCTGGGACTAGGAGAATGCAAGAAGAGAACTAGGACCCCAAAAGTAGGGAAGAACCCACTATCAAGGCTGTATAAGTGTAACTCTGCACCTCTAGGATATGGAGAAGGAGAATCTCCTTAAATTTTGTACTCTAGGTGCCTCCTTGACTTCCAACCCCATTGGAGAATCTCCCTTATATAGATGAGTCACCTTAGAACTACTGAGAGTACACTTCTTTCGGAGTATGGGAAGCTATCCCTAATGTGTGAAAGAAGTGTAATACAACCATTTGAATTTTGAGCATTTAAAAGAAAACTGCTTATAATGGGTTAAAGAGTGGCCCCTCTATATTTGTGTCACCTGAAATTTGTAAATGTGGCTTTATTTGGAAATAAGATCTTTGCAGATGTAAGTAAATTAAGATGAAGTCAACATGGATTAGGGTGAGTCCTAAATCCAATCTGATTAGAGAGAAAATGTGGACACAGAGACAGACACACAGGGAAAAGGCCATGTGAAGACAGGGTAGAGACTGGAATAATGCATCTGCAAGCCAAGGAACACCGAAGATAGCTAACAACCACCAAAGCCTAGAAGAGGCAAGAAAGAATTCTTTCCTGGAGCCTGTGAAGGGAACTTTTTTCTATTTTATTATGGTAGGCCTGGGAAACTAACATACATACTCTTTAACCACTAGATATGAATCCCCGGTGAGAGAAGGAAGAGAGTGGTCTGGATCTGTGAAGGGTAGGACAGAAAGAATCATGACTTAGTGTTTTGGGGCCTCCTATTTCCCTGGGAGGAAGCTATACATGCAAATGGAAAGACTGAGCACTAGGATCTGAACCCCTGGGAGCCAAGAGTGAGAGAGCTGTGACTGAACTTAGCACTGATCTGGCTAAGTTCAGTCCAAGATGCATGAAGTCCCTGGTGGAATCTTGTCATCAACGTCAAGAGCGTGGAAGAGCATCTTCTGATAGCTCTACAGGGCCTGTTGCTCATCAGAAACAAGTGCCAGCAAGGACCTATGGGAACAGCAGATGTCTCCCTACATGAGTATGAAGCTGGACTAACCACTCTCCCTTCCTTGGGCTAACTATACTCTTGGAGGTCCCGGGCAGTTTGAAGATGGTTTCTAATTGTACTTTAGTTCTAGTCTCCAAGACAGACTTGAAGCATGAAAAGGATGAACCACAGAAGGTTTTACAGAGAGATGACACCCACACTGAAGAACAAATAGGAGTTAGCCAAGAGATGAATGGCTGGAGAAGCATTTCAGGTGGAGGAGCTGACAAAAGTGAGGGCCTAAACTTGGAAGAAAGATGACACATTGGACTTCTGAAAAGAATTGAGAAAAACCAGAGCACAGACTAAAGTGTAGAAGTTTCAAACTATGTGATGAAGAAGTAAATGGTCTATGTGGCCAGCTGGGGAAGCGGTGGAGTTGGTAGAGGTGAAGAAAAAAAAATACTGAATCCTAAAACCAGGGCCACAACGGAGGTAACTGAAACTCCAAACACATTTCCAAATCTAAATGGTTGTTGTTTCATTAGTACTATTGTAGCACCCTCCAGTTGCATTGTGAGTTAAATGGGTGTTATTGGACTAGCCTAGGAATTATAATACATATAGTGTATATTTTTAATGTTTGTATCGATTATTAACCTCCTGAAATCCAAACAACCAACTTACAAAGAAGCCCAATCTATTTCTAAAAGGCAAGCTAGCTATACTAACTACCTGCCACATCCTGAAATGGCCTTGAACTTAGAGAGGGGTTGCAATTCAATATAAATTATCCTCTGCTACCTTTGCATTCTGAATTGCTGATGAGCAAATTCATCACTTTCCTTTAATTTTCACATGCTCTTTTTCATTGAGATAGCCAGAAATGCCACAATCGATCTTGATAAAACTGATCTGGAGACAAGAACCAAAATACAATTAGAAACACTCCCTTACTCTCACCCCTATCACAAAGCTGTAATAGTGCTGGGCAGGAACTAGACAGACCACCCCTTGCAACCCCCTGACCATGAATTAGTGATCCTTGGTCCAGTGTCCAGAGACAACTGCATTTTCATAGGAAAACCCACGCTTTCAGTTTTAGCATAAGGAAACTACAAGCCTGTGCTACTAGACTCACCAGTAAAAAGCAATGGAGATTGAATAAGGATGACAGTGGCCTTCCTTGAATTCTCTCCCTGTCCATGAATTAAATCCTCATAGAGGTGAGACTCTCATCACCACACAGCCCCAGGAAAGGACATGACTGATTGAGTTCATATTATAATACCTGGTACTTCTCCTGCCTCTGGGAAAGAAACATAAAATAAAGATGCCTGTACCATGAAATACTCAAATATGTTCTTCAGAATTCAAGGACTTAAATTATTCATTGACTGAGGCATTTTTTTTTGAAGGAGAATAAAAAGGAAAAAAAATACCCTAGTCTTTCTGTCACAAAATAAAATATCAGCCCTAATGTTCAAATTCACCCGCAGAACACAGTATAATCCTATATTATAACCAATTTTGTAAAAATTGAAAGTATATGCAAAATAAGATAAACAAAAGGAAACGAAAACAACTGAGTGCAAGAAAATAGCTCACAGCAAATGACATTTAGAATGAAAGACAGAAAACCCACACTATTTTGTTCTATGCTTAAATAGACCGAGAGCAGAAATGTACCAGAGACATTTGATAATCAATATAACATTACCCTGAGGGCACCATATACAACCATAATTTTAAAAACAAAACTCAAGGAAATAGAACATTTAAATCAGAAGAACTTTTAACAACAAAATGACCAAAAAAAATGGTTTAATGTTCTTTTATATCAGGGAATTCTTAACTTAAGGATTATTTTTCACAGCCAGTTTTTGCCAAGCAATGAGAGAACAGAAAAAAAAAAAATATCTTAGGTCTTTCATGTCACTATAGCCTTCATAATCACCACAATTCAACATGACACCATAACTTGTAAGAAATTCTCCCCGGCATCCATTTAAGTGAACACTAATTGGAAAGTTCAGTGAACAGAAAAAGGCTGTGAACAATATATATTTCAACATGCTGTGCCCGATCCTGACCTTAAATGACAAGGAGGAAAAAAATAGTTCAACACAGCCTCTGAATTCAGCCCTGTATTGTAAAATCATGATGTGGATTAGCTCCCGGAAAAATGCTAGGCTCGTGGTGAAACCTCAATAAAACCTGGAAACTCCATGTAAATCAATCTGCTCCACACACACGGTTTTATAAAAGAGCATCTGGATCCCCTGCACTGAAGTCAGGAACTCCACAGGTGAGAGACAATGATAAGACATTGCTGAAAACATGAGCTCTGAAGCCAGACAAACAAGGGGTTTAACCTTGTCTCTATTGTATTCTTGGGCAAAGGGCTTCACCTCTCAAATTTGCTACCTGTAAAATGGGGCTAGTGATAACAATGTCATGAGCTATTGTGAGGAATAACCTTGATGTAAATATAGCACAGCCCCTGCCACATGGTAAGTGCTGCCTTAATGATAGCTAGTGCATACTGAGGGGTTACAGCATGTCACTGAAAAACTTTGTCTCTGACATGAGCTAAATATTATGATTATCCCCATTTTACAGAGAAAAAGGCTGAGGCGTAGAAAAGATTAAGTAGCTTGCCTACAGTCACACAGCTGTTAAGTGGTAACCTGGCACTTAAACCAAACATTCTGGTTCCAGTTTGCACATACTACTTCTCGTGTAGTTTTATTAAATAAATAATAGAATAAATGAATAAATCATAGTTATTACTTTTTTATTCCTGAAAAGTTGATGAACTAATTGGGAAGTGATAGGCAGAAACACTATACTCATAAAATAAGATAGTATATAATTCATAGCTACCTTTAAATCCAAAGCATCAAGCCCTACAAACAAGTGAAGACAGAAAGGGCTGTAAAATCCACTGGGAGAGTCTCTGGTTATCATTTATCTATGGTACTGCACTGGAATATCAACTCTATGGGAGCAGAAATCTGATGTGCTCTGTCTCTGGCACCTCAATAAGAAGTGGTGAAAGGGTGAGTAGATAGATGAATGGGTGAGTCAGGCAGTGCCAGGGTCCAAGACCCCAGAGCTGTCTCCTCAGAGGTGCTCCATGAAGACACACCAGCTCCAAAGCTGGCTAGGTATGAGAAAGCGCACTGGGGCTCTGTGCGGACATAGCTACTCTAGGACTCACAGAGGCAAGCCCCCTGTCCCACTGAGTGGGAAGATAGTGAGCGGGGTTTTCTCCAGCCACTAGGCAGCCTCAAGTAGACATTTACTGAATAGGTAAGAGGTCTTCATTAATAGGCTTCTTCTACACATAGAACCAGAAACAAATCCAGAGTCTTTTTGAGGTTTGTGCCAAGTGCTAGATGACAATACAATGAGGTATCAGGATCACCCAGCTCTAAACCACCATGCAGTTCAACCCTGCCCTTCTAAAGCACATATCACATGCAAACTACAGACTTTGGAAGTGAAGAACTACTTAGCAGAAAGTATCTTTGCCCTGCTGTGATGGAGCCTTAAGGAGGTAAGATGTGGGAAAGATCTCACATATTGGGCAGTAAAAGATAGTAATGAGTTGTAGGTTTCCTGGGTAGAAAAGAAGAAAGAAGTGAATGAATAAGCCCAGAGATTTATTTCCCAAAACTATTTTTGTGTCACTAATATTCTCAAGAAAAAGTAATCCAATTGAGATTGTATGGCTCTGTTCGTTGTTTGGTTTGTTAGGTGTTCCATGCCACTCCTTTTGTGGAGGAGAACAGGAAAGGTATAAATTCAAACAAATCACAATAGGACCCAGTCCTTTTGAAGGCATTGCTATAAAAGAGAACAAATTTATTTCAAGTTTGAACGTTTAAAAACGTAGATTTGCCATAAATATTCGTTGAAATTGCCTCATAAGACATCTTGCAGGGCTCCTCCATGGGATTTGAAATTATGGAAGATGAAATCTCCTCTCACAGACCCTGTCCTCCAGGTATTTGACCCCCAAAGAAGAGAAAATAAGAACTAACACTTAAGGGGTCCATATGTTGCCAGTCACTGTGTAATGCATTATCTTATTTGACCATGACAAATGATAAGAAAGATTGTAGTATGGTATCTGTTTGAGAGAGAAGCTAGGCAACTTGCTAAAGTTCACACAGCTCAGAAAAGAGCAGAACTGGGCTTTAAAATAATCCTTACTTTCACCCATTAATTATTTTCCATGCTAGGTTGCCTAGGAAGGGATGTTTGGCGATAATATTACAAACTAACAGAATAGCCAAAGAAAGCCTAACCTAATTTTACCAAACTTAGCAGTCCATATTGTTTGAAGGATAGGTGTGACCCAAAGGCGACCAGACTGTTGAGGCTCCTGTGCTTACCTTGTACATGAACCCCATGTCATCAAAAGGGGGAACAAGCCTCCCCTCCCCACCAAACTCATAAATGCTTCATGAGTCTTCTAGAATTTATGGATGGTTTTCTGGGGAGAAGAAAGGGTCTCATCACATATCAGAAGTCTCCAAAATCCAATTTGAGCCTTTCTCTTTCCCAGAAAAAGAAAAATGTCTTTCCAGAATGTGCATGTCTCCATTCTCTATCTTCCACATCCCAGCCCAGCCCTGAGCCCTAGTTTCCTGTTCCATATGCCTCTTAATATTCCCTTACCTAAACAAAACACTGCTCGCTGGCTAAGCAGAGGAGACTCAATGGGAAACAAACAAACAAAAAACAAAAAAACACCCTAAAAAACTAAAAACAAATCAAAACAAACAAACAAAAAACCGCCAAAACAACCAGGGGAATGAGGAGAGCCTTCGATCATCCTTTCAGAAAGCAGTAATGAATTGTGATATTTGTAAGCATGTAGTGTGTGCTGGACATTGTTCTTGGCCTTCAGGATACAACCATGAACAAGACAGCCTGGAACTGATAGTCTAGTGGGGAGGACCCAGCCACCAAATAAGAAAGCAAATTCATCAATCCCATCATTGCAAGTGTTGGTAAGTGGCAGGAGGGACAACAGTATAATGCTATGATCACAAGGACTAGAATTTGTGGGGGAGAGCTAGTTTATATTTCGTGGCCAGTAAAGGCTTGAGCAGGGGAATTTTTATCTGAGTCCAAACAGGGAGGGCACAACCATGCAAAGATGGGCATTCAAAATAGAGAAATTAGCAAACACAAAAGCCAAGGGTCTGTCCTAAGAAGGAAAAGGAAGTTGGGGTGAAAAGAAGAAAATCAAAAGCGTGCAGGCAGGACCTCATGGTCCAGAAGAAGTCGAATTTCATTCTCAAGAAACTCGGAGGCCTCTGTAGAATTTGAGCAGGGCTGTGTAGCATTTTTCTTTCAATTTTTAATTTTTTTTATTTGAATATAGACATCATTTCAAGAGACTGAATAGCATTTTCCAAAGGCTACTCTGACCACTGGTTGTGGAATGACTATGAAGGGCTGTGGGGAAGGTGGAATGGATGCTCCCACACCCTCACACTCAGGCTGTTTGGCATTTGCTTTCATTTTGCTCAAGTGCCACAGGGCTTAGATTAGAGTGATCTATTTCTATGAAAAAGTGGATGTATTTGTAATATATGCTCAAAGCAAGGGAACCAAATCTGCTGTGAGGGGCTAGGACAGGGGTGAAGGATGACTCTCAGGTTTTGAGGTGGATCAGTACTGGGGGAGGATTAGTTGGTAGGTAAGGCGAAGAGTGAGGGAGGGGAGTTGAGACCAGAGTTTTAAACACTCTATTTTCGCTACAGAATTTGGACTTTATTTGCTAGGCAGTGAAGGAGCTATCAGGGGATGTTTATTTGTTCTCATAGTTTTTAATAAACTTTTTCTGAAGTAGGATTAACACGAAGGGCTGGTTTTAGGGAATGCTCCCACCCAGAAGGGCATGTGTTTACTTTATTGCTTTGCTGTTGTCATCTTGAAATTCTTCATCATTTTATTACTGACGTTGTGTTTTGTAAGTGAAGTCCAATGGAACAATGAAGTACATGTAAGGGCAGAGGAGACTCACAAAACGTGCGTGTCCACGTTTCTTGCCATTCACTTGCATATAGCATTCACGACACCCCGTGAGCTTGGAATTTCAGTGGACCCAGGATGCATAGGAATTCAGGGTGTTGCAAGGTGAGTACTAGGTGAATGTGTGTAGAAACCAAGATTCCAAAGACTGTTGGTAGAATGTGTGCATTTCAAAACATGAAATAAAATGTACTTATTATGTTACTACTGATGAACATTGAGGTAGCCTCCAGTTTACTATTATTAATAGTGCCACTATGAATATTCTTGTACATATTGTTTTTTTTTTTTTGAGACAGAGTCTTTCTCTGTCCCCCAGGCTGGAGTGCAGTGGCGCGATCTCGGCTCACTGCAAGCTCCACCTCCCGGGTTCACGCCATTCTCCTGCCTCAGCCTCCCGAGTAGCTGGGACTACAGGCGCCCACCACCACGCCCGGCTAATTTTTTGTGTTTTTAGTAGAGACGGGGTTTCACCGTGTTAGCCAGGATGGTCTCGATCTCCTGACCTCATGATCCTCCCACCTCAGCCTCCCAAAGTGCTGGGATTACAGGCTTGAGCCACCGCGCCCGGCCTGTACATATTGTTTAATGCACACATTTAACCATTTCTGTGGGGTATTTATTTACAAATGAAGTTGCCAGGTCATAGAGTCAGCTTTAGTTGATAACAGCCAAATAGTTGTTCCGCGAATTATACAAATTCTGCATTTCTACCAGGGATTATAAACATTCTGCCTGTTCCTTGTTCCTGCCAGCAGCAATATTGTTTAGGTTTTAAAATGTTAACCATCCTGGTGGGTGTGTAGTGGTATTTCATTGAGGTTTTAGTGTGTACCTTGTTAGTCTCTAAAAAAATTCAGCACCTTTTCAGATATTTATTGGCCACATGTAGAACCTCTTTTATAAAGTGTCTGTTATCCATGTTTTTCAACATGGATATCCAATTTTATTAATTACTTGCTTTTTCTTTTTTTTTTTTTTTTTTTTGGCAGAGTTTCGCTCTTGTTGCCCGAGCTAGAGTGCAGGGGCACAATCTCAGCTCACTGCAATCTCTGCCTCCCAGGTTCAAGCGATTCTCCTGCCTCAGCCTCCCAAGTAGCTGCGATTACAGGCACCCACCACCATACTAGGCTAATTTTTTTGTATTTTTAGTAGAGATGGGGTTTCACCATGTTGGCCAGGCTGGTCTTGAACTCCTGACCTCAGGTGATCTGCCCGCCTTGGCCTCCCAAAGTTCTGGGATTACAGGCGTGAGTCATAGTGCCAGACCAATTACTTGCTTTTTCTAACTATTTTGTAGGAGTTCTTTATATATTCTATACTACTCTTTTGCCAGAAAAATGTATTGCAGACATCTTCCTCATTGTAGCTTGAATTGTCACTTAAGTGTCTGAATTTTAATGCAGCTTGATGTATTCATACTTTTTGGTTAAAAATTTTTCTGTGTGTCCCTTTGGTTGTTCTTTCACATTTATCTTCATGCCCTACATAGAATTGATTCTTTAAATATGTCATGATAGAGGGAGCACCATTTTATTTTGTTCCACATGGATATCCAATTGGCCTAGCACCATTTGTGGAAAAAAACCATTCTTCCCCACTGCACAGCAGCACTATCTTTGTCTTAAATCATGGGGCTAAATATCTGGAATATCTTTATGTGTATACCTGTTGAAAGAGTTATTTTTATCATGCCAACTTCTCATTGTGTTTGCAATTTTCTCAACGATTCCATGTCTATTTATCCTTTTCAAGTAACATATTTTCTGGATTATATTCGACATCTCGAAGTGTATATTCATAAAACATCTTTTATAAGACATTTTGATGTTTTATAAATATATTTTTATCTATCATTTATAAAACATTGATATCTAGTATGATATATATGATGATATATGATATATTATGATACATGATTTATAATATATGATATATAAGTCAACACGTATTATTTATAAAACATATTAATATCTAGTATGGACTCAACTTTATTTTTCTTCTCTGATTGTCTTGCCTATCTCTGCCCCTCATCAAAGGTTTTTGGTAAGCAGAAGAAATGACTATTGTGGGATCTTACCAATCTTTCAGTATCATAAATATCTTGGAAATTGTCTGAAGGATGAATTGGTAATGACCAGAACACTAAGAAGAGTGATGATAAAAGTTTACTAGGATCTTGATATTAGAAGTGAAAATTAAAGGATGTGACAAAATATCATCAAGAGGACACATGCCTGATTGAATGTAGGAGGAGAGGGAAAGGGAGAAGTAGAGATAACTGCAAGAGCTAAGGCCCAGATAGCTGAAGGATTGGTGAAAATGTTCATTGAAATAGGAAAGAGAAGACCAAGAGTTGGTTTGAGGAAGGGGGGAAAAGACACGTTTAACAGACAAGTGGAGTCTAAAGGATTTAAGGAACCATAGCGGCAAGTGTCCAGCAGGCAATTGGAATGGTGAATTCGTGGTTGAGAGATCAGGGCTACACACGGAGAATTGGGTTTATGTCAATATTGATATGTTGTAGATTAAATGTGAACTCAAAAGGAGAATACATGGAGAGAGGATAGGGGAAGAAGGGATAGTAGAAGACAGAGATTGAAAAAGAGACCCAAACTAGAAAGATAAATGGTTGACAGAAGAAGAAGGGAAAGAAGAAGGGACAGAGCAAGGAGAAAGGAGAAAGGAAGAGAAAGAAAAAATATTTAAATTTGAGTTAATAGAGAAGGGGCTAGCCATGTCTTTATTCCAACACCAAATCCATGTACTGATTCAAGTATTCCACTAGAAAATTATTTTAGTGGGACACTCATGTGGCAGAGCCTCTGAAACTCTGCCTACCTCGTGCAGTGCTGTTGTGTGCCTAACTGCTACCTCCTTCCCAGCAGAAGAGCCATGGGCTGATGGTAGAGTAAGTTTTGGGCCCCTGTATTTTCCATCAATGTGTATGCATTTGAAATAACAGCAGGTCGTTGAGTACTAATTCCTAACATTATTACAGTGTTCTTCTGAAGCGGAATTAATGTATAAATTGATTGACTTGAGGATCAGCGAAAAGTATGTCACACATTGTGCTAAATCATAAAAAATAATGCCCTTCTTCCTAATTGGTTTCAAAAATTTTTATGCAGTTGCTTATCTTTTTTTATTACATTTAGTCAAATTCTGTAATGTTGATGATTCACAAATAAAAAACATTAAATATTCCTGATGACCTGTAGACAAGGTTAATTTACACTCTGGAAGCCAGATGAGGTGTTAACTATATTCAGGTTGCACTTCAGTGGTTTGAAAGGTAATCATTTTACATTCCCAGAGCTTAAAAGGGACTTCCAAAAATAGAGTAGACTATCAAACACAAAGAGACAATAAAACACTTGAATTGTTGTTGTCTTAACATTCCATTCTATTCCGTGATTTATCTAGCACTAGTCAAAGTACTTTTCACCAAATAAACAATAATGAAAGGTAGTATTTTAGATAAAATTTTATCATCATTGATTAGAGTTTTGTAGCAACAATTTTCTTGAGTCAATAACATTTAGAAAAAATAGAAAAAAAATCCATTTCTAGTTTGGAAAACCCTAGTTATAAATTTAAAGATCTGAACCAGATTCAGCAGTCATGCCCATTCTTCTACAGTCTGTCAGATCCTTTGGGTTCAGGACATGCTACCCCAAAATATGACACCTTGACATTTGAGAAAACAGTAGAAGCAGGAAGGTCACTCTCATCTTCCCCTCATCCCTTCTCCCCTGAAGCAGGCTATGAAACTTAGCTATCTTCCCTTGGTGTAGGTCATAAAACCTTTATTCCAGAGGTACCCACCATATACCTGGAGGAAAAAAATACCATCACTGAAGACACAGAAAAACACTGAAGACACAGAAAAACAAAGAAGAATCTGAACACATAAGCCTTGCCAAGTCCCCTCCAGTGTATTACCATTGGATCATGCCCCCTTCTGCTGTTCATACTTCTGCATGACTATCCTTCTTCATCAAACTTACCATAAAATATACAGTTTTTTAACTTTCTTTGTGTCTTCATTTCTGAAGGCTCCTGTGTCATGTAAATAAGTTTATATGCTTTTCTTTTATTAACTTGTCTTTATTATAGGGGTCTCAGTCATGAACCTGTGATGGGTAATGAAAAAAATTGCCTCTCCCCTACAGGAAAAACAAGCTGAAGCTAAGTAGTGATGATTTTTTTGAGTGGCTTATACAAAACAGGGCGTTCCTTAACTTGGACACTGGAGGACAAATTTAAGCCAACAAGTAAGTCCCTGAGCAGCATTTTGCTCCCCTCCCCCTTTTGCTAAGAATAACCTTGTTAAGAATATCAATAAGTGAGGCTGGATATGGTGGCTTACACCTATAATCCCAGCAATTTGGGAGTCTGAGGCCAGAGGATTGCTTTAGCCCAAGAGTTTGAGACCAGCCTGGGCAACATAGCAAGACCCCTCTCCACAAAAAATACAAAAATTAGCTGACTGTGGTAGCAAGTGCTTGTGGTCCCAGCTACTTGGGAGTCTGAGGCAAGAGGACCACTTGAACCCAGGAGGTCCAGGTTGCAGTGAGCCATGACTGTACCACCGCACTCCAGCCTGGGAGACAGAGTGAGACCTTGTCTCCAAAATATATATATATATAAATAAGTGAACACACCACATTAACATTCTGTGATACACACACATTATATTTCATTGCTGTATCATGACTGGTAGCTTGATTACTAGAGCAATTGTCTCATGAGTCAGTTATTATGGTATCTATTAGCCAAGGTATTTCTACATAGTTTAATAGTTTTCAAGGCCAAAAAAATTGGAGTGTAGCAATAAAAATTATATTACAAAAGCAAAATAAAATAATTTGGCTGAAGAATAAATCCAGAATTATTTTGGCACTAAAATGTTTATCATTCCTTTGTCTTAAGAGAGGTTTTTCACTCATAAAACCTCAAATAACATGTGTTGTTATCTTTGTGCTTTTGAAATAATAAAAGTGGTAAAGGTCAGGTACACATAGTCTTTGTTTGCCTCTCACAAACAGTTATTTTAAAATGTATGTGTGTGAAGGGGAGTGGTGTTGTGTGCTTAATTTATTTTTCTGTAGTTACCTTGATTAATAAAAGTCAAATATATTCAAATGTCTTTCATACTTCAATATTAATTTGTTTTAAAAAATAATAATTAACTTTTTAATAGAGATGCTTGAACACAATCTAAGAGACATTTTGGAAAACTATCTCAAAACTTTGTTTTTCTAACCAGGGAATTAATCCTGAAAAAAATTCACAGCCCAATTAGCATCATTCGTGACTTCATAAAATCTATGTTTTTAGGAATGCAACAGCTTGAGTTAGATGAAAATTAAAATTCTGAGGTTGAATTCAGTGTACTTGAACACTGTGTAAATTCACTGAGCTCAGGCACACATTTGTTTACTTGAGAACTTTTCAATAAAGTCCTTACAATATGCTTATGGCTCCAAATAAGCTGTGAAAATCACAAATTCTAAAACTATGAATATCTTTTTGTGAACTGTTACACTGAAATTAACACTACACTTTTTGAATAAAAGGCCAAGGTAGAAATGTCTCCAATTTTCATGGCTAAGGAAACGCAGCTGAGGCTTTGTCTATCGTGTTGCTGGGTAGCAATTTCTTAAGGTAGCAAAAGAATAACTTCCAGTCAAAGACAGAAAAAGTCATTCTATGTTGAACATGCTGGGAAAAGTCTTCCACTTCATTCTTCCCTTTGACTTAAGAAACACCTGGCATGTTTTCTAATATTGCCTATTAGACTTTCCCCTGCTCTCCCTGAGAACACAAACTACATATTATTTTCAAATAAAGTATATCCCACTTGAGCTGTTTCCAACCCCCATTAATCTCTTAGAGAGCAGATATGAAAGTGAAAGACCTTTGTTATTTCATGATGTTCATAATAATGACTAGCATGCATTACACGCTTACTATATGTCAAGCACAGCAGTAGCTCTTTGCCTATATTATTTCATTTAATCCTCACACAATGTAAGAAGTTGAGTCCATATTTCATCACCTCTAGGAGGTCATCAGTGCATTATAATTTTTTTAAATACACAAAAGAAAAAAGGGGGAAAATGACATAAACTATAATGTAATCTTTTCTTGTCACTTCAAAGTTTTCTTCTACACTTGTTGAAAGAGTTCTTGTATCAAAGCAGTCTCTCCTTGCTTTGCAATTTTTCTCATCTATCTCAAGGGAGTTGCAGTTTCTCCTGCCTTCGGTTCTATGGCTTGTTGTGATAAGCAATCCTTCTGCTGCGCCTCAGTAAAAAACATACAACCCAATTTCAGCTACTTGTGGGTATGTTTCTTTCTTGGATGTCATAAAACACTTGTTTTTTTCTTTGCAAGACAATCTGGCATAATGATCATTTTTCTTTTTTTTTTTTTTTGAGAAGGAGTCTCGCTCTTTCACCCAGGCTGGAGTGCAGTGGCACGATCTCAGCTCACTGCAGGCTCCATCCCCCGGGGTTCACGCCATTCTCCTGCCTCAGCCTCCCGCGTAGCTGGGACTACAGGCGCCCGCCACCTCGCCTGGCTAATTTTTTTGTATTTTTTAGTAGAGATGGGGTTTCACCGTGTTAGCCAGGATGGTCTCGATCTCCTGACCTCATGATCCACCCGCCTCGGCCTCCCAAAGTGCTGGGATTACAGGCGTGAGCCACCGCGCCCAGCCTAATGATCATTTTTCTAATGATGAATATTTGTGTCACGAATATCAAATCTAAACACCATTCCTCTGTTTTTGCATATACATTAACTTTTTGTCTTAAAGCCAAATATATTGTTGAATTTATCTGAAGCCAATTTAAATGGCAAACTAATTCAGCACGTGCAGTAATGCAAATGCTCATAACTCAGGTGAGATAACCCTGACCAGTGATGACCAAGTGCATGTGTGATCAGGCAAAGCCAACCACATTTCCACTATCACATGTGCAACAGTGACCATAAATCACCACTGACTGTATGAGATACGAAAATGTAAAATATTGTGTTCCTTGGAATCTGTGCAATCTGGTGTATTCAAAACATTATACAATTGTTAAGAAGCTGAGTCAGAAATGTACAAGAAATCTGACACTCGATTGCACTCTCTAAATTGCTACGTTTACACTAGTTTTAGGAAAATAAAGAAAATAGATCCATTCCCTTATCTTTAACTTTGCTATAATGAACTAAAGTTGGAACTCAATATAACTTCCACTTCAGGTCTGTGGATTTAACTTCAAACCTTTGCTGCTGCTGCTGCTTCTTGTGCTTTTATTAAATAATGACACCAGTCTTGGTACTCTGCATAAAGGGATAATGGTTTCAGGCTGGAGAGTTTATGATCTAAATTAGACAGGATAAAACCAGGAAAAGAGATGACAAGAGATTGTGAGGAGCTGGTATTGGTTTCAATTTGTTTCATTTTCACAGTGTCAATTTTCTTAATGCTTCCTCAATTCACACTTCCCATCTCTTTTCTCCCAATAATTTCTGAGATGCGTCAATAAGTTAGTATGTTCCCTTTGTTAGAAGTGAAGAAATCTGAGAAGTCTACCCATATTCACACAGCTAGTAAGAGGAAGAGATACATAGTTCTAGCTCTCAGATTATCCCTCTATTCAGGACCATGTTCAAGAAAATTATAATCTTGTTGTTATATTTAATAAATGGATGAATACAATGTATCTGATCACACAAAAAGTCTCCTGTGAGAGAAGAATTTGACCACACACCAGATCCCAAACATTTACATTGAATTTAGTGCAAATACAGCAAGATGGGATGGTTTGGAGCATGTGCTCTGGAGTCAACCTGTCTTGGTCCATATGCTGGCTCTGCCACTAACCAGCTTCACAAGCTTGGTCAAGTTATTTAACATCTCTACACCTCTGTTTTATTATCTATAAAGTGGAGATAATAATAGCAACACATAAGAGAAAATAAAAGGCTAAAATTGTATCAATAAGATTGTGTATAGAGTTGAAAGAATGGTCTTTAAAATAGACAAATTCTGAGAAATATGTTATTAAGAAAAAAGAGGAAAATATAAAATAGAAACTTAGAAATGATGAGTAAAGAAATTCTGAGGAAAAGAGAAGGTGCTCTTTATTGTGATTTTAAACTTGAATTGACTACCAGTTCACCTTCAATTTTTATATAAGTTATTATTCACTTACATATATATCTCTAATCTTTCTAGTGGGCCCTCAAAGGGTTATCACTTCCCAGACACCTTCTTTTGCTCTCTGAATAATTCTTCTGTTTAAATTTCCAGAAACATATCCATATATCATTTCCATAGTCCCAGTACTATTTGTTTATG
Organism: Symphalangus syndactylus; assembly: GCF_028878055.3. Taxonomy (NCBI): domain Eukaryota; kingdom Metazoa; phylum Chordata; class Mammalia; order Primates; family Hylobatidae; genus Symphalangus; species Symphalangus syndactylus. The sequence goes on from NC_072444.2 coordinate 63,196,154, forward strand.
TGCCTCAGCAAGAACATCCGATAAATGCACGTTTTCTTTCCTGAAACCAGGCTGACTTCTTGGTATTTGTGAAAACACTCAGGAGACATACTGAGCAAATGAATGCCCTTTGAATTTCTAGTCTTTCAGTAATGGAGATAGTTACCACCCCTTTTCAGGATTTTTAAAAAGCATGCCCACATGAAAGTAGCTTATGGAAAAGTAATATCTCATTCGTGATGGTGTTAGAGTGCTCCAAAAGGGTAATGGTGAAGAATAATTGTACAGCCGAGGTGAAGTACATTAATTCAGCAAGAAGTTTGTTTTTCCAGTAGGAAAATCTAGGCCTATTACGTATCACAATGTCATATAACTACAGCTACTGCACAATACACTCTTCACAGTAATGCAGGGTGGAAGGGTAGTGAATAATCTCAAGCATTAGGAAATAATAATGCTTTCATTTGTGGTGGACCATGATAGCGCTAGCTTGTCTTTCATATTTCCTTTCTTTGAATAACAGAACCTCTTTTCTACTCCCCATGATTCAAGGGGCTTTCAGTCAAGTATCCCCTCCCCCCAGCCACCATATACTCAATCACAGGAGCAGCAAGAACATGACCCAAGATCATCCAATCAGAGGGCGGCTTCCCGCAGTCTGCAGTGGTTCAGGAATAGGCACTGGACCCAGGTCAGGCCAATCGGAGTCCTTCTTGAGCAATTTCGACTCGAGCTAAAAGAAAGATTCTATTTTCTTTCTGTTATGGTGTTAGAAGGATACAAGCTGAAGCTCCTTGTGGTCATATTAAGGTTTTCAGAGGAAAGCTATCTGGTGCAGAAGAGACTAAGGTACAAAGAGAAGCAAAGTCAAGCAAGGATCAGAACATGTGACATTTCGAAAGGCACCATTAACCTTCTCCTCCACCTTGCACCCTTGGCATGCTTTTTCCCTTTAATACCACATGAACAATGCTCCCTGGAGTAGTCGTAGAAAAGAGGCAAAAAGCATCCAGGTCATTTTGAATACCTAGTTCCAGCCTTTTATAAGCACGTTTCTACAGCTTGTCCTTCAATCCTATAAAATACCCAGTATCCTGTCCAGTTTTATCAGCCAATTAATTCCACTTGCCTTTTTAGATATTTGAGTTGAACTTCCTTCTCTTGCAACTGAAAGGGCACTGAATAGTGCAAACTTTCTATAACTTTACAAAGTGCTCTCATACACACACAGAGTTATGGTGTCTGTTTTATGGATGAGAAAACAAAGAGGTTAAGAATTTGTCTGTCACTATAGTGGAGCAGAATTTTTAAATAGAAATTTTTTAAATAGAAAAAGCAGGAAAAAGGTGAGAATTATATCTGAGATTTTTTTCCATGTAGGTTCAATGAGTTTTCCTCCAGGGTATATACTATGCCACATCTTTTTGTCTCCAAATTCAGGTCAGATTTAGGAGAACATTCCTTGATCCTCACTAACTCACTGCTGATTCCAGCTAAGTGCTCTTCATTCCTCCTGCCCACACTCTAGCCTGGAGAGAAGCTTACTATTGAACTGCAATTGTATTTACCAATGCTTTTTAATAGTTAATATTTATTAAACACTTAGTGTTTCCCAGGCACTGCTCTAAGCACTGAATCTGTATTAACTCATTTAATCCTCAATAGGTATAACAATTATTTCTACTTAATACATCAGGAAAAAGAGGCACAGAGGATTTTGTAACTTGCCTAGGTCACAATGCTAGATAAGTAGAATGTGGATTGGAATGGAGGAAATCACACTTCAGAGTCTGTGCCTTTGCCCATATGATCATCACAGTTTGTTCAGATGGTCTGCCTTAGACTCTTGAATGTATTTTATATCACCTGCATACCTGGGTACCCTTTTTAATTCCTACTCTTATATTTTGGGTATTTCCTATCATATCATCTTTGTAGCCTGAGTGCATACGGGCGCTGATTGCTCCTCCTTTTTTTCTTCCTTGGCTCAGTCTTCCTCTTTATATGACTAAAAGTAAACTAATGCTCATTGCATATGCCCAGATATTTGCAGCACTTGGTTCTACAAAGCTGACGATAGGAGAAGAGTGGGCCAAATCTGAGCTGACTATGTATTGAACTAACATTGCCTAACAGAGACTACCCAGGGCACCCACAAGTAACAAAACTATTTTTAATATTTACTTCTCTTTCTTCCTGTTGGCCTTCTGTAATATGAAGTACCATGCAAGATAAACTATTCTCATTCTGAAAATTGTGAGGCCAGTTATCTGCTTTTGCTCATTGTATTGTGTAAGTTGCACTATATATGAAAATAGTTCAAATGTGAAAAATAAATTATTATTATACTTTAAGTTTTAGGGTACATGTGCACAATGTGCAGGTTTGTTACATATGTATACATGTGCCATGTTGGCGTGCTCACCCATCAACTCGTCATTTAGCATTAGGTATATCTCCTAATGCTGTCCCTCCCCTCTCCCCCCACCCCACAACAGTCCCCAGAGTGTGATGTTCTTCCCCTTCCTGTGTCCATGAGTTCTCATTGTTCAATTCCCACCTATGAGTGAGAACATGTGGTGTTTGGTTTTTTGTCCTTGCGATAGTTTGCTGAGAATGATGGTTTCCAGCTTCACCCATGTCCCTACAAAGGACATGAACTCATCCTTTTTTATGGCTGCATAGTATTCCATGGTGTATATGTGCCACATTTTCTTAATCCAGTCTATCATTGATGGACATTTGGGTTGGTTCCAAGTCTGTGCTATTGTGAATAGTGCCGCAATAAACATACATGTGCATGTGTCTTTATAGCAGCATGATTTATAATCCTTTGGGTATATACCCAGTAATGGGATGGCTGGGTCAAATGGTATTTCTAGTTCTAGATCCCTGAGGAATCGCCACACTGACTTCCACAATGGTTGAACTAGTTTACAGTCCCACCAACAGTGTAAAAGTGTTCCTATTTCTCCACATCCTCTCCAGCACCTGTTGTTTCCTGACTTTTTAATGATGGCCATTCTAACTGGTGTGAGATGGTATCTCATTGTGGTTTTGATTTGCATTTCTCTGATGGCCAGTGAAGATGAGCATTTTTGCACGTGTTTTTTGGCTGCATAAATGTCTTCTTTTGAGAAGTGTCTGTTCATATGCTTCACCCACTTTTTGATGGGGTTGTTTTTTTCTTGTAAATTTGTTTGAGTTCATTGTAGATTCCGGATATTAGCCCTTTGTCAGATGAGTAGGTTGCAAAAATTTTCTCCCATTCTATATGTTGCCTGTTCACTCTGATGGTGGTTTCTTTTGCTGTGCAGAAGCTCTTTAGTTTAATTAGATCCCATTTGTCAATTTTGGCTCTTGTTGCCATTGCTTTTGGTGTTTCAGACATGAAGTCCTTGCCCATGCCTATGTGGTTTTAGGTCTAACATGTAAGTCTTTAATCCATCTTGAATTAATTTTTGTATAAGGTGTAAGGAAGGGATCCAGTTTCAGCTTTCTACATATGGCTAGCCAGTTTTCCCAGCACTATTTATTAAATAGGGAATCCTTTTCCCATTTCTTGTTTTTGTCAGGTTTGTCAAAGATCAGATAGTTGTAGATATGCAGCATTATTTCTGAGGCCTCTGTTCTGTTCCATTGGTCTATATCTCTGTTTTGGTACCAGTACCATGCTGTTTTGGTTACTGTAGCCTTGTAGTATAGTTTGAAGTCAGGTAGTGTGATGCCTCCAGCTTTGTTCTTTTGGCTTAGGATTGACTTGGCAATGCGGGCTCTTTTTCGGTTCCATATGAACTTTAAAGTAGTTTTTTCCAATTCTGTGAAGAAAGTCATTGGTAGCTTGATGGAGATGGCATTGAATCTATAAATTACCTTGGGAACTATGGCCATTTTCACGATACTGATTCTTCCTACCCATGAGCATGGAATGTTCTTCCATTTGTTTGTATCCTGTTTTACTTCTTTGAGCAGTGGTTTGTAGTTCTCCTTGAAGAGGTCCTTCACATCCCTTGTAAGTTGGATTCCTAGGTATTTTATTCTCTTTGAAGCAATTGTGAATGGGAGTTCTCTCACGATTTGGCTCTCTGTCTGTTATTGGTGTATAAGAATGCTTGTGATTTTTGCACATTGATTTTGTATCCTGAGACTTTGCTGAAGTTGCTTATCAGCTTAAGGAGATTTTGGGCTGAGACAGTGGGGTTTTCTAGATATGCAATCATGCCATCTGCAAACAGGGACAATTTGACTTCCTCTTTTCCTAATTGAATGTCCTTTATTTCTTTCTCCTGACTGATCATCCGGGCCAGAACTTCCAACACTATGTTGAATAGGAGTGGTGAGAGACGGCAACCCTGTCTTGTGCCAGTTTTCAAAGGGAATGCTTCCAGCTTTTGTCCATTCAGTATTATATTGGCTGTGGGTTTGTCATAGATAGCTCTTATTATTTTGAGATACGTCCCAACAATACCTAATTTATTGACAGTTTTTAGCATGACGGGTTATTGAATTTTGTCAAAGGCCTTTTCTGCATCTATTGAGATAACCATGTGGTTTTTGTCTTTGGTTCTGTTTATATGCTGGATTACGTTTATTGATTTGTGTAGGTTTAACCAGCCTTGCATCCCAGGGATGAAGCCCACTTGATAATGGTGGATAAGCTTTTCGATGTGTTGCTGGATTCGGTTTGCCAGTATTTTATTGAGGATTTTTCCATCGATGTTCGTCAGGGATATTGGTCTAAAATTCTCTTTTTTTGTTGTGTCTCTGCCAGGCTTTGGTATCAGGATGATGCTGGCCTCATAAAATGAGTTAGGGAGGATTCCCTCTTTTTCTATTGATTGGAATAGTTTCAGAAGGAATGGTACCAGCTCCTCCTTGTACCTCTGGTAGAATTTGGCTGTGAATCCCTCTGGTCCTGGACTTTTTTTGGTTGGTAATCTATTAATTATTGCCTCTATTTCAGAGCCTGTTATTGGTCTATTCAGAGATTCAACTTCTTCCTGGTTTAGCCTTGGCAGAGTGTATGTGTCAAGGAATTTATCCATTTCTTCTAGATTTTCTAGGTTATTTGCATAGGGGTGTTTATAGTATTCTCTGAAGGTAGTTTGTATTTCTGTGGGATCGGTGGTGATATCCCCTTTGTCACTTTTTATTGCGTCTATTTGATTCTTCTTTATTAGTCTTGCTAGCGGTCTATCAATTTTGTTGATCTTTTCAAAAAACCAGCTCCTGGATTCATTGATTTTTTGGAAGGGTTTTTTGTGTCTCTATTTCCTTCAGTTCTGCTCTGATCTTAGTTATTTCTTGCCTTCTGCTAGCTTTTGAATGTGTTTGCTCTTGCTTCTCTAGTTCTTTTAATTGTGATTTTAGGATGTCAATTTTAGATCTTTCCTGCTTTCTCTTGTGGGCATTTAGTGCTATAAATTTCCCTCTACACACTGCTTTGAATGTGTCCCAGAGATTCTGGTATGTTGTGTCTTTGTTCTGTGGTACGTTGTGTCTTTGGTTTCAAAGAACATCTTTATTTCTGCCTTCATTTTGTTATGTACCCAGTAGTCATTCAGGAGCAGGTTGTTCAGTTTCCACGTAGTTGAGCGATTTTGAGTGAGCTTCTTAATTCTGAGTTCTAGTTTGATTGCACTGTGGTCTGAGAGACAGTTTGTTATAATTTCTGTTCTTTTACATTTGCTGAGGAGTGCTTTACTTCCAACTATGTGGTCAATTTTGGAATAAGTGCAGTGTGGTGCTGAGAAGAATGTATATTCTGTTGATTTGGGGTGGAGAGTTCTGTAGATGTCTATTTGGTCTGCTTGGTGCAGAGCTGAGTTCAGTTCCTGGACATCCTTGTTAAGTTTCTGTCTCGTTGATCTGTCTAATGTCAACAGTGGGGTGTTAAAGTCTCCCATTATTATTGTGTGGGAGTCTAAGTCTCTTTGTAGGTCACTAAGGACTTGCTTTATGAATCTGGGTGCTCCTGTATTGGGTGCATATATATTTAGGATAGTTAGTTCTTCTTGTTGAATTGATCCCTTTACCATTATGTAATGTCCTTCTTTGTCTCTTTTGATCTTTGTTGGTTTAAAGTCTGTTTTATTGGAGACTAGGATTGCAACCCCTGCCTTTTTTTGTTTTCCATTTGCTTGGTAGATCTTCCTCCATCCCTTTATTTTGAGCCTATGTGTGTCACTGCACGTGAGATGGGTTTCTGAGTACAGCACATTGATGGGTCTTGACTCTTTATCCAATTTGCCATTCTGTGCCTTTTAATTGGAGCACTTAGCCCATTTACATTTAAGGTTAGTATTGTTATGTATGAATTTGATCCTGTCATTATGATGTTAGCTGGTTATTTTGCTCGTTAGTTGATGCAGTTTCTTCCAAGCCTTGATGGTTTTTACAATTTGGCATGTTTTTGCAGTGGCTGGTACCAGTTGTTCCTTTCCATGTTTAGTGCTTCCTTCAGGAGCTCTTTTAGGGCAGGCCTGGTGGTAACAAAACCTCTCAGCATTTGTTGGTCTGTAAAGGAGTTTATTTCTCTTTCACTTATGAAGCTTAGTTTGGCTAGATATGAAATTCTGGGTTGAAAATTCTTTTCTTTAAGAATGTTGAATATTGGCCCCCACTCTCTTCTGGCTTGTAGAGTTTCTGCTGAGAGATCAGCTGTTAGTCTGTTGGGCTTTCCTTTGTGGGTAACCCGACCTTTCTCTCTGGCTGCTCTTAACATTTTTTCCTTCATTTCAACTTTGGTGAATCTGACAATTATGTGTCTTGGAGTTGCTCTTCTCGAGGAGTATCTTTGTGGCATTCTCTGTATTTCCTGAATTTGAATGTTGGCCTGCCTTGCTAGATTGGGGAAGTTCTCCTGGATAATATCCTGCAGAGTGTTTTCCAACTTGGTTCCATTCTCCCCGTCACTTTCAGGTACACCAATCAGACATAGATTTGGTCTTTTCACATAGTCCCATATTTCTTGGAGGCTTTGTTCATTTCTTTTTATTCTTTTTTCTCTGAACTTCTCTTCACACTTCATTTCATTCATTTCATCTTCCATCGCTGATACCCTTTCTTCCAGTTGATCACATCGGTTACTGAGGCTTGTGCATTCGTCACGTAGTTTTTGTGCCGTGGTTTTCAGCTCCATCAGGTCCTTTAAGGACTTCTCTGCATTGGTTATTCTAGTTATCCATTCGTCTAACTTTTTTTTCAAAGTTTTTAACTTCTTTGCCATTGGTTCGAACTTCCTCCTTTAACTCAGAGTAGTTTGGTTTTCTGAAGCCTTCCTCTCTCAACTTGTCAAAGTCATTCTCCATCCAGCTTTGTTCCGTTGCTGGTGAGGAGTTGTGTTCCTTTGGAGGAGGAAAGGTGCTCTGATTTTTAGAGTTTCTAGTTTTTTTGCTCTGTTTTTTCCCCATCTTTGTGGTTTTGTCTACCTTTGGTCTTTGATGATGATGACATACAGATGAGTTTTTGGTGTGGATGTCCTTTCTGTTTGTTAGTTTTCCTTCTAACAGTCAGAATCCTCAGCTGCGGGTCTGTTGGAGTTTACTGGAGGTCCACTCCAGACCCTGTTTGCCTGGGTATCAGCAGCGGTGGCTGCAGAACAGCGGATATTGGTGAACTGCAAATGCTGCTGCCTGATCGTTCCTCTGGAAGTTTTGTCTCAGAGGAGTACCCGGCCGTGTGAAGTGTCAGTCTGCCCCTACTGGGGGGTGCCTCCCAGTTAGGCTACTCAGGGGTCAGGGACCCACTTGAGGAGGCAGTCTGCCCACTCTCAGATCTCAAGCTGCATGCTGGGAGAACCACTACTCTCTTCAAAGCTGTCAGACAGGGACATTTAAGTCTGCAGAGGTTATTGCTGTCTTTTGTTTGTCTGTGCCCTGACCACAGAGGTGGAGCCTATAGAGGCAGGAAGGCCTCCTTGAGCTGTGGTGGGCTCCACCCAGTTCGAGCTTCCCAGCTTCTTTGTTTATCTAGTCAAGCCTGAGCAATGGCGGGCGCCCCTCCCCCAGCGTTGCTGCCGCCTTGCAGTTTGATCTCAGACTTCTGTGCTAGCAGTGAGCGAGGTTCCATGGGCGTAGGACCTTCCGAGCCAGGGGCAGGATATAATCTCCTGGTGTGCCATTTGCTAAGCCCATGGGAAAAGCGCAGTATTAGGGTGGGAGAGACCCGATTTTCCAGGTGCTGTCTGTCACCCCTTTCTTTGACTAGGAAAGGGAATTCCCTGACCCCTTGCGCTTCCCAGGTGAAGCGATGCCTCTCCCTGCTTCGGCTCACGCATGGTGCACTGCACCCACTGTCCTGCACCCACTGTCCGGCACTCCCCAGTGAGATGAACCCAGTACCTCAGTTGGAAATGCAGAAATCACCTGTCTTCTGCGTCGCTCACTCTAGGAGCTGTAGACTGGAGCTGTTCCTATTTGACCATCTTGGCTCCACTCCCAAAAATAAATTTTGGTAAACTTAAAAAGCTAATTTACTTGGGTTATACAAGATGCTGATAGAATAAAAGGGAAGCCGGAAAAGTGGGCTTTAAGACAGAAAAAGAAGGACCACAAACCAAGAGAATTTGATGACCCAACTGTCTCCTGGGTCCAAATGCTAGAATTAATGAGTTCCAAATATTTTGTTTTGTGATTCAGTCAGCTCAAGATTCTAGGCAAGGCTGGGCGCAGTGGCTCACGACTGTAATCCCAGCACTTTGGGAGGCTGAGGTATGTGGACTGCCTGAGGTCAGGAGTTCAAGACCAGTCTGACCAACATGGTGAAACCCCATCTCTACTAAAAATAATAATAAAAAAAAAAATTAGCAGAGCGCAGTGGTGGGTGCCTGCTATCCCAGCTACTTGGGAGGCTGAGGCAGGGGAATTGCTTGAACCAGGAGGTGGAGGTTGCAGTGAGCTGAGATTGCACCACTGCACTCCAGCCTGGGTGACAGAGTGAGACTCCATCTAAAAAAAAAAAAAAAAGGATTTTAGGCTTATCTCGAGTTCTGTACCTGGCTTTTACCCTAAGGCAGGGCAGGACAAATGGCTGACTTTAAAATTGCCCACAAATGAACAAATTCCCCCAAAAGCATCAGTAAAATTCAAAATGGCTGATGATCGTTAAGTGGCCAAACAACCACAGTAATGCTTACTCTACAATACCGATGCTAGCACCACAACCTTGACCATGATTATCAATTAAGTTATTCTCAGCATCTACATTTAATGGTAACTAGAGGGGTGCTTTTATTCAAAACTTTATGACAATGAGAAAAGGATTTTCTGAGATCAAATAATTTAATACTTGGCAATGTTACCTAGATACATGTTAAAATACAATGAAATGGAATGGATACATAGGAAGTTCTGCCAACCAGAACTTCATCTCTCTTAGAACTTATGATAAGCCTGGAACAAGGAGGTTAAGGGACTGGCCCAGAACAGAATCTCCTTTCTGGGTCCCATCCTTTCTATGCTGGGATACCTATTTCTGTCTTATGGGCCCCACATCTTTGCTCTTGCACTTACTTAAAATCTCCACTTTTATCCATTAATCATTGTCAAGGTTTGTCTTCTGGCAAATACTTTGCTACACTTTGGTTTTGTAACTTCGCAGCTCTCTGCCTCTCCAACGTGAATTCTCTAAGTCTGTGGCTGTTTTCTTTGATGACTACCTTTTCTTCACAGGATCAGCAATCTCTGAGCTGCAGAGGTGCCTTTGAAAAAGGGAATTACTTCTTGTTTGGCATAACAACTGAACACTGATTCTCCTTTGCAAAGAAACATGGACATCATGATAATTTCTGAACAAGACAATTCAAAATCATCAATTTTTGTTCACTCCAATCCCTTGCAGTGAGACCTCAGGGGTAGGGCACAAATATCAATTTTAAGTAATTTATGGGTTACACTTCCTTCCTGGAAATTATTCTACTAATAAAATCAATGAAACAAATCAAAATCAGCCTTTTGTACTAGATGGTTAACATGGCTTCCCCTGGATGAGCAGGACAGCATTTACTTTTCATACCAAATTGTTAGGTCAAATTTGAAATCTCAACTTCTTTTGATTTTCAGGAATTAAAGCTTTCTGCAGTCTTTGTGCTACACTTATTTGTTCAATCCCAAACTTTAGACTTTTCTCTCTTCCTGTAAACTATCCTTAGGCTTTAGAAATGCAGCTGCCTCCACTCATCATCTCTGCCTTCCCCTCACATACTCTTCTTTCTCATGTTCACAGTGTCATGCCCTCCTCCACATTTCCCAACCTCTCAACTAAGATGTTCATCAACTGCTTAGTTACCTTGACTGCTGCCACCTTCTTCTCTTCCAGGTTTTCCTTTCTCACCTACCCATCTATTTAAAATCCCTCTGCCAAGATATTCTATTCATGCAGCTATGACCAAGACACCTATATCTTCCCAGCCATCTTTAGCTTCTCTTTTCTCCCTGACTTCTAATTTCTGGCTACTTTCATTCCATCCATCAACAAAAATTTACTAGCTTGCTTGCAGGATTCTATAAACTGTGCTAGGAAGTCTATGCAAGAGAAAAGAAGACTGATACATGGTTTCCATCATCAAGTGTATATTGCAAATGTATTTAGGATGAAAATATAAATGGAAACGAAACAAATTTATTACATTTTTAGTCATTACCCTGTGGTGATACACGTCTATCAGGGGAGTTCAGCAGACAGAGACAGAGGGTTGGACTTGAGAATTTAGAAAGCATATAACCTAGAGGTTTCCAAATACGACTGATTATTAGAATCATCTAAAGAGGCTAAAAAAACAAAACCTCAATTTACTGAATCAGCATCTCCAGGGATTAGCATAGTATCCATACTATATATATTTTATTCTTATTATTAAATTATATATTAATATAATTATAAATATAATTAATATAGAATATATAATTAACATATGTAATATAAAACTAATACATTATATTATATATAATTAATATACATATTATATATTATACTGATATAGTTTGGATATTTTTCCCCTCCAAATCTCATGTTGAAATGTGATCCCCAACATTGGAGGTGGAACCTAGCAGGATGTGTTTAGGTCATGGGGGCAGATCCCTTATGCATGTCTTGATGCCATCCTAGCAGCAATGACTGAGTTCTCATTCTATTATTGCTCACAAGAACTGATTGTTAAAAAGAGCCTGGCATCTCCTTTTCTCTCCCTTGTTTGCTTCCTCTCACTTTCCACCATATGATCTCTACACACCAGTTCCCCTCTGCTTTGCGCCATGAATGGAGGCTTCCTGGGGCCCTTACCAGAAGCAGATGCTGGCACCATGCTTCTTGTACAGCCTGCAGAACAGTAAGCCAACTAAACTTCTTTTCTTTATAAATTACCTAGCCTTAGGTATTCCTTTATAGCAATGAAAATGGATTAAGACAAATTCATCATTTTTTATGGCTGCATAGCATTCCATGGTGTATATGTGCCACATTTTCTTAATCCAGTCTATCATTGTTGGACATTTGGGTTGGTTCCAAGTCTTTGCTATTGTGAATAGTGCCGCAATAAACATACGTGTGCATGTGTCTTTATAGCAGCATGATTTATAATCCTCTGGGTACATATCCAGTAATGGGATGGCTGGGTCAAATGGTATTTCTAGTTCTAGATCCCTGAGGAATCGCCACACTGGCTTCCACAATGGTTGAACTAGTTTACAGTCCCACCAACAGTGTAAAAGTGTTAGACCTAAAACCATAAAAACCCTAGAAGAAAACCTAGGCAATACCATTCAGGACATAGGCATGGGCAAGGACTTCATGTCTAAAACACCAAAAGCAATGGCAACAAAAGCCAAAATTGACAAATGGGATCTAATTAAACTATAAATTCTTAAATACTCCTTCCTCCAAGAGTTTAATTTTCCATCACTTAAATTAACCTAGTGACTCACTTATTAACACACTTCTAAGAAACAGACTCTATGGAAAACAAAAAAATAGTAAACTTACATGAAGAAACCTGGAAGTTACCATCTCACCCACGTGACCAACATTAATATTACCAGTAATTAAAAATACTGATATCATGTATCCCTTCAGAGGATGCAATAAAGAACATATTACCCATGTGGCATTTTCCTCCCAAAATCTACACCCTTAGTCTAAATATGAGAAAGCTCCAGACAAATCCAAATTGAGGACCATTCTACAAACACCTGACCAGTATTCTGCAAAAAAATCAAGGTCTTGAAAAACAAGAAAAGACTGAGGAACTGCCACAGATTAAGAAGACAATGGAGACACAATGACTAATTACAATGTAGTATACTGGATTGGATCCTTGAACAACAACAAAATTTACATTAGTGGAAAAACAGGAAATTTGAAGTAAACAATAATTTAGATAATATTATTGTTAATTTCTTAATGTCCGTGTTACTATGTGTATGTAATATGTTAACTTTAGGGGAAGTAAGATGAAATATATATGGGAAATCTTCATACAATCTTTGCAACTCTTTTGTAAACTTAAAATTATTTCAAAATTAAAAGTTAAAAAATCTCAGCATAGGGTAAAGTATGTGCCATAAGGAAAACATGCGATGTTCTGGCAGAAGACTTTACTTAAGGAATTTCCTGAGAGATGGTAATATCTGAGATGGTCAAGGTTTTGGAGATGGGAGTGCAGAAAAAGCATTTCTTCAGCATTTTCATTCTACTGACAAACACATCTCTTTTCTCTCCCATGTGTTCTGTCCTCCTTCTTGCTTTCTTTAGTCTCCTTCCCAACTATGTTGCAGATCAGATAATTCTGTCTTCCTTGTACTGAGTTTATGCCACCAGGTTAAAAAATCACTAAAGATTTCTGGGAAGAGGTAAACCTCAAAAGAATGTACATATCTGCATCACTGAATTCTCAGACCACTTTACATTATGAAGATGAAACTTTTGACAACAGATTTACTGTGGTAACTCTGAAGGTCATTGGCTATGATATTATTTTTGATAATGTACATATACGTGGCAATGCCATTTCTTTTTATGTAGGAGACAAAAATCTCTCTGGTAAGTGAGATTATTTTTCAAATAATGAAAGTTTTATATCTTGAACATGTATTCCTGGAAAACTAAGGATCTACTTTTGGATGTAAATTCTCAAGAGAGCATGGAGAAGGACTGACTTCACAAAAAAAAAAAAAAAAAAGTAACTTTTTAAATCCAGTGTTCCCACTCAATGTTCACTTATTATTCATGTAATTATTCATTCAACATTCTTTGAGAACTTGTTGTATGACAGATCAGGAGATACAAATGTGATTATCTTGACCATCCCTGAAGCTGTTAGTCCAGTGGAGTTCAAAGATATAGTTCAGAATCCAGATAATTTACTGATCTACCTGTCTTCTATAATGGCCCATTAAAAGGATTATTGTACATTATCTTATGTGATTGTACAATCCATGGCAATTTTTAAAATATTTAATTGTTGGAAGTAGAATGCAGAAGTGGTAGGGTCAAAGGCTATGTCTTATCTTGAGTAAAACTGAAATCACCATATCTAACCTAAAACCAGAACAGATGTATTTTGTTCTATTCCCAAATCAAATTTTAATAACCTCAGATGCTTCATTTGTGTTTGATACATTTTGAGTTCTTGTCCATCCCTGGTAAGAGTAATATGGTTGTTGAAAGATCTAGGCGCCTATTTATGGCTCTAAAAGGCATCATAATATCCATTTACTTTACTTTTTTAATATCCTAAAGTTTATCTACAAAGTTGAATGAATTCAAAGTTAATTTGGATAACTTTTTTTCTGATCCAAAATTTAGTTCTGAATATTAGGTGAGTTGCCTAATCTAACAAACTCAAAGAAATTTTGAGCATAGATATACATGACATATTATCCTAGACATTCTGTCAGACCCACTAGTAAAATTTCTTGGATCGTTTCTTCTTAATATATGAAATCTTCTGAATAGTATAACCCTGTACTTCCTTCAACTAAGACGTGTCTAATGATCTCAAGGAAACTCTTGCGTAGACTCCTGCTTTGTATTTAGATCTATTTCCGCTGGTAAACCTTCTTGATCTTTCAAACATGGGTACTTAATAGTTTTAAATTATTTTCCACTAACTGAAAAAAAAAAGTTTAAAAGAGATTATTGTGTATTGCTAAAGAAATATGTTCATTTTCTAAGACTCTATTTGCAAGCAGATATTTTTTATTTTAAAAAGACAAATTGTAGACACCAGATACAGTGACTAGACAGCTCACTGATTTGTAGTTAGTGACCTACCTATGCAATTTACCATCTCTGAGACCTTTAACCTGTCCTAGGTATAATTAAATGAGTAATGTACGCAGAAGCACTGTAACTTTCAAGCATCATATAAAATGATAATTTTCTATTATTAATACACATATTATTAGCATTCATTCATTCAACAAACATTTTATTTAGAACTCTTATTTAGAAACTAGTCATTATTTTCTTCAAGTGGCTTTTCCTAACCTTTTCCTGCCTACCCCCCCAGACTAACTCTGGTTCATCTTTATAAAGCCATAATTTAGCTCATGATCTGAAACATAGCAAGTACTCAATAAATATTTATTAAATAATTTCAGGCATTCTTAGCCTTCTACTCTCTTCTACTTCTGACAGTATTTTCTAAATTAGGTTGTGTTAAAGTTACCTGATAGCTCCCAGTTTCATTCCATATGACCCGTAGTCTTGAACATTTTCATTTTGAATCAGTTTAAACTTGGCAGCATTATTAAGGTAATTAATGCGCATTCATACTTTGAGTTTTATATCTTCATTCAAACTCCATCTCTTTTTAAAAATTTAATTTTGAAAGGCCCACCATATGTTTAAAAGCCATTATGATTGTTTAGATAGGGAGAGACTGGTGCTCCCTCTGCTGGCTCTGAAGAGAAAGACGATAACTGGAAAACCCTTGCAGAGTTAGACTGACATTCTGGCCAAGCCTTGCCACCCAAAGGATGATTTTAGAACTCTGAGATGCTTTACTGAATTGATTATATAACCTGAACTAAACTAAAATACCACACTAACACCTATGCTTGTCAGACATGAAAGAAATTATAGAAAGTGGTATCTTAAATTCAAGGTTAGAAAAGCTTTTTATTGAAAATAAATCTATATTCTAAAAGCCCTGATTTGATTATTATACAATTTATGTATGTAACAAAATTGTACTTGTACCCTATAAATTTCAATAAATAAAAAATAAATAAACCAAGAAGAATAAAACAGTAAAAAGCATAAAATAAAACTTGATAGCTGATATTAAAATAATAGGTGTATAAAATAACAATGATAATTTTTTCTAGGTGTGAGTAGTTGTTAACTTTGCAACTCCAACATATTATGTGTGTAGGGCATTTTACAGTTGTGACATAGATTAATGAGTATTATCTCAATTGATCCACACAATGCTTACAGTTAATAGGCCAATAATATTTCACCGTTGTTCCCTCCATTTGAAAGAGAGGAACGTCACCAATGATGCATAGCTCTTCTATAGGACCAGCAAAACAATCCCATGACCACTTCAGATATTAATGATAGCTAAACTCTAATGAATGCTTACTATGGCTAGACACTGTAACAAGGAGTTTAAAAGCAATGCCTTCTTTAATTCTCATAACCGCCCTATAAAGGAGGCACGATTATCATTCCCATTTTATAGATAAGGAAATTAAGCCACAGCCACTTTCCAGCCCAAAATTCAGGATGACACCCCAACATCCAAGGTAAATCATGTGAAAACTCATACAAGCCAACTCAAATGCAGGTGATAAGTTGCATGGAAATCACACACACTGTAGAGTACCATGAAATATTGATATACTGAAGTCTATTTTATAGACTAGAAACAAATTTTTTAGTGGTGAAAATTACTAAAAAAAAAATATATATATATATATATATATATATATATATATATATATAGAGAGAGAGAGAGAGAGAGAGAGAGAGAGAGGTACCAACCAAGGTATATTTGTATTGCATACGTTTAAATATAAAAGTAATATATACATAGACTCTGGACTTGAAGGAGGATCTTAGGTCCCAGAATGTCTTCACCTCTAATAAACATAAAAATTATTATTCACTTATTAAATTTAACAAAAGCTAAAAATTCTTCAGATTATGTTTCAACTCTTTTCAAATCAGTCCTGGAAGTCTCCTCATCTCCTTTTACAAGATAAAAATTGGCATGAATGAAAATCTTTTGAACCCTCCCCTCACCATTGGGTACAAGCTTTGTATTTAGGCTCAACATGTTTTCTCCTTAGATCTTCAAACAGACTTTGCTGAAATCTTGGCTTTTCAAACGACTTGAAATATCATGAGCCACGACAGTAAAAATTTTCATGGTAACAGAAACAACATGAGACTGAAATCAAAGACCTCTTACTGATCTTAATTTGGGGCCACATCATCCACTTTGCTTTGTAGGATTTATCCACAAACTCCTCAGAGTTTCTGTAGGAAATGCTAAATTTTTTTAACATCTCTAAAATGATACAGATCTCCACATTCTCAGAATACACACAAATTTTCAGAAAAGGATATTTTACAAAGTTAAAACTATCTACGATGAACCCAATTATCTTATGAATGGTGAAAGGGCTTCATTAGCTGTCCAGATTCCCATTTTTGTGCTCATTGTTTATCTAGCTGCATACACCACTGAGTAAACAATCAGCGGCAGTTACCAAACTATTAAAATAATAGCAAATTATCAGGCAAAAATTTCAAATTCAGAAAATTCCACCCATAAACTTAATATTTTCTGAGCTTTTGAGAAGATACCAACGTGGTTAAATTTTTTTGCAATACTCCAGTGTTCTAGGGGAGGCTCATTTGAGAACCACGTCTTACGGGATTCAGACTTTGATCCTCCACCATCGTCTTTCCTTCCATTGCTTCCCCAAAATAGAATCCACAGGAATTGTCATTACAAAAAAAAATGCCATGTTGAATTGCTTTTAATTTTATTTTATATTTGAAGGAAATTGAATTAAATCAAGCACCAGTGGATTGGCTCAGAGAGGGCAAAGCATGGGAGAAAAAGGCACTGGTTGCCATACAGTTGGCTGAGAAGGAACCAGCTGAACCTTAAAGGATTGGTGGAGGTTGAGTGTGGGCTGCTGTGACAGTGTAGAAAATCCCTGGCAGCCCCAGACACAGGAGGAGCTGCTGCTCACCCCCAGGCTCATCTCCATGCACCTCCATGAGTTACTCATAAAAAAGATGGGGGCACAGTGGGTAACTGGGGAGAGTCCCTCTTAGATGATACAGGCCAGGAGAAGGGGAAGAGCAGCCACTATGGGGAAAGCATGAACCCCAGCCACCCTGCCCAGATCATCCTCTCAGAAGGAACAAAAGCCTCGAGCCTCTGCAGCAGAGGCAGAAAACCTTGTCACTCCCAGGCACAGGTTAAAAACCTATTGTTGATGACAGAATAAAAAAGAAAAATTATCTACCTCTGGAGGAGGGCCAGGAAACAGTCATGGGCCCAGCCTCAGGATCTTATATTCATGCCATTAGAAGTGTGCTGTCACCACTGGGGAAGGCCAAGAAACTCTCTCCTACACCAGGACATCAGAGAATGCCCTCCTTCACCTTCCACAACCACCCCACAACCACACCACCAACATACGATTATCATACAAGACAGCAATTTCATTCCTATGTATTTACCCAAGATAAAGGGCTAAGTGCCCACAAAACATGTACACAAATGTTTATAGCAGCATTATTTATAATTGCTAAAAAGAACATAAATGGCAACAACCTAAACTTCCATAAACTGGTGAATGGATGACAAACTGTGTTTTGGCCATTTGGTGGAATTCTATTCACCAGTAAAAAGAAATGAACTATTATTACATGCATTAATGTGGAGGAATCTCAAGTGCTTTATGTTAAGTGAAAGAAGGCAGATACTAAAGATGATATGATATATGCTTCTCTTCTTAAAATATTCTAGAAAGGCAAAACTATAATGACAAAGAGTTCAATGGTTGCCTGGGGGTGGAAGAGAAGGAAATTGACTACAAAGAGGCACAAAATAACTTTTGGAGGGGATGTGAATGTTTTATATTTTAATTCTGGCTGTGGTTACATGCCTATATACACTTTTCAAGTCCATAAACAAGGTGAATTTTATTTATTTATTTTGAGACAAGGTCTCACTCTGTTGTCCAGGCTGGAGTTCAGTGCCATGACCATGGTTCACTGCAGCTTGACCTCCTGGGCTCAAGCTATCTTCCCACCTCAGCCACCTAAGTATCTAGGACTACAAGCACACACCACCATGCCTGGCTAAGTTTTTAATTTTTTTTTTTTGTAGCGATGAGTTCTCACTATGTTGCCCAGGCTGGTCTCAAATTCCTGGGCTCCAGCACTCCTCCTGCTTTGGCCCCCCAAAGTGCTGGAATCAGGCATGAGCCACCATGCCTGGCCTAATTTTATTATATTTAAATTTTCTCTCAATAAACCTGACTAAAAATATCAAGAGATATAGATCCAGCCTCATTTCTGTCATAGTCTGAGTGATCTTAAAAAAACTTCAGTTCATTTCAACAAGCTTTTTTTTAATTATTATTTTACTTTACGTTCTGGGATACATGTATAGAATGTGCAGGTTTGTTATGTAGGTATACATGTGCCATGGTGGTTTGCTGCACCTAGCAACCCGTCATCTAGGTTTTAAGCCCCGCATGCATTAGGTATTTGTCCTAATGCTCTCCCTCCCCTTACCTCCCACCCCTCAACAGGCCCTGATGTGCGATTTTCCCCTCCCTGTGTCCATGTGTTCTCATTGTTCAACTCCTACTTATGAGTGAGAACATGTGGTGTTTGGTTTTCTGTTCCTGTGTTAGTTTGCTGAGAATGATGATTTCATGAAGTACCTACTATGTGCCATGCCAGGTTATGTCAAAGAGATAAGCTAGCTGTGTCCCTCTAGGAACACAGAGTAATAAAATACTTCTTAAAATATTGTCAGCAATTTACAGATTAAACTTGAAATCCTATGCAAAATAAAAATATTTAGCACTATATGGTAATGAATTACATCATTCGAGAACTTGTGAGCTGTAACTCAAAAGCCTTTCAGAGGGAAATTTATAACCTAAAAGGCATTTATTGAAAAACAATAAAGATTGAAAATATATGTAGGAAAAGCTTAAACAAAATGAAAAGAAACAAAAAACAACCCTCAAATAAATAAAAGGAAAGATATGAGCAAAACAAAAGAAACTATGCATTAAATTAAACTTAATGAATTAAGTTTATAGATTGCTTTATGCACAAATATCTCAGTCTTTAATATATAATATATACTGTTAATCACCAACAACTTATAGTATTTATCCTTTCCTAAACTAATTTGACCACTAAACCGTGTATGTGTGTGTGTGTGAGAGAGAGAGAGAGAGAGAGAGTAAAACGTCTGCCTTATACCTAACTGATTCATAGACAAAAATTCAGAAAACATTGGTCTAATGGCTTAATTAAAACATGTAACTTTTCTGAGCTCAAATTTACCTCTCTAGAAGAAAACTGAAATGTAAAATTCTCTCATTTCTATTCCTCAAAATCTAATTGGTTGTACAGAGAGCAGAAGACAGTAAAACCGATATAAGAGATCCACAAATAAAGTTACATAAAGTGGCAAGGACATCAGCAGGATAGTGGGCTAGGACTCTCCAGTGCTCATCTCCCTGCAGAAACATCAACTCATTCAGCTATGCATGCATAAAGATACTTTCACAAGAGATAAGAAAACCAGGTAAAAGTTTACAACGCCTGGGTGTAGCACAGAAACAAGAAGACACATATTGAGAGGGTATAAAGGACAGTTTTACATTCCTATGTCATCACTTTCCCAGTCCTGGACAGCACAGCATGGAGAGAGCTATCCTCCAAGTGGGGAAAGGAGAGAGAATTGACTCCATATTTTGCTTCGAACCCAAAAACAGGCCTGCCCCAGTAAAATCCAGCACCAGGTAGGCCTCCATGGCCCCAGACCCCAGGGTAGTAGCTGAAGCTGGAGGTTCTAGGCTCACTCTGGCACCAGGCTGGATCCTACAGCCCCAGGGCCCAAGCGTGCCAGGTAGATTCAGTCTCTGGGCTGCCCCACTACCAGCCCAAGCTCAGTAGTCCCAGGCTCCAGGCTGCCCTCAGCACCAGGCCAATCTAGGTGACCCCAGGTCCCAGACTACCCCCAGCACTGAGCTCGCCCACAAGGGCACAGGGTTCAGGCACCTGCCCTGGCATGAGGTTGCCCCCAACAGTCCTAATAATCAGGCCAGGACCCAAGGATGAAGCCTCCAGGCCATTCCTTACAGCCCCAAGATTCAGGCTGGTACTGGCAGAGTAAGCCTCCAAAGCCACCCAAGTATCAGGCAGAAACCTATAGCTCGAAGTGTCAGGCCTGCTCAGCAGACTTAGTTTCTAGGTCTTCCCTAATAGCAGGTTAACCTCAGCAGCCCCAGGCTCTAGGCTGACCCTAGCACCAAATAGTCCCAGATAGGCAGGCACACCCAGGCTTCGAACCCATCCCAATGCCAGCACAATCCCATAGAATCAGGTTCCAGGCCCACCCCAAGACCAGGCCAACCCCAGGTGCCCCAGGCTCTGGATTTCCTGCGGCACCGAGCTGGCCCCTATAGCAACCCTAGATTTCAGGCTCAATCAAGCAGCAGGCTGGCCCCCACATCCCTGGTAATCAAGCTGGTACACACAGACTCAGCTTCCAGGGTAGACCCTGTAAATACAGAATTCAAGCCCACCGAGACAAAGCTAGCCCCTGTATTCCCAGGTTTCAGACCTGCTCCAGCTCCAGCTCACAAAAGCTATGCAAAGTAGATACACAGGTCACAAAAGTGATACACAAAAGATAAAAAGTAAGAAATCAAAGGACAACACTAGAAAATTACTTAATCACAAAGGAAAACAGTAAGAGAGAAAGGAACAAATTATCTACAAAACAATGAGAAAACAGTTAACAAAATGGGAGTAGTTAATTTGACTTAACAATAATTACCTCAAAAGTAAATAGATTAAATTCTCTAATCAGAAGACATACAGGAGTTGAATAGATTACCAAAAAAGACTCAATTACATGCTGCCTACAAGAGACTTACTTTGCCTGTAAGAAGGCACATAAACTGAAAGTGATAATATGGAAAAATATATTCCTATATTCCATGCAAATAAAAATGAAACAAAGCAGACATAGCTATACTTAGATAAAATAGACTTTAAGTAAAAAAACCATAAAATGGGACAAAGGTGGTTATTATATAATGATAAACGGGTTTGTCTATCAAGAAGATATAACAATTGTAAATATATATGCACCCAACATCAGAGCACTTAACTATATAAAGCAAATATTAATAGATACAGGAGAGATAGACTGTCACACAATAATATTAGATGACTTTAATACCTCACTTTCAGCAATGAACATATCATCTAGACAGAAAATCAATAAGAAAACATTAGACATAAACTACACATTGGATGAAATGGACAAAACAGATGTATACAGAATATTTCTTCCAAAAGCAGCAGAATAAACATTCTTCTCAAGCACACACAGAACATTCTCCAGGATGGGCGATATATTAGGCCACATAATAAGTCTTAGAAAATATAAGCAGATTGAAATTATATTGAGTGTCTTATCTGATCAGAATTTCTAAATCTAGAAATAAATAACAGGAGAAATTTCAGAAAATTCGTATACATTTGAAACCTAGGAAACGTGCCCCTGAACAACGAATGGACCAATGAAGAAATTTAAATAATATCTTGAAATAAATAAAAATGAACAATATCAAAATTTATTGAATGTAGCAAATGCAGTTCTAAGAGGAAAGATTATAGCAACAAATGACTACATCTGAAAATAAGAAAGACTTCCAAATAAACAACCTAGTGTTATACCTCAATGAAATAGAAAAGGAAGAACAAAGCCCAAAGTTAGTAGAAGAAAGAGAACAAGAAAAGTCAAAACACAATTAAGTTAAATAGAAACTAAAATTAAAAAAAATAGAAAAGAGCAACTCTTACGAGTTGGTTTTTTGAAAAGATAAAATCAATAAGTTGTTAGATTAAGAAAAAAGAGGGAAGGCTCAAATAAAAAATAGAAATGAAAGAGTACATTAACAACAAATGTCAAAGAAATTTAAAGGAATATAAAAGATTAATATGTACAATTATATGCCAATAAATTGGATAACCTAGAAGAAATGCAAAAATTCCTTAACCTATATACAGTGGGATACCAAGACTGAATCATGAAGAATGGCAAATATGAACAGACAATATGAGTAAGAAGATTGACTCAGTAATAAAAAGTCTTCTATCAAAGAAAATCTCAGGACCTGATGACTTCACTGTCAAATTCTACCAAATATTCAGAGTAAATATCAATCTTTCTCAAATGCTTCCAAAAAAATTGAAGAGGGAGTACTTCCAAACTAATTTTACAAGGCCAGCATTACCCTGATGTCAAAGCCAGACACAGACACTACAAGAAAAGAACATTACAGGCCAATATCACTAATGAACATAGAGGCAAAAATTCTCAACAAAATACTAGGAAATAAAATTTAGCCACACATTAAAAGAATAATTCACATGATTAAGTGGTATTTGTCCCAGGATGCAAGGATAGTTCTATATATGCAAATCTATAAATGTGCTCCAAAACTATCCATAGTAATTTACAAATTCAGTGCAATCCCTATAAAAATTCCAATGATATTTTCCACAGAAATAAAACAAATCCTAAAATTTAAGTGGAAACCAACGACCCTAAAGAGCCAAAACAACCTTAAGCGAAGAGAAAAAGGCTGACAGCCTCACACTACCTGACTTCAAAATATACTATAAAGTTATAGTAATCAAAATAGTATCATACAAATACTAACAGAATGGAGATCCCAAGAATAAATCCACACACTTAAAGTTAATTATATTTGACAAAGGTGCCAATAACACACATAGGGAGAGGACAGTCTCTTAATAGTGTTAGAAAAACTGGATATTTACATGCAGAAGAACAAAATTAGACCCTTATCTTGGAACATATACAAAAATAAAATTAAAATGAATTGAAGACTTTTAAATGTAATACCTGAAACTGTAAAAGTATTCAAAGAAAACATAGGGGCAAGTTCCATAACATTAGTCTGGGCAATTACTTTTTGATATGAACCTGAAAGCACATGCCACATATATATATATATATAGATATATATACTATATACTATATATATACTAGATATACTATACACTATATACTATATATACTATATACACACTATATATACTATACACTATATATACTATATATATACTATATACTATATGCACTATATATACTATACAGTATATATAGTGTATATATACTATATATACTATATAGTATATATACACTATATATACTGTATAGTATATATACACTATATATACTATATGCTATATATACACTCTGTATACTATATATACACTATATATACTATATATACTATAAACTATATACTATATATACACTATATATACGATATACTCTACACTATATATAATTACTATATATACACTATATATGCTATATATATACACAATATATATACTATATACGTACACACACACACACACACACACACACAAAATGGAATACAGTTCAGCCATAGGAAAGAATGAGATCATGTCATTTGCAGCCAGATGGATAAACCTGGAGGAAATTATGCTAAGTAAAACAACCCAGGAAGAGAAAGACAAATACTGCATGATCTCACTTATATGTGGCATCTTAGAAAGTCAAGCTCATAGAATAAAGAGTAAAATAGTGGTTACCAGGGGGTGAAGGTGGGGAGGTAGGGAGATGGGGAGATGTTAGCCAGAGGATCAAAATTTTATTAGATAGGAGGAATTAGTTCAGGAGATAAACAAACTGGCATCTGTAGTTAATAAGAATGTATTTTATGGCAAAGAGTAGATTTTTAAGTGTTCTCCCCACAAAATATAATTATGTGAAGGATGCATGCATTAATTAGCTTAATTTAACCATTCTACAATGTGTGTATATATATATATTTAAAAACAATATGTTGTACATATTAAATATATACAATATTTATTTGTCAATTAAAAATTACATAAAGCAACAGATAAATCATCTTAAAAAAATTTTTAAAAATAATAGCTGCATTATATGGAAACATTCCACAAATGAAAAGGAAAAACTGATCCACTAGAAAAGTGAGAAAAGGGAAATAATTTGGGGATTCACAGGAAATAAGCATCAATTACATTCATATTTTTTTAAAGGAGAAAAAGGCAATGCTGGTAGACTCCAGTTCACTCAAATCAGAAATATTTATCAAGCACCTAAGAACAAGTATATGTCAAATGGGCTAAATTTGGTCTGTTTCCCTAATCACAACTTTACCAATTTGTGAATCAAGTTCATTGTTACAGTCCCTCAACAAGAAGAGTCAAGCTACCATTATTGTTTATTATTTTAAACTCGTTTTTTCTCATTCTGTTGTCAGTAAGATACCACGTGAATCGAGCAGTGTCATTTTAACTAAACTAGTTCTACGTATTTAGGAAATTAACCTAAAAATCAATTTTTAACCCAACACTAATTGAAACATTTAATAGAGGCTGCTGCCTCTAAGAAAAAAATAATTCATAGTTAGGTAATAAAACCATATTTAATGTGACTTTGACATGTGCTAAAAAAGAAAAAATAGAGAAACTATTCACTCTCTAATGAAAATGGCTTCATAAAACTAAAAAGATTTTGTAATACTGAGCAACAGTCCATGAGAAACTGGTTATTAAGCAGTCAGTGCCTAGTTTGCTAGTTAATGAGGTGAGAAGAAACCAAGAGTGGTTAATAATCCCACAAACTGATCATAATCAAATCATTACAATGTTAATTATGGAAGTAAGAGGATTGTACCATGAAAATAAGAATAAATATAAAAATCACTGCTTTTGTCCTACATGTGTTATAATAAAGCATATTTTTCTAAGGCTAGATGGGGCTCAAAAAGATGACACTTTCTTCTGCAGAGTTGTATTTTTCAAAAAAAAAAAAATCAGGTTGAGTGAGTTTATTGATAGCACCTAAAATATTTCCTTATTTTTCCACCTAAGAAATACACGTTTGAACAACTTTTGAGGTATTTTCTTCCCTAGACATCATATATATTCACAGGGCAAGTCATTAGTAACACAAATTATCCTCCAATCGTGTTGGAAATTTAATTTTCTTTATTGGATTTGTAAATTGGTTCTTATTCTCTGACTTATATTTTCAAGAGATAAATCAAATGTTTTCATTCTATAATGTTGATAGAAATATTCTTGTTTGTTCATATGGCCCTTATGGATTTGTCTAATTACACATTTTAATAATAACCTAATCTCAGAACAATTGCCTCATCTGTCAATCTTCAGAGCATTTTTCTTTTGCTGAGCAGACTATGTTACTAAGACTTAACTAAATAAAGATAATATATTTCCCACTATGCTCTGAGAAGATAAAAAGCTCCACAAATTTTTAAGTTCAAATTTACTTTTATCTGAACGTAAGTCAATTCATTCTTGTTAGAAAAACGTAAAAAGCCCCCAAAAGTATAAAGACCAAAAAGGAGGATTATCATAGTCCCGCAAATCAGAGGTGGCTACTATTAATCTGTATTTCTTCTCATTCTTTGGATTCACCTCCTTCAAATGGTTAAAATTATAGAAATATTCTAATTTGTTTTCACTATTTTTATTTAAAATGATGTAAGAGTAAGCATTTTCCATACCATCTCTGGCTGCATGGTATTATATGAAAAGCATCAACTATAGTTTATTTCACTATTACATTAACAGACTTTAAAAGACTTTCTAAATTTTCACTTTTTTTTTTTCTTTTTTTTGAGACAGGGTTTCGCTCTTGTCACCCAGGTTAGAGTGCAATGGCGCCATCTCGGTGAACTGCAACTTCCACCTTCTGGGTTCAAGCGATTCTCCTGCCTCAGCCTCCCGAGTAGCTGAGATTACAGGCATGCACGACCACACCCAGCTAATTTTTGTATTTTTAGTACAGATGGGGTTTCATCATGTTGGCCAGGCTGGTCTTGAACTCCTGATCTCAGGTGATCCACCTGCCTCGACCTCCCAATGTGCTGGGATTACAGGCGTGAGCCACCGCGCCTGGCCAATTTTCACTATTACATTATGAAAAATATCTTGGGTAAAATAAAATTGTAATAAAGAGCCCACACAGAATCTGAAACAGACAGATTCAAATCCTCACTCAGCCATTTAGAAGTTTTTTGTTGTTGTTGTTGTTTTTTGAGACGGAGTCTTTCTCTGTCGCCCAGGCTGGAGTGCAGTGGCGCGATCTCGGCTCACTGCAAGCTCCGCCTCCCGGGTTCACGGCATTCTCCTGCCTCAGCCTCCCGAGTAGCTGGGACTACAGGCGCCCGCCACCATGCCCGGCTAAATTTTTGTATTTTTAGTAGAGACGGGGTTTCACCAT
Organism: Symphalangus syndactylus; assembly: GCF_028878055.3. NCBI lineage: Eukaryota > Metazoa > Chordata > Mammalia > Primates > Hylobatidae > Symphalangus > Symphalangus syndactylus. The sequence continues at coordinate 63,222,705 of NC_072444.2, forward strand.
GTTAGCCAGGATGGTCTCGATCTCCTGACCTCGTGATCCGCCCGCCTCAAATAGGTGAATATCTTATGTCATTTCGCCTTTTATCTTTTCAAGCTCTAAATAACATTGTATGCTTTTATAATAAATTATCTGTTCATGTCTTTTGCCCATTAACATTATGGAGTCATATCAATATATGTAACTGCTTTAAATGTTAAGATAATAATAATTTGGCATATGTGTAGTTAATTAACTTTTAGTTTTTCTACCTTTAAGTTCTGTTCATAATACCCAAGATATTGAGAATTTTCATATTTTTCTATAGTTGAATCTGTTATTCTTTTCTTTTATGAATTCTTCCACCCTGATCCAGGAATTAGAAAATAATCACTTCTTATTTCCACCAGGTCTAATTAGGTTTGATATTCTACATTTACCTTTTTAATCCTAATAAAATATTTTTTGGTTTATGCTGTTAAAGAAAAATACAAATTGAATTTTTCCCCAAGTAGCTAAACAATTGCCCAAATAAGATTTACTGAATAATCTTTCTCATTGTTCTACATCTCCTTTATGATGGATAAAGCTTTAGCACATAATAAAGCTTAATTTTATAAGGCATCAAAATTTATCAAAGATATGATCAATTATACCTGATCAGCTTTTAGAAGCAGATCTCTGATTAAAGATCCTTGCTGCGACCCTCACCCAAATTATCTCACTTACCTATGGGGTTCAAGTGGTTTTCAAGACAATAAAGGAAGATGTACAAAGAACACAGAATAACTTAAAAATTCTACATTTTAATTTATGGTCTGATTTTTTTCTTTTACTTTGCCCACATCAAACTTACATCATTAATGAAATGGAATGAGACAGAAATAGGTAACAGTTGCCTAGCATCTATAGTGTTCTAAGTCCCTTTAGCCCCTCAAACTTCATGAGGTAAACATTCTTCTCCTAATTTTGCAATTATAGAAACCCATTTAGTAATTTTAACTAAACTGCCCAATACCACACAGTCAATAAGTAGCTAAAAATGGGATTTAAACCTGGATCACATTGACTAAAAAATTATGTTGGTTGAAAATGGCCTTTAGTTAGAAAGAAAAATGCACACACAAACACACAGATAGATATTCTTTTTTCCCCATGGTGTATAATATTAATCTTCAGAAATCACTCCAAAGGGCTATTAAATATTTGTCCAGTAGCATATACTGCAATTTAGAGTCTTTATACTTTTCAAGAGTAAGTGTATATTTGAAGCTGGAAAGATAAAGAGGGAAAAAGCTGATGGTTGGGATGAGGGAATCTGCAATAGAGAGTGTGGAATGTCCCATGGAAGGTTAATCTGTTGGTTAAATCTCAACAGATCACCAGTGTCAACGAGGACTATGTTAAGACCAGATAATATGAGTTATAACTTAAAGGATGCAAGAATAGTGTGAAACAGGGTACTAATGAGGAATATTCCCTCTTTACTAATGCTACCAGTGATCGTTGCTTAAGGCCTTCAGCAACACAACCCAAGACGAAGGAGTCCAACAATCCTGATCATGACAGTTTCCAACACGAAATGACTGACTGAATTAGACTGAATCTTTAAATTTTATTTTCTGAGTCATGAAGAATAGGGATAGAGGTTCAGAAATTTAAATAAGCTATAGAAAATCATGTCAAAAATTATAATAGACACACACAGAACTGAGCACCGTGAAAACTAGATGAAAAGAGATGACTGTAAGGAAGGCATAGCCAGGCTACAGGTGTACTAGAAGAAAGAACAGAAAATCAAAAAATCAGTCTTCTCTCTGTGTCTCACATGGACTTCAGATCCTTTCTCTTGGCTTCTCCTTAGGTAGCTGCATGCTGCTGTCTCTCCTGGCCTCATCCTAGAAAAGGATGAAGAGCTGCTCTGCTGCTGACTGCAAAGTCATAATGTCATTCAGAAGTCTCCAGCTCATAATACCAGTGGCCCCTGCCACTTCAAATCCCATTTCCTCATTCCTTGCTTGGCATTTCTGACTTATGCACTCCTACTGATTTCTTACTCATCTCATTCTTCCTCTCTGCCAGCACTTTTCCCTCTATTTTGTATGCTGATGGAAATGTCATTTATATTGTATTTGGTGGAGATGAAACTCATGAATTCCTTGTCAGAATGGGGTGTGTGTGCACACATGTAAATGTTATATATAAGACTGGACATATGGACTCTTGTTGTAATCCACATAATATAATGGATCCATCTTATTATATGAGGTGGGTGCAATTCTCAGTCCAAAACTTATGTTTTGCAAGAACCGTAACATATGTCTTTTTCTACAACTCAGCTTAATTTCTATTTCGAGTTCCCATGCTGCTGTAGTGGTAGAAACTCAATATTAACCAGTTTGTTCCCACACCCCTCTCTTTCTCCAGGATTAAGCCAAAGTTGTAGAGGCTTGTACCGTGCCAAAAAGTTTGAGTGAGGCTCTTCAAAATCTTCCATTTTTCTACTCCAGGTCCATACTAGATCCCTCCACACCAGTCCCTGCCCTGGGGCCTGAACTAAATAGATCACATCCATGAGGTTCCCTTCCCTGTGGCTCCCAGATGGATTCAGCCTTCTCTACCTGATTCTTTTCTTTCTAATTTCCAGAATCACACCCTCCTCTCCTCATTTCAGGTCTAGCAGTGTCAACAGCTCTGCTGCTACAAGCCCCAGGTTCCTCAACTCTACACTCTTGCCTACACCTTATAATCAGTCCCCTTTGTAAATAATTTCTCCTCAAATTATCCAACTATGAGGGCACCAGCTATTTCCTGCTGTGACCTTGACTGATTCAATTCTAGATGTTCACTGTCCACATAGATTCCCAGATATCTTTTATTCTGTCTGGTACCTGGTTGTCAGACCTCAAGATTTACAATATCCCTTGTGTTTGTTACCTCTCCCTGCAGGCCTTGTCACTCCCCTGCTGCTTTGTCCATGCCAACTTTGGCTCAGAAACATCTGTTGGGTTGTCAAGGCTCTAACTGCCTGGATCTGTGTTACTCTCTCCCTCTCTGAATCCAAGGTTGTAAAATACAGTGAGCTCCCTGTGTCTAGGGAAGATCCATGTCTGCACACTTCCCACCCCTGCCCTGTCTACCTTATGCAACCCATACTAGGGGACAGGTTTGACTGGTGGGAGATGGGGAGAGGAATGAGGTGCATAAAATACTGGGAGAGGAAATATATATGTCCTAACACGTAGAAGTTGTTAATTTAGGTATTTAAACATCACCACCTTGTAACAAATCCATGAAACCCAACATTTACATAGCCACTAGAACCATCCAGCTTGTGGGTTCTGAGAATAAATAAGAACTTAAACAGTTCTTCTGCCAAATGCCAGGCTTTTCATTCATATAGCAAATTATACTTTGAAAAGCACATTGTATATAAAAGCTTACTGGATCCTCAGACAACCCGAAGAGGGCTATAAAGTGTACTTCATTCTATAGCTCAGAAACTGAAGTTTAGAGAGGTTAAATGGCCTGCCAAAAACTCACAGGCAGCTTTCCAGTAAATTATTTACAGTGAGTTATTACAATTGTAATCCTGATACTCAAAGTCAGACTGCCTCCCACCCTGTATTACGGCTCTCATGAGATGACTGCAAGTGCTCTGTAGCTGCACAATATTATTGTCATATAAGAATATTCATGAGAATATGTGTATAAACTTCTTCAAAGTCAAGCAGTGCATCTGTGGGCTTAGGCCTCCAGGTTGTGGCTGCCTCCAGGCTGTTTCCAGACTCCCCACTTCGCGCCCTCCCTCCATTCCATCTGCTGCTTTTCCACCCCTTTCACACTCCCTGTCAATTTCCTGAATCACAGGTCCATTCAGAAGACTGTACAAAGATGGGTGCAGGAAATCAACATGGCACATGGATACATATGTAACAAACCTGCACATTGTGTACATGTACCCTAAAACCCTAAAGTATAATAAAAAAAAAAAAAAAAGAAGGAAAGAGGTGAGGGAGGGACCCTGGAGCAGCAAGTGAACTGCACCGAAATACTATGAGGTACATAAAGGAGAGGACACTACTAGGGGCATTGAATTCCCACAATGGAGCCAGGCTGAAGAAAATGAAGAGACAGCAAAAACAAAAGGAATTTCAATTTAATTCTGAGTCTAAGCACAGAAACTTGAGCCTGTGGACTTCAGTAGGGTGGATGGGCTAGGTGGAAATAAGAAACCCTGGGTTATGGGCTCAGATCTGTGGCTTGCTTATAAGGAACTTTGGGCAAATTAATTATTGGGCCTAGGTTTCCTTACCACTGAATGACTAGGTTATATTTGCAGTTTCTTCTAACTCTAATATGTGATAAGATGTCTACCTGACACTGTAATTTTGTGTTTTTCATTGAAGCATAAAATTGCATCATATGGTTCAGCTACCATTTGAACTTCAATGTCAAGTTTTGATGCTCTTGGGGAGTAGGTTTTTAAAAAATAGTAACAATTTTAGCTGTAAAAGTATTATTTTGAAGTTAATCTTACTCCAATTTCAATATAAGAGGAAAAAAAGACCTGACTTATTTCATTGTAATCACAGCAAATATTTCACTCATTTCCTCATTCATTTAGCCAACACTGAAGGAACACTTACTGTGGGCCGAGTCCTTACTGTACTTATCCTTAGGCAATCAGAGTCTTTTTAGTTGGCGGACAGACACAATACAGAGTGGATAAGGCTGTGGGTCATTTTAGAATATAGGTAAACCCAGGATGGCATGGCAGGTATAAAAGAGCAAAAAGGGCAACTAGCCCGACTTTCCCATGAAGAATGAATAGAAGCCCATCTGAGACAAATGGAGTAATATGTACTGTGTCCCAGCAAGGACTGGATATAGTCAAGGAATCATAGGGAAGTAGGAACAGTCTATCAAAAGGGCTGGATATTTTGATGACTAAATCATGAAAGTCTCTCATACACTGCCTGTAATTAAGCTTAAACAATTCCTTTGCTATTTGTTACCATTGTGAGGTTTCCAAATGATGTGAATCTTATGGCAGTGCCTAGTATTTGTTACATCCTGACTTGTTCTTAGAAGCAAACATGCCTAAAGTCACAGAAAATTAGATATGAAAAGGACCTAATAAATCAACTATTCCAACCCATTCACTCAGAGAGAGAAACAAATTGCTACTAGACTTCACAGCAGCAGAGCCAAATCTAGTTACCAAATATCTAGGCTCCTATTTCAATGATTTTTTTATTTTTTCTACTGAACCTCCCTGCACTTCCTGCCAGCCTTTATGTAGAAATTCCAGGGAAGGAAGTCAAATATTCTCTGTCATTCTGTGAATCAGCTACCAATCATTTAGGAAGTATGCCAGACCATAGAATCAATCATGGCTATATTTCAGTTGTGCTACCATACACAGAGTTGTGTGCCATATAATTGATATTTTGGTCAATGACGGACAGCATGTGCAATGGTGATCCCATAGGATAAAAATGGAGCTGAAAAAATCCCATTGCCCAGTGACATCAGGATAACAACGGAGCTGAAAAATCCCCATTGCCCAGTGACATCATAGCACAATGCATTGCTCATGTTTGTGGTTATGCTGGTGTAAACAATCACACTGTGTTGCAAGTCGTGTAAAAGTATAGCACATACAATAACATATAGTACATAATACTTGATAATAAATGTCTATGTCACTGGCTTATGTATTTACTATGCTATGCTTTTTAATCATTATTTTAGAGTATACTTCTCCTTCTTCTTATAAAAAACGTTAACTGCAAAATAGTCTCAGGTAGGTCCCTCAGGTGATATTCTATAAGAAGTCATTGTTATCACAGGAGATGACTGCTCCATGCATGTTTCTGCCCCTGAAGACCTTCCAGTGAGACAAGTTGTCGAGGTAAAAAAACATTGATACTGATGTTCCTGACCCTATGTAGGCCTAGGCTAAAGTGTGTGTTTGTGACTTAGTTTTTAACAAAAGAGTTCTAAAAGTTAAAAAAATAAAAATTTTAAAAATAGAAAAAACTTATAGAATAAGGATATAAAGAAAGATAATATTTTGTACAACTGTAACAATAGGCTCATATTTTAAGCTAAGCGTTATTACAAAAGCATTAAAAGGTTAAAAAAAGTAAAAGTTTGTAAAGCAAAAAAGTTACATTAAGCTAAAGTTAAGTTAATTTATTATTGAAGAAAGAAAGTTGTTTTTATAAATTTAGTGTAGCCTAAGTGTGCAATGTTCATAAAGTCTACAGCAGTGTACAGTAATGTCTTCAGACTTCACATTAACTCACTGACACCCAGAGCAACTTCTAGTCCTGCAAGTTCCATTCATGGTAAGTGCCCTGTACAGGTGTACCATTTTTATACTGTATTTTTTATACTGTATTTTATACTGTATTTTTACTGTGCTTTTTCTGTGTTTAGAGATGTTAGATACATAAATACTTACTATTGTGTTACAGTTGTCTACAGTATTCAGTATAGTCACATGCTGTACAGGTTTATAGCCTAAAAGAAATAGGCTATACCATATAGCCTAGGTGTGTAGTAGGCTATACCATCTAGGTTTGTATAAGTACACTCTTATGTTTTCACAATGATAAAATCACCTAATGATGCACATCTCAGACCTATCTCCATCATTACGTGGCTGTATTTATATGTTCAATATTTTGAAATTTTTTTCATTTAAAACGGTCTTAGCTGGAAAGACTTATAAATGCAGACAGTGAATGAATATTGCAAAAATTTCCTCAGAGCTGACTAAAAAAGTGAAGTGGCAGATGACACTGAACTCAGATTCCCTGATCATTTGGCAAACATTTAATGAGCATGTAATATGTGCCAGGCACTGTTCTAAGAAGTGAAAAAATGGAGCAACTGTAATAAGGCAGTGTCCTGGGCCACATGGTGCTTATCTACTGAGTGAGATAAAGCATAAGCAATGAAATGCACATTATTATGAAGTCGAACAGTAACAACTCTATGACAAAGATTCAAAATACAGAAAGCGAAGAATGTTCTTTAAATTCTAAAGGAACAAAAAGTACGGTAAGAGGAAAAGGAAACTGTATTGACTCTTACTTCCAGAAAAGACACTTGAATACATTGAAGTCTTTCGCATTCACCTTCCTCTGTCACAAAGTCATTCTTAGAAACATAGTGGGAAGAGATAGGAGGTACTCTCAAATTTCTTCTGGAGTGTCAAGAACCACCCTCCTATCTCTTACCAGATTGGTTTTGAGAGACATCAAGCCTCATCACTTTCTCCTCCAAATACAAGGGAGATCTTGTGTTTCTATATTATTTGGGCAATGGTTCTTCTTTGCAATACCTGTACTGCAGTTTCTTCAGGAACAGAAAACACAAGAAAACAGTCTACCTGTTTTGTGGGTTATATGTGAAGTGGAGGGGCCTCTTCTTTAACCATTTGATCCTGGTGACACATGGCTAGGGCATTTTCCATACCTGTAGGGGATCCTGAAGCTTTTAGGTGCATTGGTAGCCTGAGGTCCATGATTGCACATGGGCTCCCTTCCTTTCCCAAAACACCCAGGTTACAAAATGTTGCATTAAATTTCAGAAAGTTCATTGAAGACCATCAATAATCATCTTCCTGAAGACCCCTTCAAAAAACAATCATGTTTCTCTGCATTATGGAGAATGAGTTCCAACTGGCTTAGGCAGGGAGAATTGCAATCCAATAATGCACATGTTCAGAGGCCTCTTGGCAAAAGGGCTTTGGGCCACCAATCTGCACTGTTCAGGGAGCAAAATTCACAGGGATGACCAGTAGTATTGTTAACTGCTGTTATTAAAAACAAAGAGGATACCAATTTTCTTAATTTTAAAAAGGAGCTTTAAATATATATGTAAAAATGGTTGCTCCTGAAATTCATAGAATAAATACAATGGAATCCTTTAAATATTAATTCTCAACTCTACCCATATATGAGGATTAGAAAACTCTACAAATGAAATTAAGAAACCAAGTAAATAAAGAGATATTCTATGTCTACGGATGGAAAGACTCAATATTGTTAATACGTCAGTTTTTCCTAACTTCATCTATAGAATCAATGTAATCCTAATCAAAATTCCAGCAAGTTATTTTGTGGATAAATACAAACTAATTCTGAAGTTTATATGGAGAGGCAAAAGACCCAGAATAGCCAACACAATGTTAATGGTAAAGAACAATGTTGGAGGCCTGACTTTACCCAATTTCAAGAATTACTGTAAAGTTACAGTAAACAAGACAGTGTGGTATTGGCAAGAGAATAGACACAACAGGGTAGAAAGCCCAGAAATAGACCCACATGAATATAGTCAATGGAAATTTGACAAAGGAACGAAGACATTTAAAGAGAAAAGATAGTCTTTTTCAATAAATGGTACTGGGGCAGCTGGACATCCACATGCAAAAAAAAAAAAAAAAGATGAATTTACACACAAATCTTATATCCTACACAAAAATTAACTCAAAATGGATCATAGACCTAAATGTAAAATGCCAAACTATAAAACCCTTAGAAGATAACAAAGGAGAAAAAATAGATAACCTAGAATTTGGCAATAACTTTTTATATATAACAACAAAGGCACAATCTAGAAAAGAAATAACTGGAGTTTATTAAAATTAAAAATTTATGCTCTGGAGAAAGGAGGTGGAGTAATATGGCCTGACCAAATATAAACTTCTACTGACCATCACCCTGACAGGAACACCAAATTTAACAACTATCTACACAAAAAATCACCTTCATAAGAACCAAAAATTAGGTGAGTAATCACAGTACCTGGTTTTAACTTTCTATCACTGAAAGAGGCACTGAAGAGGGTAGGAAAGACAGCCTTGGATCACCAATGCGACTCCTCTCCCATGCCCTGGCATAGAGAGAATCTGTGTGTTGTGGGGGGAGAGAGTGCAGTGACTGTAGGACTTTGCTTTGGACCTTAGTGTTGCCCCATCACAACAGAAAGCAAAACTGGGCTGAACTCAGCTGATATCCATGGAGGGAGGGTTTAATCAACTGCTGGCCAGAGAGGAATCACCCACGCCAGAGGCTGGAACTTGAGTTTCCTCAAGCTTAGCCACCACAGGCTAAAGTGTTCTGGGGTCCTAAATAAACTTGAAAGGCAGTCTAGGCCACAAGGACCACAACTCCTAGGCAAATCCTAACACTGTGCTGGGCTCAGAGCCAGTGGACTTGTCGGGCATGTGACCTAATGAGACACCAGCCATGGCAGCCAAGGGAGTGCTCTTGCCACATCTCCCCAAACCCCAGGCAGTACAGTTTGCAGCCAGAAAAGTGACTCATTTCTTCTATCTGATGAAAGGAGAGGGAAGAGTAAAGAGGATTTTGTCTTGCAACTTGGATGCCAGCTCAGTCACAGTAAGATAGGGCAGCAGGGAGAGTCATGAGGCCATTACAATAGACCCTACCTCGGGGAAAATGTTTCTGTATACACCCTGAGCCAGAAGGGAACCTGCTGCCTTGAAGGGAAGCATCTAGTCATAGCAGGATTTATTCCCTGCTGACTAAGGAGCCCTTGGCCCCTGAATAATTAGCAGTGAAACCCAGATAGTAAGTCATGGTCCTTGAGCGAGACTTTGAGACATGCTGACTTCAAGTGTGAAACAGCACATTTCAAGCTGTGGTGGCTGTGGTGATAGATTCCTTCTGCTTGAAAAAAGTAGAAGGAAGAGTAAAGGGGACTTTGTCTTGAACCTTAGGTACCAGGTCAGCCACAGTGGGAGAGAACATAGGGTAGGCTCTTAGGGTCTCTGATCCCAGGCCTAGGCTCTTAGATGGCATTTATAGACCTGCTCTAGACCAGAGGGAAGCCCACTGCCCTGAAGGGTGAGTCCTAGGCTTCACAGCATTCACCATAAGCTGACTGAAGAGCCCTTGGGCCTTAAGGGAACATAAATGGTAGCCTGGCAGTACTCCCCATGAACCTGAGGTGGTGGTGGCCATGCGGTGAGGTTTCTCTATCTGTGGAAAGGGAAGGAAAGAGTGGGAAGAACTGAGTCTTATGGTTTCAGTGCCAGCTCAGCTGCAGTACAATAGAACACCAGGTAGGCTTCTAAGGTTTTTGACTCCAGTCTCTGGTTTCTGGATGGCACCTGTGAATGTACCTGGGGCCTGGAGGAGCTCATCTCCCTGAAGAGAGAAACACAGGTATGGCTGGCTTCACCACTTGCTGATTGTAGAGCCCTAGGACCTTGAGCAAACATAGGCAGTAGCCAGGTAAGGGTTATAGCAGACCTTGAGCGAGACCCAGTGCTGTGCTGGCTTAAAGTCTAACCCAGCACAGTCCCACTGGTGGTAGCCACAGGGTTGCTTGTGTCACTCCACCCACAACTCCAAGCACGGAGAGACACTGCATTTGTTTGGAGAAAGTAAAGGGAGAGAACAAAAGTTTCTGGTAATCCAGATAATTCTTCCAGATCTTATCCAACACCACCAAGGTGGTACCTCTATGTGTCGGAAAGAACCACAGCATTACTGGGCTTGGGGTGCCCCCTAATGCAGATAAAGTTTAGATCACAACACCCAAACCCCTTCAAATACTTGGAAAGCCTTCCCAAGAAGAATGAGTACAAACAAGGCTAGACCACAAAGACTACAATAAATATTATACCTAAGTCTTTAATGCCAGACACCAATAAACATCTATAAGCATCAAGAGCATTCAGGAAAACATTACCTCACCAAACAAACTAAATAAGGCACCAAGGACCAGTCCTGGAAAACAAAAGATATATGATCTTTCAGACAGAGAATTCAAAACAGCTGTTCTAAAGAAATTGAAAGAATTCGAGATAACACAGAGAGGAATTCAGAATTCTATCAGATAAATTTAACAGAACTACTGAAATAATTTAAAAGATCAGACAGAAATTCTGGAGCTGAAAAATGCCAATGGAATACTGAAGAATGCGTCATAGTCTTTTACTAGCATAATTGATCAAGCAGAAGGTAGAACTAGCCTGAAAACAGGCTATTTGAAAATACACCGTCAGAGGAGACAAAAGAAAAAAGAAAACAAAAACAATGAAGCATGCCTACAGAATCTGGAAAATAGCCTCCAAAAAGCAAATCTGAGTTATTGGCCTAAAGAGGAGATAGAGCAGGAGGAGTACAAAGTTTATTCAAGGGATAATAACAGAGAACTTCTCAAATATAGAGAAAGATATCAATATTCAAGTACAAGAAGTGTATGGAAAACTAAGCAGACTTAACTCAAAGAAGACTACCTCAAGGCATTTAATAATGAAACTCCCAAAGGTCAAGGATAAAGAAAGAATCTTAAAAGCAGCAAGAGAAAAGAAACAAATGATGTACAGTGCAACTTTAAGATGTCTGGCAGCAGACTTTTCAGTAGAAATCTTATAGGCCAGGGGAGAGTGGCATGACGTATTTAAAGTGCTGCAGGGAAAAAAAAAAACTTTTAACCTAGAATAGTATATCTGGAAAAAATATCCTTCAGACCTGAAAGAGAGATAAAGACTTCCAGACAAGCAAAAGGTGAGGGATTTAATTAACATGAGACCTGTTCTACGAGAAATGCTAAAGGAAGTTCTTTAATCAGAAAGGAAAGGATGTTAATGAAATCACCTGAAGGTCCAAACTCACTGATACTAATAAGTACAGAGAAAACACAGGATATTATAATATGTAATTGTTGTATATAGAACTACTCTTATCTCAAGTAGAAAGACTATAAGATGAAGCAATCAAAAGTAATAACTACAACAACTTTTCATGACATAGCAAAATGAGATATAAATAGAAACAACAAAATTTAAAACCGGGGGATTGAGTTAAAGTTAAGAGTTTTTATTTTTCTTTTTGCTTATTTGTTTATTTGTTTATAAAATCAGTGCTAAGTAGTTACCAGATTTAAATAATGGGTTATAAGATAGTATTTGCAAATCTCATGGTAATCTTAAACGAAAAAGCACACAACAGATTATGTAAAAAATAAAAAGCAAGGAATAAAAGAATAAAAACATACCACCAGAGAAAATCACCTTCACTAAAAGAAAGACAGGAATGAAAGAAAGAAGTCCACAAAACAACCAAAAAACAAATAACAAAATAGCAGAAGTAAATCCTTACTTATCAAAAATAACATTGAATGCAAATGGACTAAACTCTTCAACCAAAATACATAGAGTGCCTGAATGAATTTTTTAAAAAAGACTCAATAATCTATTGATACAAGAAACACATTTCACCTATAAAGACACAGATAGACTGAAAACAAAAGGATGGAAAAAGATGTTCCATGCCAATGGAGAACAAAAAGGAGCTGCAGTAGCTATATTTACATCAGACAAAACAGAGTTCAAGACAAAAACTATAAGAAAAGACGATGAAGGTCTTTATATAATAATAAAGGGGTCAATTCAGCAAGAGGACATCACAATTGTAAATATAAACGCATCCAACATTGGAGCACCCAAATATATAAAGCAAACATTATCAGAGCTAAAGAGAGAGACAGACCCCAACACAATTACAGCTGGAGACTTCAACACCCCCATTCAGCATTGGATAGATATTATAGACAGAAAATCCAGAAAGAAACATGAGACTTAACCTGCATTACAGACCAAATAGATCCAATAGCTTTTTACAGAACATTTCATTCAACAGCTGCAGAATACACATTCTTCTCATCAGCACAGAAATCACTCTCAAGGATAGACCATACGTTAGGTCACAAAATGAGTCTTAGAAAATTCAAACAAATTGAAATAATATCAAGCTTCTTCTCTGACCCCAATGAAAGAAAACTAGAAATCAGTAACAAGAGGAATTTTGGAAACTACAAACGTGGAAATTAAACAATATGCTCCTCAATGATCAGTGGGTCAATGAAGAAATTAAGAAGAAAATTGAAAAATGTCTTGAAATAAGTGATACTGGAAATATAACATTCCAAAACTTATGAGATACAGCAAAAGCAGTACTAAGAGGGAAATTTATAGCTATAAGTTCCTACCTCAAAAAAGAGGAAAAGCTTCAAATAAACAATCTAACAATGCATTTTAAAGAGCTAGAAAAGCAAGAGCAAACCAAACCCAAAATTAGTAGAAAAAAAGAAATAATAAAGATCAGAGCAGAAATAAATGAAATTGAAATAAAACTGCAAAAGACCAATTAAACAAAAAGTTTGTTTTTTGAAAAGAGAAACAAATTGACAACCCTTTAGCCAGACTAAGAAAAAACAGAGAAGATCCACATAAATAAAATCAGAAATGAAAAGAAAAACATTACAACTGATACAGCAGAAATTAAGGATCATCAGTGTCTACTATGACCAACTATATGCCAATAAATCAGCAAATCTAGAAGAAATGGACAAATTCCTAGACACCAAGATTGAACCAGGAAGAAATCCAAAACATCAAAAGACCAATAACAAGTAATGAGATAGAAGCCGTAATAAAAAGTCTCCCAGTAAAGAAAAGCCTGGGAACTGATGGCTTTATTGCTGAATTCTACCAAACATTTAAAGAACTAATTCCAATCCTACTCAAACTATTCCAAAGCATCGAGGAGGGAATACTTCCAAACTTATTCTACAAGGCCAGTATTACCCTGATACCAAAATTAGCTAAAGACGCATCAAAAAAAGAAAACTACAGGCCAATATATCTGATGAATATTGATGTAAAAATCCTGAATGAAATTCTAGAAAACTGAATTTAACAATATATTAAAAAAATTATTCATCATGAACAAGTGGGGTTTACACCTGGGATGCAAAGATAGTTCAACATACGCAAATCAATCAATGGGATACATCATAACAACAAAATGAAGGATGAAAACCATATGATCATTCCAACTGATGCTAAAAAAAACTTGATAAAATTCAACATCCTTAATTTTAAAAAACTCAAAAAACTGAATATAGAAGAAACATACCTCAATATAATAAAAGCCATATACAACAGACCCATAGCTAGTATCCTACTGAATAGGAAAAGACTGAAAGTCTTTCCACTAAGATCTGAAACATGACATGGACGGTCACTTTCACAACTGTTTTTCAACATAGTACTAGAAGTCCTAGCTAGAGTAATCAGACAAAAGAAAGAAATAAAGGGCCTCCAAATTGGAAAGAAAGAAGTCAAATTATCCTTGTTTGCAAATGATATGATCTTGTATTTGAAAAAACCTAAAGACTCCACCAAAAAACTATCAGAAGTGATAAACAAGATTAGTCAAGTTGCAGAATAAAAAATCAGTATTATTTCTACATGCCAACTGCAAACAATCTGAAAAAGAAATTAAAAAGCAATCCCATTCACAAAAGTCACAAATAAAATTAAGTACCTAGGAATTAACTTAAACAAATAAGTGAAAAGCCTCTACAATTAAAACTATAAATCACTGATGCAAGAAATTTCAGAGGACACAAAAAGTGGAAAGACATTACATATTCATGGATTATAAGAATCAATGTTGTTAAAATTTCCATACTACCCAAAGCAATCTACACATTAAATGCAATCCCCTATCAAAATACTCATGACAGTATTCACAGAAATAGAAAAAAAAATCCAAAACTTATATGGAACCACAAAAGATCCAGAATCGCCAAAGCTATCCCGAACAAAAAGGACAAAACTAGGCCGGGCGCGGTGGCTCACGCTTGTAATCCCAGCACTTTGGGAGGCCGAGGCGGGCGGATCACGAGGTCAGGAGATCGAGACCACGGTGAAACCCCGTCTCTACTAAAAATACAAAAAATTAGCCGGGCGTGGTGGCGGGTGCCTGTAGTCCCAGCTACTCGGAGAGGCTGAGGCAGGAGAATGGCGTGAACCCGGGAGGCGGAGCTTGCAGTGAGCCGAGACTGCGCCACTGCACTCCAGCCTGGGCGACAGAGCAAGACTCCGTCTCAAAAAAAAAAAAAAAAAAAAAAAAAAAGAACAAAACTGGAGGAATTATATTACCTGACTTCAAATGATACTACAGAGCTATAGTAAACAAAATACTATGGCACTGGCATAAAAACAGACTCACAAACCAATGGAACAGAATAGAGAACCCAGAAAAAAGTCCATACATTTACAGGAACTCATGTTCAGCAAAGGTACTGAGGACATGCATTGGAAAAGTATGGTCTTTTCCATAAATGGTCCTGAAAAAAATGGGTATCTATAGGCAGAAGAAGAAAACCAGACCCCTATCTCTCACTATGTACAAAAATCAAGCCAAAATAGATTAAAGACTTAAATCTAAAACCTCAAACTATAAAACTACTACAAGAAAACACTGAGGAAACTCTCCAGGACATTGGAGTGGGCAAAGATTTCTTGAGTAATACCCCACAAGCACAGGCAACCAAAGCAAACAGGACAAATGGGATCACAGCAAGCCAAAAGGCTTCTACATAGCAAAGGAAACAATCAACAAGGTGAAAGGGCAACCCACAGAATGTGAGAAAATATTTTCAAACTACCCATCTGATAAGAGATTAATAACCAGATGATATAAGGAGTTGAAACAACTCTACAGAAAAAAAACCTTGTAATCTGATTTTAAAAATAGGCAGAATATCTGAATAGACATTTCTCAAAAGAAGACATACAAATGGCAGATATAAAAACGTGCTCAACATCATTGATCATCGGAGAAATGCAAATCAAAACAGAGACATCATCTTACTTACTGTACACTTTCTGTACTTTGGGGAAAGTACAGAAAGAAACCGTATTTCCCCAGTCAAGTTTATTCAAAAGTCAGGCAATAACAAATGCTGGCAAAGATGTAGAGAAAAGGGAAACCTCCTACTCTATTGGTGGGAATGTAAACTAGTAAAGCCACTATAGAGAACAGTTGGAGGTTACTCAAAAAAAAAAAAAAAAAAATCAAAAAGACAGCTACCATATGATCCATCAATCCTACTGCTAGGTACTCAAAATAAAGGAAATGAGTATGTAAAAGTAATATCTGCATTTCCATGTTTATTGCAGCAGTTCACAACCACCAAGATTTGGAAGCAACCTAACTGTTGCTTCAACGAGTGAATGGATAAAGAAAATGGGGTATATATACACAGTGGATGATTATATACACATTTCAGCCATGAAAAAAATGAGATCCTGTCGTTTGCAACAAAATGGATGGAACTGAAGGTTATTATGTCAAGTGAAATAAGCCAGACACAGAAAGACAAACTTCACATGTTCTCACTCATTTTGGAAGCTAAATTTAAAACAACTGGACTAGTGGAGATAGAGAATAGAATAATGGTTATCAGGGGCTGGGAAGGGTAGTGGGGGGTGGGGGCTAGCAGAAATGGTTAATGGGTGTAATAAATAGAATGAATAAGATCTAGTATTTGGTAGCACAAATACAAGAATATAGCACAAGGGTGACTATACTCAATAGTAGTCAAATATAGTCAAATAGGCTAATATAGCATAAAGGTGACTATAGTCAATAATAATTTAATTGTACATTTTAAAATAACTAAAAGAGTATAATTGGTTTGTTTGTAATACAAAGGATAAATGCTCGATATGATGGATACCTCATTTACCCTGATGTGATTATTACACATTGCATGCCTGTATCAAAATATCTCATGTGCCCCATAAATATATATACCTACTGTGCACTCACAAAAAATAAAAATTTAAAAAACTGTTCTGTGATAAACATTGTCAATAGAATAAAAAGAGAAGCCTAAAACCAAAAGGAAGTATTTTCAAACGACGTATCTGATGAAAGACTCTTACCCAAAACATGCAAAGAACACAAAAAACTCAACAGTAAGAAAATAAATAACCTGATTTAAAAATGAGCCAAAGACCCTGAAAGACACATCATAAATGAAGATATACAAGGAGCAAATAAGCAATGTCATAATCAGGGCAATGTAAATTAAAACATAAATAAGATGCCACTACACACCTGTTAGAATGGCCAAAATCCAGAACACTGAACACCACCAGTTGCTGGAGAGGATGTAGAGCCATGGGAACCCTCATTCACTGTTGGTGGCAATGCAAAATAATACAGCCACTTTGGAAGACAGTTTGGCAGTTTCCTACAAAGCTATATAAACTCTTACCATATAATCCAGCAATTGTGTTGGAGGCCAAAAGATTGAGGGTCATGATCAACTCAGTATACCACTGGAGGCTATATGAGTAAACAGCAAACAGTTCTCATAAACGCAGAATGTCGGCAAACTGACAAACTGCGTCTGCCGCCCAGAAGGAACGCTGAAGGCAGTCACGACCCAGGCACGAGTGCTTCTTGTGATTAGGCACATCTGAAGCCTGTTAGCAATAAAGGAACCTGTGGTCAATTAAGCAGCTGACCAATCATCACCTCCTCCCTGCTCTTTCTCCCCAGTAAATAAGAAAGGCTGTCGAAGCTCAGGGGCTGCCTTTGCTCACTAGAAGCAGGAAGCTCTCTTCTTCTTCTCTTGACCCCTTCCTTTAAAACAGTTTCTTTTGTCTTAAGTTTTCATTTCTACGTTCGTCCCTTCATTCAGTCTCATAATAACGGTCTCAAGTAGTAACAGTAGTAACTGTCATAGTGACGGTCTCAAGTAGTAACCGTGGCAGTCAGCCACACAACTGCACTTCTTGATATCTATTCAAAGCAGCTGAAAACTTACTTCCACACAAAAACCTACACATGGATGTTTATTGCAGCTTTATTCATAATTGCCAAAACTTGGAAGCAACTAAGACATCCTTCAGTAGGTGAATGGATAAATGATGGTACGTCCAGGCACAATGAATTGTTATTTAATGTCAAAAAGAAATAAGTTATCAGGCCATAAAAAGACAGGGAGGAAATATAAATGCATATTACTAAATGAAAGAAGCCAATCTGAAAAGGCTACATACTGTATGTTTCCAATGATATGACATTCTGGAAAAGGCAAAACTATGAAGATAGTAAAAAGACCAGTGGTCTCCAGGAGTCAGGGGGTTAGTATAGTGTCATACTGTAGTGTCATACTCTGTATGGTGAGTACGTGTAATTTAAAATCTGTCCGAGCTCATAGGATGTGCAGCATCAAGAGTAAACCCTAATTTAAACTATGGACTTTGGGTGATGGTGATGTGTCAGTGTAACCTCATCAGCTGCAGCAAATGTACCACTCAATGGAGAATGTTGGTAATGGAGGAGGCCACACAAGTACAGGGGTAGAGGGACATATATCTCTGTACCTTCTGCTCAGTTTTGCTGTGAATCTAAAACTGCTCTAAAAAAGTCAATTTCTTAAAAAGAAAATAAGTACTAGTGCTATAATGTGTTTGAATCTTGAAATATTATGCTAAGTAAAAAGCCAAACACAAAAGACCACACATATTATGTTATTTCATTTATTCAAAATGTCCTGAAATGGCACATCTATAGAGACATATCTAGATTTGCGGTTTCTATAGCCTGGGGTTAATGAGTAAGGAAAAGAGAAAGCTAATGGCTATGGGGTTTTGGCGAGGAGGGAAGATTAAAATGTCCAAAAATTAGTGTTGATGGTTGCAAGGCACTGTGAATATACTAAAAAGCACTTAATTATACAGTCTAAAAGGATAAATTTTATAAGATGTAAGTGGTATCTCAATCTGTTTTTTAAAAATATCAGCCTCTAAAAATATCTTCACAAGGATAGTTCTATTAAGGGTGTAGTCATCGATAAGTGTGTAGTCACTATTAAGTGTGTAGTCACTTAAGTATGACATTAAGGTAACTTTTTCAATCCATGGGCTCCACCCATTTCTTTTTTTAAACACTGTATTGGGGATGATCAGCATACGAGAAACTGCACATAATTAATGTGCACAATTTGATGAGTTTAGAGATAAGTATATAATCTTGAAACCATCATCACAACCAAGGCTACAAACTTGAACACATCACTTCCCAACATTTCTTCCTGCCATCTTTATTATTTTTATTTTCATTCATTTATAAGCTTTTTCTTTTGTGGTAAGAGGTCTTAATTAATGATCTACACTCTTAGCAAATGTTTAAGTATACTATACATTATTGTTAACTATGGGCCCTGTGTTGTACAGTAGACCTCCAGAACTTACTCATCTTGGATAACTAAAATTTTGTACTCTTTGAATGACAACTCTTCTTTTCCCCTCCTCCCAGCTTCAGATGACCACTATTCTACTCTCTGGTTCTATGAGTTTTACTATTTCAGATTCCTCATAAAGGTGGTTTTATGCAGTACTTGCCCTCCTGTGCCTGCTTATTTCACTTAGCATAATGTCTTTTTAGATCCATTCATATTATCGCAATGGCAAGATTTCCTTCTTGTGTAAGGTTAATCATATTCCATCATATGAATACACCACGTTTTCTTTATCCATCCATTTGTCTATGGACATTTAGGGTATTTCCATATCTTGGCTATTGTGAGTAATGCTGCAATGAACATGACAGTGCAGATATATTTTTGAGATCCAGATTTCAACTTCTTTGAATAAATACCCAGAAATGGGATTGCTGAATCATGTGGTAATTATATTTTTACTTTTTTAGGAAACTCCATACTGTTTTCAATAGCAGCTGCACCAAGTTATTACATTAATAATACATTAATACATTCCCACCAACAGTGTACAGGGTTCCCTTTTCCCTACATCCTTGACAAAACTTGCTATCTTTCGGGTTTTTTAAATAGTAGCCTTTTAAACTGGTGTGAGGTGATATATACCATTGTTTTGATTTGCATTTCCCTGACAATTAGTGATGTTGAGTACCTTTGCATATACTTGTTGGCTATTTATATGTCTTCTCTGGTGAAATGTCTACTCAATCTTATATATTTTGGATATTAACCCCTTATCAAATGGATGATTTGCAAATACTTTCACCCATTCAGTAGGTTGTCTTTACTTTTTGTTGAGTGTTCTCTTTGTTGTGAAGAAGCTTCTTGGTTTGATATAATCCCACGTGTCTATGCTTGCTTTTGTTACCTATGCTTTTGGTGTCATATCCAAGAAATCATTGTCAAATCCAATGTGTGGAAGCTTTTACTCTGTTTTCTTCTCAGAGTTTTGCTTCAGGTTTTGCATTGAAGCCCTTAAATCATTTTGAGTTGATTTTTGTATATGGTATGAGATAAGAATCCAGTCATTCTTTTGCCTGTGGGTATCCAGTTTTCCCAATATTATTTATTGAAGAGACTATCTTTTCCCCATTATGTATTCTTGATACCATCATCAAACATTAGTTGACTTTATGTGTATAGTTTTGTTTCTGGGCTCTCTATTTTGTTTCATTTATCTATATGGCTGCATTTAAGTAAGTACCATAGTGTATTTATTTCTGTAGCTTGTTATATATTATGAAATCAGAGAGTATGAACAGCTTTGTTCTTTATTCTCAAAATTACATTGGCTACGCAGGGTCTTTTGTGGTTCCAAATAAACTTTGGAATTGGTTTTTTTCTATGCCTGCAAAAATTGCCATCAGGATTTTAATAAATATTTCATTGAATGTGTAGATTATTTTCAATAGTATAAAGATTTTAACAATATTAACTCTTCCAATCTATGAACACAAAACATCCTTCCATTAATTCATATTTTTAATTTTTTCAACAATATTTTATAATTTTCAGTGTAAAAGTCTTTTGCCTCCTGGCTTAAGTTTATTTCTAAGTATTTTACCTCTTTTGATGCTATTGTAAGTAGAATTTTTTCTTAATTTCCTTCTCAGAAAATTCCTTGTTGGTGTATCAAGGTGCAATTGATTTTTACCTGTTGATTTTGTGTCCTGAAACTTTCCTGAATCTATTTATTAATTCTTATATTATTTTTGTGGCATCTATAGGCTTTCTACAAATAAGATGACATCATTTGCAATCAGGACAATTTTTACTTCTTCCTTTGTCACTTGGGTGTCTTTTACTTCTTTGTCTTGCCTATTTGCTATGGCTAGGACTTTCAGTATTATGGTGAATAGGAGAAGCAAGAGTGGCATCCTTACCATGTTCTGGATGTTAGAGGGAAAACTTTCAGCTTTTCACCACTGGTATGATGTTAGCTGTGGGCTAATCATAAATGGCCTTTATTGTATTGAAGTCAGTTCCTTCTATAGGTAATATGTTGAGTTTTTATTATGGAAGAGTGTTGAATTCTATCAAATGCTTTTCTTAAATCTATTGAGATTATAATGTGATTTTTACTCTTCATTCTGTTAATGTAAACCATCCTTGCATCCCAGGAATAAATCCTACTTTGTCATAGTGTATGATCCTTTTAAATGTGCTGTTGAATTTCGTTGGCTAGTATTTTGTGAAGATTTTTGCATCTATTTTTATAAAAGATATTAGCCTATAGTTCCATTTCTTGTAGTGCCTTTGGTATCTGAATGATACCTCAAAAACTGAATTTGAAAATATTTCTTGTTCTTTTTTTTTTAAGTTTATGACAAATTGGTATGTCTTATTCTTTAAATGTCTGATAAAATTATCCCTGAAGCCATCTGGTTCCGGGCTTTTATTTATTGAAAGGTTTTTTTTTTATTATTATGACTGCTTCAATGTCCTTATTTGTTATTGGTCTGTTCAGAAGTGCTATTTCTTCTTTATTCTGTGTTAGTAGGTTGCATGTTTCTAGGAATTATCCATTTCTTCTAGTTTGTTCAATCTGTTGATGTATAATTGTTTGTCAGAGTCCCTACGATCCTTTTGATTTTGGTGACATCAATTGCAGTATCTCTACTTTCATTTCTGATTTTATTTGAATCTTCTCTTTTTTCCTTAGTCTAGGTTTGTTAATCTTCTTTACCTTTTCAAAGAACAAAGAATTTCATTGATTCTTTTTCTATTGTTTTCCTATTCTGTATTTCATTTATTTCTACTCTATTTTTTTTTTCTTCTGCTAAGTTGGGGCTTCATTTTTTCTTTTTCTAGTTTCTCGAGGTACAAAGTGACTTTGTTAATTTGAGATCTTTCTTCTTTTTTAATGCAGATGTTTATTTCTATAAACTTCCCTTTTAGTACTGCTTTGCCTATATCCAAAAAGTTTGGGTATGTTTTGTTTTTGTTTGTTTCAAGATATTTTTTAATTTCCTTTTTTATTTTTATTTGACCTAATAGTTACTTAAGAATGTGTTGTTTAATTTCCACATTTTTGTGAATTTTTCCAGTTTCTTTCTATTATTGATTTCTAGTTTCATTCCATTATGATCAGGTAAAATACTTTAAATGATTTTAATTTTATTGAATTTGTTGAGAATTGTTTTGTGATCTAGCATGAACTCTATGCTGGAGAATGTTTACGTGTATTTGGGAAGAATGAGTATTGTGCTGATATTGAGTAGAATGTTCTATATATGTCTGTTAGGTCCATTTAGCCTATGGTATTCTTCAGTTCTGCTGTTTTATTGATTTTCTATCTAGATGATCTATCCTTTATTGAGAGTGGGGTATTAAAGTTACTTATGGCCAGGAGCAGTGGCTCACGCCTGTAATCCCAGCACTTTGGGAGGCTGAGGCGGGCGGATCACGAGGTCAGGAGTTCGAGGCCATCTTGGCCATATGGTAAAACCCCGTCTCTACTGAAAATACAAAAAACAAAATTAGATGGAGATGGTGGCACACGCCTGTAATCCCAGCTACTTGGGAGGCTGAGGCAGGAGAATCACTTGAACCAGGGAGTCGAAGGTTGCAGTGGGCCAAGATCATGCCACTGCACTCCAGCCTGGCGACAGAGTGAGACTCCATCTAAAAAAAAAAAAAAAAAAAAAAAAATTACTTACTAGTATTATGTTTCTATTTCTTCTTTCAATTCCAAAATGTTTGCTTTATATACTTAGGGCCTTTGATGTTGGGTGAATATATATTTATAATTGTTAATATTTTTATAAAATTGGCCCTTTATCATCATTTAATGACCTTATTTGTCTCTTGTGTAATTCTTTGATTTAAAGTGTATTTTGTCTGATATATATGTAGCCACTCCTGCTTTCTTTTGGTTACTTTTTACATGGACTATCTTTTGCTTACCCCCTCACTTTTAGCCTATGTGTGTCCTTAAACTTAAATTGGGTCTCTTGTACACAGTGTATAGTTGGGTATTACCTGTTTTTTTAAATCCACTCAGCCATTTATGTCTTTTGATTGGGGAGTTTAGCCCTTTAAATTTAAAGTAATTAGTGATAGGTAAGTACACTACAATTAACTTGACATTTTGTTAATTGTTTTCTGTCTCTTTTATAGTTCTTCTCTTCCTTTCTTCCTCTCGTTATCTTTATTGTGTTTTGATGGCTTTTGTAGTTATACACTTTGATTCTTTTCTCTTTATCTTTGGTGTATCTACTGGAGGTTTTTTCTTGTGGTTACAATAGGGCTTGAATTGAACATTTTATAATTGTGACAGTCTATTTGAAGCTGACAACATCTTAACTACAATTGCATACAGAAATTTACACTTTACTCCCCCACAACTTTATGTTATTGATGTCAGATATTACTTCTTTTTTATATTATGTTTCCATTAACAAATTTCTGTTGTTACAGGAATTCTTAATAATGTTGTTTTTTAATTCATTATAGTGTTAAAACTAATTTATGTGTCACCATTACAATATTATAATATTCTTTGTTTATCGTTATATTGACCTTTATAGTGAGATTTATAATTTCATATGTCTTGGTGTTGCTGTTTAACTTTTTTTTTTCGTTTCACTGTTAATACCGCTTATAAGGTAGATCTAGTGGCGACAAACTCCTTTAGCTTTTGTTGGTTTAGGAAAGTCTTTATCTCTCCATCATTTTTTATTTTATTTTTTGAGACGGAGTCTCACTCTTTTGCCCAGGCTGGGGTGCAGTGGTGCGATCTCGGCTCACTGCAAGCTCCGCCTCCAGGGTTCATGCCATTCTCCTGCCTCAGCCTCCCAAGTAGCTGGGACTACAGGCACCCGTCACCACACCCGGCAAAATATTTTTTTAGTAGAGATAGGATTTCACCACGTTAGCCAGGATGGTCTCAATCTCCTGACCTCGTGATCTGCCCACCTCGGCCTCCCAAAGTGCTGGGATTACAGGCATGAGCCACCACGCCCAGACATCTCTCCATCATTTTTAAAGGGCAGTTTAGTTGGGTATAATACAGATACCCAGCATCAGCAATATAATACAGATTTTTTTTTCCTTTCAGTATGCTGAATATATCATCCCATTCTTTCCTGGCCTGTAACATTTCTTTTTAATAAGATGATTTTAAAATTTATTTTTATTTTTAAGATTAAGCATCCCCTTTGACAATCCAGAAACATAGTCCTTGCTCACTCTTTGGATACACGCACCTAAAACAGTTAAAAGTGATTCTTCAATTTTCAATGACAAAGGAGGAAAAAAGAATATGTTCTCAAGCAGCAGTTCAGTTGTTCTACCCTCTTTTCCAAAAAATCTTACTTTGCTACCAAGCCACTCACCAAACTATAAGAAAAGACAATTTTTCAAAAAGCCAAGAAAACCCAGAAAAAGGAATAGGTATCAATCCAAAATTATCACCCAAAATACTGCCATTGCAAAAAAAAAAAATCGGAAGCCAAATTCCCATAGCTTGTTAGAGAACATATTTAAAAAGAATTCAGAAAGTTAGGACTGGAACTACAGTGGTATAGACACATTATACTGTCACTACAGGCATATATATGGTGCTAAATGTGGATAATTCAAGAACTTTCAACTTGGGAATATACTAGTCTTTCTCCTATTCCAGCAGAGGAAATAAAAACAGGTGTTGCTGGAATTAATATTAAAATTGTCCTTACAAACAGAAGGTAGGGCAAAGGTAAAGAGGGGGAATGTGGAACAAAAGTAGTAAAGACAAGTCATTTTGAATCTAGGCTCTAATACCCAGGAAAGTTGAATAGAACTTAAATTCTTCTGAGCCAGTATCACTAAATTCTAGATTTGGCCTGAAACCAGTGGACCATATACACCACTAATAAATATCAAGTGCCCAACAGTATTTGTGGTATTAAAAAGTATTTTTAAAGTATTATAAATTTCCATTCTGAAAAGCAGTATATCAAAATAACACTGGACCATCCAGTCAGTTACAGAATACAGGGCTCCCTCCAAAGAGAAGTGACTTGGCCAAAATTTAGGTTGGAAAGAATGTGAGTAACATGGAGTAAATTAGATCAGACTCACAGTATAATTTTCATAAGCCTTCTACCCACCCCTGTTGTAAGCAGTAGTACTGAGGGAGCTCCAACAGAATGCCTTAGAGGGATGCTTCTCAGACACAAAAAGGGACTCTAAGTTTAACTCTTTTTTTTTTTTTTTTTTTTTTTTTTTTTTTGAGACGGAGTCTCGCTCTGTCACCCAGGCTGGAGTGCAGTGGCGCAATCTCGGCTCACTGCAAGCTCCGCCTCCTGGGTTCACGCCATTCTCCTGCCTCAGCCTCTCCTTGTAGCTGGGACTACAGGCGCCCGCCACCACGCCTGGCTAATTTTTTTTTTTGTATTTTTTAGTAGAGACGGGGTTTCACCGTGGTCTCGATCTCCTGACCTCGTGATCCGCCCACCTCGGCCTCCCAAAGTGCTGGGATTACAAGCGTGAGCCACCGCGCCCGGCCTAAGTTTAACTCTTGACCCCTCTTTTCCTACCTAAAGCTTTGGAGAGAAAATAAATATTTAACTATTCAGTGCTTTGCACACATTATATTTAATATTCTGTTGTTTCATTTTCTGAAGCTTTGGCTTATGATTTGGCTCAACTTACATTACATTAAAAATGTATGAATGCACCTTCATCAGTACTACCACATGAAAATATAAAACTTGTTCTTCCATATCTTCTATACAGGAAGAGTGAATAAATAGTGCTATAAATATCCTGAAAGGTTACTTTGTGTACTTGACAAAAGATTAGGGAAAACCAATCCACTTCCAGATCTTGAGCAGTCATTAACTAGTCTTCAATCCCATCTTCCCAAATATCTCCATTAACATCCACAGCATGAAACAGCCCATTAAAACATGATGAGTTAGGATCAGTGAAATGTTTGTAAGAGTCTGCTCTAGAGAAAGAACCCATGCAAATCCAACAGAAATATTGCATACAGCCAGTACATGACATCTTATTACATTCACCAATTTCTCTGCGGGAGTTCCACAACATGGCAGCTCTTTGAGTTCTTTTCTAGCCCCTCCTTACTTTCCATCTCTTCCAATGCCTTCTGAATCACCCTCTTATGATACCTTTGTTACAAAATTCTTTTATTGGCCTCATCTGCGTTCAGGGATTTATTTGATAAGTCTATTAATTTATCTGCAGTCACCTTACATAGAGAGACCCCATGGTAGGTCAATGTGCCCAAGGTACAGAAGGCAAAATTGCAGCTGGAGCAGATGCCCATGCTGCAGCCAGGATTCTGCATCACAGGGAGCTGGCAGCATGAGCGGGGGCAGTACACCACATGTGCCATCAGGTCCAAAGTGGACTGGAGGAGAAGGCAGTGATAACAGGCACTAGCTCTTTGACCTGCCCGGGAGTGGCCATCGAAGGGCACTTTGGTTTTGTGCAGTTGAGGCATTGGACCTGACCGTCTCTGATCTGGAGTTCAAAGTCATCCTTCAGACAAGCTTTGCAGTATACATACCTGCCCTCCAAGAAGTACATGCATTCACTGCCCAGCTTCTCACAGAAACAGATATTGCACAGGAAAAATTTACTATTAAAGCATTTTATGTGCTGAGCTTGATCAAAGTCCAAGATTTTCTGGATTAGACTTGACAATGATTCCACATCCGCACAGCTCTCTCATGCACAATTTCCTCTTGGTCTACATTAGATCCAGAAGCTCCTCCAGTATCTAGCTCTGTGCTGGGAGAGGCTTGGGCTGTCATTCTCTACACTTATTTCTGAGAACCCATCTCGGGCTCAAAAGGAGAGACAATATTCAAGTACACTAGGGTCTCTTCCTTAAGAAACTGCAACCAGGCAAAAAGGACCATGCTGCCATGGTGTTCTTCCCATAGGAAGTCTAAGTGCTTGCACAGAGCAGATAGCACTCACAAATATCTTGAAATTCTGTGGCAAATCCAAATAGAACCTGGTTTCTCCACTTTGAACAGACTCTGCTTTTCTAAATTCATCACCATCATAAATACTCTCCAGGGCCAACAATTCACCCTCCTGAGCTTCTCTGTCTTCTGACAACATTTAATTTTCTGAGGAACTGTTAATAACAATCAGAAGAAAGAGATATTAACAGTGCAATCTCGTTTCAGTTCAGAGTGGAGTTCGTGCAAATCCCATTTATTGTCCAGCTGGTGGAGCTGAGACTGCTGAAGCTGGGTATGCTGGCCTATAATGTTTCTGCTGTGAAGTCTGCTGACAGAAGTTCCCTTTTGTGTGAAAAGTTTCTTTTCTCTTGTTTTTAAAATTCTCTCTGACTTTTATAATTTAATTATAATGTTTTTCCAGTATACCTCTTCGGGTTCAGCCTATTTAGGAATCTTTGGGCTTCATAAATCAGAATGTCTATTTTTCTTACCTAGATTTGGAAAATTTTTAGTCATTTTTTTTCTTTTTTTTCTTTTTGAGACAGAATCTCGCTTTGTCTCCCAGGGTAGGGTGCAATGCCACAATCTCAGCTCACTGCAACCTCCACCTCCCGGATTAAAGCAATTCTCACATCTCAGACTCCCAAGTAGCTGGGATCACAGGTCCCAGCCACCACGCCTGGTTAGGTTTTGTATTTTTAGTAGAGGCGAGGTTTCACCATGTTAGTCAGGCTGGTCTCGAACTCCCAACCTCACATGATCCACCCACCTCAGACTCCTAAGGTGCTGAGATTACAGGTGTGAGCCACTGCACCTGGCCTATTATTTTTAAAAATAAGATTTCTTCCCATTTCTCTTTTTATTTTCCTTCTTGGACTTCCATAACAGGTATATTGTTTCATTTGATGGTGTCCCATAACTCCCATAAGATTTTTCACTCTTTTTTGTTCTTTTTTCTTTTTGTTCTTCTGACTGTATAATTTCAAATTAACTGCCATTGAATTCACCGACTCCTGTTTGATTTAGCCTGCTGTGAAATGAAGATTGCTAGTAAATTTTTCAGGCCAGACATTGTATTCTTTAGTTCCAGGATTTCAGTTTGATTCTTTCTTATGATTTCTAATTCTTTGTTGAACTTCTCCTTTTGTTCATGTATTGTTTTCCTGATTTAGTTTCATTGTCTATCTTCTCTTATAGCTCCTTAAGTTTCCTTAAGTCTAATATTTTCAATTATTTATTAATTTTTTTTTAGATCTCTATTTGTTTATTGTCATTTACTAGTGTTCTATTGAGTTTCTTTGATGGTATCATGGTTGCCTGATTTTTCAGGATTTCTGTAACCTTTTGTTGATGTCTGTGCACTTGAGGAAGCAGTCACCTCTTCTAGTTGTTACTAACTGGTGTTAGCAGGGAAAGATCTTTGCCAGTCAACTCAGTCAGAGATTGCAGGTGTATAAACTGGCACAGTTCACAGGTCAGCTGGGGGGCAGTGTTCACAGGCATGTGTGTCTTTGGTGGGCCTTTTGCAGGTATTTGCAGGGGGCAGTCCTGCTGTTGGGGTCTGTGGCTGGCCTGGGCTGCCACTGGAGTCCACAAATGGGTGTGGCTGCCTTCAGGGTCTATAGGAAGGTGGGGTCACCATCATGTTCACAGGTGGGCCTGCTGCTGAGTCTACTGCCATGAAGCTCCATTTACTTTCTTTGTGCCTTAGACAAATTACTAAAGCTTATTAAGTTTGTAATTTTCCATCAGTTATGGAGATCATACTTAAAGTATAGTTGTGACAATTTAATATTATATCATAGATAAAGCACCTGGCATGAGATATTGTCACTGTTGTAGAATAAAATTACCAAGGAATGATGAGGAAAGGCTAAAATAAATCGCATGATACTGAATTAGAGTCAGAGGTATCAGCATAAACTCATGTTTATTTTAAAATATTTGCAAATAGATATGGGAATAATTATTGATATGTATGTACGCATGACATAACATACATATACATATTTCCTAGCTTTGTGAGCAGAGAGGACTTAGAAGCAGATATTCCCATATCAATCAGCACATCTAATGTCCATATCTTAATTACTAAATACTATTCTTCAATAAAAAGAACAAGAAGTCCCTGGAGAAATGGCTGATTCTAGGACCAGGGCAGCAAAAATACAGATAAATCTGGATCATCTTGTAGTACCAGAAAAAAGAAAGCACTTTAACAATAACAAAACAAAGGATGGGTACATAACAATAGGACATAGGAGCCAACCTGAAACATTTTTAAATGGGCAAAGATGGAATAATTTTAACACAATAAATAGAGATAATACTGGATTATGACCACCCAAAATTAAATAAATATCCAGTTCATACTGATCTAAACAAATGATTAAATACATAAATAAATTGGGGAAAATAAATGAATATTCTTTAGAAAAGAATTTTAAAGAAGAAACAGAAAGGAAATTAAGGAAAAATAATATCACCACTACATACTGTGATACAGGCTGGGAATCCCTTATCTGAAATGCTAGGAGCCAGAAGTATTTTAGAATGTTTTTTGATTTTGGAATATTTTTATATTTACTGGTTGAGCATCCGAAATCTGAAAAGTCGAAATTTGTTTTAGCATTGTCAGTGCTCAAAAAGTTTTGGATTTTGGAATTTTATATTTGGGATACTCAACCTGTGATGGCTGTAGACAGGATCCACAGATGAATGCTAAAATTTGTGGGTGGATCTTTATAAGGAAAGAGTATATTTGCTTAGACTTAAAGTATTATGCTCAAAATATTTATCAATTACTGTGGTGGTTTTAACATTTGTTCACAAATTCCTCGTAAGTTTTCAGTGAAGAAAGCTTATATCACTAGTAGTAGTCATGTTGATATCACATACGTCTGATAACATGATATGACACTATCAGAGAATGTATCACCTTTATTCTTCTTGCCCAGAACCTCAGTCAAATCATGAGAAAACATTAGAAAACCCCAAGCTGAGGGACTCTCTACAAATACCTGACCAGTACTCTTCAAAACTGTCGAAGTAAACAAAGAACAAAGTGAGATTGATTAGAGGAGACTATGTGTCATGATGACTAATGCAATATCTGATATCCTGGATTTAATTCTGGGGCAGAAAAAAGACATCAGTAGGAAAACTTGTGAAACCTGAATAAAGTCTGCAGTTTAGATAATATAATAGTATGCCAATGTTAAGTCTTAGTTTTAGTAAATATACCACAGTTACATAAAAGACTAATGTTAGGGGAAGCTGGATGAAAGCTATTCAGGCATTCTCTCATCTGCACAATTCTTCTGTAAATATATAATCGTTTTAAAATAAAAAGTTTTTTTAAAAAAACTGCTGTATATCCTTAATAAATAATAGCTATTATCATAGCTTTCTAAGATGACTCCTCTTCTATTGATTATACAATCCACTTTCCCCTTTTCTGAGAAAAACGTCCTCCTTGGCCTCCAGATCCCTTTAGTTATAATGGTGAGTTTCCCAGAAATCACATTAGTAAATATGGCGCCTCCTACTACATACCTCCTATGCCCTGCCCTGTCATAGCTGATTGGACCAGGAATGGGCCCTTGACTGAAACTGAGCCAACGAGCCCCTTTCCCAGGGAATTTCAGATTCCAGATACATCTGTCTGATGTCTTGACTAGGGAGATCTATTTAAGAGCTTTTAGAATTTATTTTCTAGTATCTTGCCTGAGAAGCAAAGAAGCCATTCTATAGCAAAGGAGCAGAATAAAACAGACATGCCCTGAGAGGGAGATAAATCGGTAGAGAGAAGACTACCTGGGTCACTATGGAACTCCAGCCTTTAGTTCTGAATTCTGTCTGCTTCCCTACACTTAGATTCCACAAAATAACCACTTTCCCTGTTTCTCTTTAGGTATAAACTGGCTAGATTTGGTTTCTGTTAATACGACTAAAAAGTGTTAATATAACCACTTTGTAGAAAATGACATGTGAATCTAGACTCTATTTCCTGTTGTGTTTGCTTTTCAATAATTAAGGTCAGTAATTTTTTAGTCATATTTTATATAAACTATCTGGTTAAATTACCTCTCTGTTTACAGGTATACCACACCTTTTCTATTCTGATCATTTGTTTATTCTGTGTTCACTCTCCCAAATGCCTTCATTTTATCTCACACCCCAATTCTATCTATACTTCAGGGCTTGATTAAAATGTCATCTCTTTCATGCAGACTTCCCTGTCACCCACTCAGAAAGAGAAAGAAAAAAAATCCATGTCCCCTTATCTGCACCTTTTGTGGCAATTATTTCTTTTTATTTGCATAATTACTTACATATGCTTATTCTCTTTCCTCTTAGATATGAAGCTACTTGAGTTCACTATCCCTGTTCTTATTCAGGCACCATTTCAAGAAATATTTATATAATAATGTAAACACATACATTAATTTCAACTGCTTTAAATAAGACAGAAATGCAAGGTATTAATAATATTCAACAGCATCCTTTTCCTGTAATTAATAAGAAAAAAAATTTTAAGTAAAGTTATCTCACACATACTTCTAAAAATATATTGGAAAATATCTTCATCACCCTGGGTTTGGCAAAGATGTTTTTTTTTTTTTTTTTTTGAGACGGAGTCTTGCTTTGTCACCAGGCTGGAGTGCAGTGGTGTGATCTCAGCTCACTGAACCTCTGTGTCCCAGATTCAAGCAATTCTCCTGCCTCAGCCTCCCGAGTAGTTGGGACTACAGGGTGCGTGCCACCACACCCAGCTAATTTTTGTATTTTTAGTGGAGACGGGGTTTCACCATGTTGGACAGGATGGTCTTGATCTCTTCACCTCGTGATCCACCCGCCTCGGCCTCCCAAAGTACTGGGCTTACAGGCGTAAGCCACCGCACTTGGCCAGATTTCTTAAACACGACACACAAAAGTACTAATAAAATAAAAGTGAATATATTACACTATATTAAAATTAAGAATTTGTTTATCAAAAAAGTATAATTTAAAAATGCCATTAAGATGGGAGAAAATGTTTGTAATATACATAAAAGACTAAAACCCAGATATTTTAAAATGTACAAATCAATTTTTTATTTAAAAAAGGACACATTCTAATAGAAAAATGCACAAAGACTTGAGCAGGTCCTTCACAGAAAGGGATATCTAGATGGCCGTTAAATTTATGAAAATGTGCATGACATCCATAATCACCAGAGAAATAATGCCTATTAGCCACAGTGAGATACCACTTCACACCTGCCAGAAGAGCTGAAATGAAAAAGATGGAAAAAAACAAGTGTTGACAAAGTGGGTGAGGAAGTAAACCAGGAGGCATTGCTACTATGAGTGTAAGCTGATGCAATTATTTTAGAAACCAGCTCAGTATGATGAACTAAAGCTGAACACAGGCATAATTTATGACCCAGTAGTTCACACCAATGCATGTATACGTGTGTACATCAATAGACATGTATAAGAATGTTGATAGCACCATTATTCATCATAGCCAGAACCTGGAAACAAATGTCCGTTAACAGAAAAATGGATACAAACTGTGGCACATTCATACAGAGGCACATTAAATAGCAATGAGAATGAACAAATTATTGCCAAACTCAAAATATATGGATGACTGAATAAACATAATATTGAGTGTTTGTTTTTTAAAGCAGGAACAAAGATTTTTCTACTGTGGGGTTCAACTTACGTAAAGTTCAATACTACGCAAAACTAATCAGTGATGTTAGAAGTCAGATTGTGGTTATCTTTTTTCAGGTGCTAGTGCCTAGGGTATATTCTATTTCTTAGTCCAGAGACTGACTATACAGGTGTATTCACTTTGCAAAAACCCAGCAAGTTGTAAACTTATAATTTGTACACATTTCTTTATGATGGTTATGCCTCAATAAAATATTTTTAATAAAAGGTTTTTACAAATTATTTGCAGCAACAATTTCACTGCCTTAGGCTCCATGCCAAAGAGTTGTGTATGTATGAATTACATATCCTTTTAGTAGCACAAAAGCTATTAAAATCAATATTTTTATATTACACCTTTAAGAATTAAGAGGTAAAATTACACAGTGATTTATTCAGCAGTACAAATGGAAACAATAATAAGTGTTTATTGATTCTGAAATTATGGAAGCCTGAGAATTTAAATCAGCGTTTCAGTATGCTGAAGCAATTCATTTGTTCAAATCACCTTGGCATTTATGATTAGCTAGAATTTGATTAATCGGGGGTATATGTCATCATCTTGCAGTGTGAAAGTATCCCCCCAAGTCTCTTTACTTTTCCTTTGGTGTATTTTGATCTGGGGCGTTCTGGGACTGTCCTTAACATTATAAACTCACTTGGAAAGGCAGATAATGCTTAAAATATAGCCAAGTGGGTTATGGCTCCATTAAAACTATCAGAAGGATCAGCAGAAATAAGTAATAAGAATCTATCTAGGCCAAGAAACAAAATCTGCTGTATGCTATGGAAATCTCCAGAAAAAAGGTGCTTCCTTCCCACCTCCAATCCATAATGAACTTAAAACAATCTCTAGGACTTCAAGGCCTAGTACAAAAACATTTTATTAGGTTTTCTGGGTTTCAGCGATTTTTCTCAGTAATCAGATTTAAGTTCAAATAGACATTGGTACGCCTGGAAGAATCACAGAAGGCACTACAGGGCATAAAGCAACAAGGAACTGTGCACCTCAGAGTAGGTGTGGTTGCTAGTTAAGGAAAGGAAAGGGGAGCCCTTTAAATTGTATACTTTTTTGAGACTCCAAGATGTAAGTGATGGTTCAGGCCAGTTAACCCTGGCATGCTAAACATTTTCTAGGCACAACTCACCATTTTGTTCCTTCAAAATGGGCACTAATGTTATCGACAACCTTGCCATTACACACACACCCTCAAAGAGTTCAGGCTTCTTCCTGGGTTTCATACCTTAGGGGTCTTCACAAATTCCTAACTCTCTCTTTCTCACACACACACACACATACACACACACACACACACACAAGCATACCTATTAAAAAGCACATATGTGGCTCTGCCACTCAAGACCCTGTCCTTGACACTGGCATCATGTCACTAGAACCCTGTACTGTTCAGTTCCCACGTAATTGCTCTTCCACACCTCTTGCCCTACAAACTCAACTGTGCCCTTATGTGGTGAATGTATGAGGACTGTGCTAATTCCAGTATCAGAGTCAGAAGCTGCCTCCCAGTTGCTGTGGATTGAATGTGTTCCTCCAAAGTTCATGTATTGGAAACAATCCCCAAAGCAAAAGTGTTGGGAAATGGGGCCCTTTGGAATGTGAATTGATTAGTGCCACCATAAAAAGGGCGTGAAGGAGTGGGTTCACTTTCTTCTGCTCATCTGTCATGTGGGGACAAGGCAAGAAAGCCCTAACCGGATGCTAGCACCTTGATCTTAGACTTCCCAGCCTCCAGAACTATGAGAGTATAAATTTCTGTTCTTAATAATTATATTCAGATGTCTTTGGTATTTTACCAATTTTTAGCTATGTAAAAACCATGGATGTAATTCACATATATTTTAATTTGGTTTTATATGTGCTATAAAAGTTATATTAGAAACAATTGGAAGATAAAATATATGTTATGTAACAGCTTTTAGGATGATTTATCACGTTTAAATATTAGCATATGGCATGTAGGCCTCCATTTTTTTATCTTGCTGCAGACTTCACAAATGTAAAACGGAGGTCTGCAATAAGTCAGATAAAACTCTGTCACCTCATTAATACTATTTCTAGTTTTTAGTCTTCATATATATTCTCTGATGTCAAGGTTATTTTTTAAAAAGTAAAAACAAAAGAATTATTAGGAGTTTTGGCACCACAACCTAATGTAATATTATACTAGTAACTTTTTTATCTTCCTAAGTCTTTTAATAATCAGAGGTGGTTTTGTTCTGTTTTCAAATGTTAGAATCTGATTATCTTTTAATCAAACATTAGTTTATTCATAATCATCTGCATTTTTATTTTTTATTTACAAGATACTTTATGTGCATAATATTTCCCAAATCTGCCTAATCCTAAAATATCACATGGACCACTTCCTAACACACAAATTTCTACATCCCAACCCATATCCATATTTCCTGTATCGAAATATCTAGGAAAGAGAATTTTGTGTATCTTTTTTTTTTCCTTTTTTCCCTCTTCTCCCCTCCCCTTTTTCATGAACACCTGAAAGGATTCTCATCAAATAAGTCTGAGTAACACTGTTTTGTAAGGAAGCATTCTTCAGTGACAGATCACAGATTATTATTCAACTTCTCCAAGCTTGTTAGGTCAAACAACAAACATAGGTCATCTCTTTTATGACCTAGAGTTGGGTCATATAACATCTCTCTCTCTCCCTCTCTCTCTCTCTCTCTCTCACTCTCTTTCTCTCTCTCACCCTCCTCAAAACCAAATGTCTTTTAGTAACATCTTACAGTTATTCAAAGCACTTTCACATCTATAGTATTGTCTTAATTTATTCTCAAAACCAGGCTATGATAGAGGTGTTATTATCCTCAAGTAGTAGATTGAGAGACTGGACATAGAAGGGCTGAGAATCCTGTCGACATCATCATGTATCTAGGCAGAGATGAGACTAAACTAGGTCTCCAGTTCTAGTGTCAGTTAGCTCTTACAGTATGATACACAACCACAAAAACTCAGTGGCATTCAGCAAAGAGCATATAGTTTGGGTTCAAGTGCCTGAGACTGGGCTGGGGCAGCTCCTCTTGTGCATCTCATACTGGAACTCATGCTAGAGGCACCTGGAGCATAATCTCCTGGCACTGCAGAAGCACAGTGCAGAGGGAAGCAAGCCCAACCACTCATAAAAAATTTCAAACCTCTGATTACATCATACTTGCTAATTTCCCTTTGGCTAAAGCAAACCCAAGTCAAGGAGGCAGGAAGCACACTCTGGCTAAAATGAAGCCATAGCAAAGGAATGAATCGATTATTTTACCAGAGCTAAGGAAAACTTTGCATCAGTTATTCAATCTACTTCACTCAAAGGCACGGTTCTTTCTACTAGATCATACTACTTTGACCTTCAAACTTTGACACAGGCTTATTTTCATGGCTTACCCTGGCTATTTTAAAATTTGCTACATAGGAAAAAAGTAATTTTACAAATAATGTATAATTAAAAGCTCATCACAAATTAGTGTATTACCTTATACAAAAATAATGAATACAAAACAAATGTTTCAGCAAATAAGAAAATAAATATATTACTAGTTCAGCTTGCTGAGTCTACCATAAAATAATGTTTCATGCTAAAAGTTTTGTCTATTGTTTGACTAAACACTAAAGAGCTTTCTTTAAAGCAAATCCACAAGTAATAGAATAGCTAAGAATTTGTACAGTTATGAAATATAAGCTTAGAAAATGAAGAAAAGTTTTTAAATGTTAAATTTCTAAGTCTATACCTTCAGGCAATTGCATATCTTGAATTTTGAAATTTTCTTTTTCAAATAATGACTAGGAAAATTGTTTTAAAAAGTCAGCTTCCTGTTATATTCTGTAGACAAATATTTTTCAGAAAAAAATTTAATATTAACATTTTAATCACTAAGCAGGAGTTATTAATAATGGAATTCCTTGAATGAACTATTGTTTTCAAAAGACACATACATACATTTTTTCAATTTAATTAATATTTAATCATAGGAAGCATGTTTTTAATTGGACAAAAGGTAGACTCTGGCATCATGAAATTTGGGTTCTAGTAGGTCAGTTCAAATATAGTTAGAGCACAGGCATAAAACTGACTCTGTTATCAAGTTGCTTGTGAAACATGTTGAAATAAAAGTGATTGTATTATTAGTCAAAATATTATCTGCCCCTACATTTGGGAGGTTACACTTTCACCTTATGAAGTATCAGGCATAGTTATTTGCCCAGCAGTGACCTCCCTGTGAATGCATTATACAACCCTACCCTGCTGACTTTAGACATATATACCTTGAGGTATCCCTCCCGGCAGGAGGATTGTGTGTCCCTGTGATGGTAAACCCAGGACTTTTTTAACCAATGAAATATACTTGGAAATGACCTGGGCCACTGGAAGAAGAAGATTTGGGTACCGCTGTATGGTTATGCCATGCTCTGTTCTCTCTCTATGATGAGGCAGTACACATTTCCCATTGATACTGCTTCCTCTGCCTTGATCACAATCAGAGATGTAGAACAAAGTTTCAGCTGACCTTTGATAAGCCAGCTGTAATATGAATGAGAAATGAATCCTGGTCTTTGTAAGCAACTAAGATTTGGCTTAACACTTTACAGCCTAAACTTATACTCTACAGCCTAAACTTACTGGTATAGAAATTGATCCCCAAAGTGAATGTTATCATAACACAAAACCTGAAATACACGGCATTAGCTTCACTGCTGGACAGTGGATAACCAGGAAATTTATTTACAGTGGAAAGACGTGACCCTTACCATGTAGTGGCAAATTGGAATAACCAGGAAGAAAGATAATGTACCAAATGAGCTTATGGCTTTAAGTGGAGAGGTTGGGAGACAATGTTAGGACCATGCTTTGGTTGCTATTGGCTGCATTTGGTAAGGTACTGCAAAGAAATGAACTCAGAAAAGGACTGATGGCTTGTAAATAAGAGTCAAAGGAAATAAAGAGAGCACAGAAATTTGTGGGCCTTTCAGTTTTGAAAGATGCAACTGTTTTTCATCTCCAACTGGTAAAACATTAAACCAAAAGACAAAGCTTTGGGTGACAGAGGCCAATTTGAAAAGAAGTTTCATGGGAAAGACAAAATCAAGCATGTGACCATAAAACCCATTGTGAAACTTCTGAATCAATTAAGAAATCAAACAAAAATCCTTTCAGGTAGACAAACAGTAGAGGGAGAACATACTAAGGATGTGCCTTCTGTGAAAATCTCATTAGCTTACAATGTCCAGAATTACTATTAGGAAAAGGAGCATGTATCAAGAATTGTTGATGTAGGTATTGGTACAGGAACTAAATAAAATAAAATAGACAAAAGGCCATGTAAGTTTTTGACAGAGTTGTACTCCAAAGATCATCCAGTCTGGACTAAATAAGAATGACTGAGACATAAAGTAAGTCTTGGTCCTGAACTTTCTGTGAGTAGTGTATCATTTGAGGTTAAGTCAGGAAACCAGAGCCACTATATGTATTACAAGGAATGAGGAGAGCATCCATTGAAGTACAGAGAAACAACAACAAAAAAAAAACAGAAAAGAAAATGGAATAAGGGATTTAATATGGGAATTAGAGTTTATACAAACATAAGTGGAGCTGGAAAAGTAAAGGGATTGGATGTAGTAGTTGAGAAATTGTCACTAATGATTTTATCCTGACATGCTGGCATGGGAGCACAAGTTGGAGCTTGCAGGAAAATATAAGTAACCTGTGTGTGTCACTGCCAAAGAGGAACTGGAGAACCTGGCAAAGAAGGAGCTCAGGGAGAGTCTTGTGTAAGCCTCTGTGGATCCACAAGCCAAGGTCAGGTGGGCCTGAGGCAGCTGTTGGTCAGCATGGCCAGCCATCAAGATGAGCTGAAGCAGGAGAGTTACAACCAAAGACTCACCAGGCACCTCTGCAGATGATGCCTGATGACCATAACCTCCCAAGAATGATATCCTCTACTCTTATCTGCCTTCCAATCTCATAAAATTTCTTTTAATGGACCAATCCATCTCACAACCATACAGAGAAGATTCTGAGAAATGTAGTTCCTAATCTTAGGAGCCCAGGTGCTAAGTCAACAGTAGACAATTCAACACAGAAAGGAAGCAGGCTCAGAAGCAGCTGGGGGTGAGGGGAGGGCAAGGAGAGCATTTTCAAATGTGGCCAAAGATGATCATGAAAAACACAGTAACTCCCAGAAGATGGGGCTAAAAGTCATAGAATACAATGGACTGAAAATCTACTTACAAGAACAGAGACTAGGTGACTAGGCTGTGAACCTGGAACAATTCCACACACCCCCACCCCGCCTGCCCTGCCACTGCGCCCCCTGCTCAGTAGAAGAATATTGCTTAACAGGATTTCAGAATATCTATGGACCAGTAACTGCTGTGTGCATCTCATTGTTCTCCTTTCCAAATAGAAGAGTTAACTGTCATTATCCTGTCCCTGTTTTTCCATCCAATCAGTGTTCAAGTCATTTTAGATATTTTTTAAATACAGTTTGACAGGTACCTGCAAACTGTAGCCTTCAGGCCAAATCTGGCTGTCTCCCATTCTTGTTAAGTACAGATGTCTTGGAATGCAGTTCATTCGGCTTTCTATGGCTGTTTTTGCATTATAAGGGCAGAGATGAGTAGTTCTGACAGAAACTGTATGACCAACCCACAAAGCCTAAAATATTTACCAATCTGGCTCTTTGCAGAAAAAGTCTGTCAACTCATAAATAAGACCTATACAATGCAATTGGTGGCCGTCGCAGGAAGTCAGGGACCCCGAACGGAGGGACAGGCCGAAGCCACGGCAGAAGAACATAAATTGTGAAGATTTCATGGACATTTATTAGTTTCCCAAATTAATACTTTTATAATTTCTTACGCCTGCCTTTACTGAAATCTCTGAACATAAATAGTGGAGATTTCATGGACATTTATCACTTCCCCAATCAATACCCTTATAATTTCCTATGCCTGTCTTTACTTTAATCTCTTAATCCCATCATCTTCGTAAACTGAGGATGTATGTTGCCTCAGGATCCTGTGATGATTGCGTTATCTGCACAAATCGTTTGTAGAGCATGTGTGTTTGAACGATATGAAATCTGGGCACCTAGAAAAGGAACAGGATAACAGCAATTTTCAGGGAACAAGGGAGATAACCATAAAGTCTGACTGCCTGCAGGGCCGGGCGGAACAGTCATATTTCTCTTCTTACAAAAGCGAATAAGAGAAATATAAC
Source organism: Symphalangus syndactylus (assembly GCF_028878055.3). Classification (NCBI taxonomy): domain Eukaryota; kingdom Metazoa; phylum Chordata; class Mammalia; order Primates; family Hylobatidae; genus Symphalangus; species Symphalangus syndactylus. The sequence continues at coordinate 63,262,696 of NC_072444.2, forward strand.
TGAATTCTTTTTCTCAGCAAGGAAAAGCCCTGGGAAAAGAATGCACTCCCAAGGGGAGGCCTCTAAAATGGCCGCTCTGGAAGTGTCTGTCTTACGCATTTGTAGATAAGGGATGAAATACGCCCTGGTCTCCTGCAGCGCCCCCAGGCTTGTTAGGATTGAGAAATTCCAGCCTGGTGAAATTCTAGTCAGACCAGTTCTCTGCTCTTGAACCCTGTTTCCTGTTAAGATGTTTATCAATGACAATGTGTGCCCAGCAGGACATGGAACCTCATTAGTAATTCTAATTTCGCCCTGGCCATGTGATCTTGCTCTGCCCCCAATTGTCTTGAGATATTTTATTGCCTTTGAAGCATGTGATCTCTGTGACCCACACCCTATTCGTACACTCCCTTCCCTTTGAAAATTGCTAATAAAAATGTGCTGGTTTTGCAGCTAGGGGGCATCACGGAACCTGCTGACATGTGATGTCACCTCCGGAGACCCAACTGTAAAATTTCTTTCTTTTGTACTCTTTCTCTTTATTTCTCAGACCAGCCTACACTTAGGGAAAATAGAAAAGAACCTATGTTGAAATATTGGGGGCTGGTTCCCCTGATAGGTGACTGTGTCTCTCAAGTCTCTCCTTTAATCTATTAGTTCCAGAGATGGCTTCATAGTAGTATATAATAATCTTTCTAACTTCTCTTTACCACTACATATTACTCCATCATGTGGATGTAACATAGCCTTCAACCAGTCCTCTTATGATGGGCACTTGGGATTTTCTAAGCCTTTTACTGCAATGAGTAGCCTATGCAAATGTCATCTTGTTTTTTCCCTCCATTTTATTCAAAATAGGTTCCTAAAAGTAAGATATCTGTGCCAGCTAATAAATATTGCCCACTTGCCCTCCACTTGAAATTGTACATTTCTTTATTCCAACCAACAATGTATAAGCATGCCTCATCCAGCTAGCAGGGATGCTGTCAAACTTTTGAATTTTGGCCAATCTCCTAAATGGGAAAAGCGATCTAAGTGTAGCTTTAAATTGTTGAACCCTTTACCAATGATGCTGAATACCTTTGCAAATAGTTAAGGGCCATTTTTATTTTTTTCTATCTTACTTGAATCTCTTGCCATTTTTCTATAGGATTTATAGGATGTTTTTCTTCTCTATTGTTATAAACTCCTTGTATACTCATAGTATTAAACTTTGTCTTTTGATATATATTGCAAATACTTTCCTCATTTTCACTTTCCTAGTGTTTCCTTGTTTTTGCCATGAAAAGTTTTCTGATGTTATTATTTTGAATTTTTATGCTGTCAAATTATTAATATTTTTCCTTACTGCTCTTGTATTTTGAGTTATATTTACAAGAGTTTCTCTTACGCCTAGGATATAGGTTTGCACCTATGATTTGTTTCAGTATTTCTTTGATTTAATTTAACTCTCTGGCACATTTGGAATTTGTCCTAGTATGCAGTAAGGAGAATGAGACCAATTTTCTCTCTATTGCCATCTACTTATGCCAACGCTAATTTATTTAAATAAGTTATTTCCCCCACTAAGATTATTTTACACTACATTTGCATATGTATTTGGGTCTATTTTTTCTTTCAACCTTTGCTATAATGTTATGCTATTTTAATTTAGAGGTTTCATAGTATGTTTTAATATATTTCAGGATTAGTCTACCTTTTTTGTTTTTTTAAAGGTTCTTATGTCTATTCTTGCTTCTTTTTTTTTCCAAATCAACTTTATAGACAACTTTTCTAGTTCCAGAAAAAAAAAAAAAAACTGATGGCATTTTTATTGGGAGTGTATTAAATGTATTAATTAACTTAGAAATAACTGATATCTGTATTATGTCAAATTTTACTGTCCAAAACATATATCTTCTGGTTGTTCATCTGTACCTTTGGATCTTCCAATAGTGGGTTATAGTTTTCTTTACAAAGGCTGTAGACATTTCATGTTGAGCTTATGTATAGGTGTGTCTGTGTGTTTGTTTTTAAACATAAATTGGGTCTTCAATTTTATTATTACTTCAAATAATATCTCTCTCTATATATATGTTTATTCAATTTTGTATGTCAGTTTTAACTCTGCAATTTTATTACACTATTGATTATAGTAATTTTTACATAGATTATTGATTTTTTGTCACATAATCATATCATCTGAAAATGGAGATAATTTAACTTAATGCTTTAACTTATTCTTTAAAATATTGACTCTTAATTATTGATTTTTAAATTAGATTATCCAGAAATGAAGAGGTCTGCTTTTACCTTTCAAAAAACTACATAAGAATCTGAGATGATATATTGGCTTTCTTTTCTTCCTTTGTTGTATTAATTAAAAAAGTCAAATGCTAATTGAGTGGCAATTTATAAAACAATTTTACAGTGAAATCTTTAAAATATGTTAAAAGCTCTCAAGTTTAAAAAATTGTGTAACCTCAAGTTGGCAGGTTTTATCTATTACTTAACTGGAAAAGTTACAAATAGAAAAAAGGATCAGCTCTAGGCGTAACTATCAAATGGTTAAAGTTTAAAGTTTTCTCTCACAATTTGTGACCCTTTCTTAAACCTCTATTTCCCCCAAGGATGTTTGGTTATCATATTCACCCCTTATGCTCTAAGAACACTTATAAAGAAAGCCATCCAACCTTGGATATCCTCTTTATTCCTGTCCTTCCTGGCTCCCATCTAACGTAGCAGAGGCTGAGCTGCTGTCAAAGTAAGAACTTTACCTAAGCACTACAAGCATAACCTGACTCTGTTTAATCTGACATGTAAATACGATTCCCAAAAGGAACCAAAAAACAAGCAAACCAAAGCAAATGATATGGTTTGGCTCTTGTGTCCCTACTCAAATCTCATCTCAAATTGTAATCTCCACGTGTTGAGGGCGGGAGGTAACTGGATCATGGGGGTGATTTCCCCCTGCTGTTCTTGTGATAGTGAATGAGTTCTTACAAGATCTGATGGTTTTATTAGGCAGTTTTCCCTATTCTTGCTGGCTCTCTCTCACCTGCCACCATGTAAGATGTGCCTGCTTTCCCTTCCACTATGATCATGTTTCCAGAGGCCTCCCCAGCCATGCAGGACTGTGAGTCAATCAAACCTCTCTGCTTTAGAATTTACCCAGTCCTGGGTATGTCTTTACAGCAGTGTGAAAACAGACAAATACAGCAAACAAACAAAAGCTAATGTGAATGAAGCACTGATGACTAAGTAAACTCAGAATGACTTTTCAGACTTTCAACAAAAATGTATTTCTTTTTCTTTAGCTAGCACTCTTTTAACCAGCCATAAGGAGGGTCATAGAGTTTCAGGTATGAAAAATAACCTAGCCTCATTTGACTCACCTCCACCCCTTTCCCTTTACAGGCTTAAATTTTCCAACCAACAACCCAGTAACTGACAACAAAAATGACTGGCTGGACTTAGGACAGAAAATCTGTTCTGTGACTTCTTCCTATCTCCTTAATTCTAATTGAAAATTTGAGAACGAGAACCTTTCAGTTCAAGTGGGACCAAGCTAGAACACGTGCAAAAATCAGTACAAATCCATTCTTGTGACTTCTAAAACATAGTAGATATTATGTGCTATCTATTGCATGAACGTGTTGATATGTTTATGTCAACAATATTATATTTGACTATGAAGGATACTACATTTTATTAAATATCCAGAGATTACCAAGGGGACTTTATGATCAATGTCAAACTCTACAGTAAGCTTTGCACATTCATTTTCTCTGGTATGCAGATATAGTTACAAATAAAGGTTTTCTCCAACTTTGGGTAGAATCACTTTAAAAATTCAGAGTTGGCCAGGCATGGTGACTCACACTTGTAATTGTAGCACTTTGGGAGGCCGAGGTGGGTGGATCACCTGAGGTTGGGAGTTCGAGACCAGCCTGACCAACATGGAGAAACCTCGTCTCTACTAAACATATAAAATTAGCCGGGCGTGGTGGCAGGGGCTGTAATCCCAGCCACTCGGGAGGCTGATGCAGGAGAATCACTTCACTTGAACCTGGCAGGCAGAGGTTATGGTGAGCCGAGATAGCACCATTGCACTCCAGCCTGGGCAACAAGAGTGAAACTCCGTCTCACAAAAAAAAAAAAAAAAAAAAAGGAAAAATTCCGAGTCAATAAATAAACTTAGGGAGTCTCATATATTGTCAGTGAAGGTTTTGATGAGTTGGAATTTCCAGAACCCAAGAAATGAAAATGGAAGTGTAAAATAGTACTCATAAGGGAAAACATCAAACAGATTTCTCTTTGCCATGTATTTCAGCAAGTTTTAGGTTTCAATTAGGGTCTGACTTTGGATTAAAGTTAAAAGTCATAGTATCAATGACTGAATCTCAAATTGCCTCTGAAATACAGTGACGGGCCCACCAAATGATGAAAGCACTTTCAATCATAAGGAAATCTTCCTTTAGGTTTCCTTCTCTGAACACTCCTTAATATTTAGCAAATATATGTGGTATTAGTGCTGATAGTATATAATATTTAAATATGTGTTGGTTAATAAACTCTTAGTTCTTTGAATTCAGAGTCTGTTGTATTTCTCTTGTGCTATCACTAAACTTAATAAAAGTCAGAGAGAACAATGTGATGTTCAATATATGTAGATGATTGATTTAGATCAGTAAGTCTTGTAAAATAACAAATATATTCAAATTATAGATGAGGACCTAGAATTTAATCTAGAAACAGAGATTCAAAGGATTTTTAATAGACTTTCATGAGGCTAGGGATTATATTTTTCTTATCCTTGCCTGGTATTGTAGGAGTTCATAGCGCAAGGATTTTTTTAAAGGCACGGTAAATATGTGCTAAATAAATTAATTAATGAGTTAATTTGGTTCTCAAATTTGTGTTTAGAAAATACTGAAAATCAGTAGAGACCGTCATGAGTGTTATGCAGAAAGGGAAGAAGGTCTTCAGACATTTTCTTTTATGCTGCACAAGCACAGATCTCTGCTCCTGTTTTCACTCTTTCTCAGATACCTGTAACTTTTGCAAGTTAACTCCACACATCTGGTAGCTGATAAGTTTTAAATGACACTTTCCAGAAACACTTGAATCACCAGTGTCCCTTTAACAATCCAAATGGAGGGTTTGAATAGTGGACTTTAAGCACTAAACGAACGTAGGGTTCTAGTGTGGGGTGTACACGCACAGGTGAGAAAGTCAGCTTGAGGTTCTGTCTCCAAAACTTACAACAGCCTAATGAGGTAGATACTATTATCCCCTTTTAAAGATGCAAACACTGAGACTCTGAATGGTGTTTCTCAAAGTGTGGCCCTGGACTGATAGCACTAGCATCACCTGGAAACTTGTCAGGCAGATGCTTGGGCCCATTTCAGACCTATCGATTCAGAGACTTTGGGGTGGAGCCCCGCACATGGTGTTTCAGCAAGAAGCCTGGGTGATTCTGGTGCATACTAACGTGTCAGAATCACTGCATTAGAGAGCTTAAATGATTTGATTGGCCCAGGGTCCCACACAGATGGGAAAGGCAGAGCTGGTAACTGAATCCAGGCATTGAATGCCAATATCTCACTTTATTTCACCCCATTTCCTCATGTTGGAGAGTCAGTCACCCTCCACTCTCTCAAAAGGCCAATCCTGTGCTAGCGCTGAAATTCAACAAGGAAAAAGATGAAGCCACTTCCTAGGAGAGCCTCCCAACTTCAGAATGTTAAAGACTCTTAAAAATCAGTTTACATATAAAGTCCAAATAAGTATATAATCTTCCTGATTAAAATGGAACACATATAATGGTTTTTGCTATGAAAATATAGAGATCAGGAAAGACTTTTCACTCATTTCATTCACTGCTTTCTCTAAAATTGTTCTTTATAGATCTTAAAAATGACTTTCTTCTCTTTATCTAATCTGATCCTGACAATGAGTAGATGTTTAAAAGAGGTAAAGTAATTCATAGTAGGATACATCTATTTCGTGTCTTAATAGCCATTTTCTCTTTCTTCACCTGAGCTGACCTATAACATTCTCTAAGAAGAGAACAAAAAGTAAAAAAAAAAAAAAAAAAAAAAAAAAAAAGACTCTGAAATGACTTTGTTGGAAGTAGCACAGTACATTGGTTAAGAATCTAGGTTTTGGGCTGGGCACAGTGGCTCATGCTTGTAATTCCAGCACTTTGGGAGGACGAGGTGGGCAGATCACCTGAGGTCAGGAGTTCGAGACCAGCCTAGCCAACATGGTGAAACCTGTCTCTACTAAAATACAAAAATTAGCCAGGTGTTATGGTGAGTGCCTGTAATCCCAGCTACTCGGGAGGCTGAGGCAGGAGAACTGCTTGAACCCAAGAGGCAGATGTTGCAGTGAGTGGAGATTGTACCACTGTACTCCACTCCAGCCTGGGTGACAGAGAAAGACTACGTCCCAAAAAAAAAAAAAACAAAAAACTAGGTTTTGGAATTAGAATCACCTGGATTTGATCCAATTCTGACAACTTCCTATGTCCAATAATTTAGATTTCTCATGCCTCAGTTTTACCATCTAAAATGAAGATAAAAACTATACCTACTTCATAGAGTAGTTGCAAGAATTATATGAACTTAAAAAAAAAAAACTAGGTTCTGGAATTAGAATCACCTGTATTTGATCTAATTCTGACAACTTACTATGTCCAATGGTTTATTTAGATTTCTCGTGCCTCAGGTTTACCATCTAAAATGAAGATAACTATACCTACTTCATAAAGTAGTTGCAAGAATTTTATGAACTAATACAATAAAGCACTTAGCACAGTTTCAGCACAGAGTAGATGCTTAATAAATGCTGGCTTATTGTTATTAGTGTTACCACTATCATTAGCCATGTGAAAATACTACAGCTAAGCTCCAGGTTTGCCATTTGTGCATATAGTTATTCATTCAACACGTTCCTCCCCTTTATGTCATTCCTCAAGATGTTTTGTAGGGCCCCTTTAATTTTCAGTAGGTATTTCTTCTGCCTGTGTTTCATCTCCCGGAGGACACAAACCCACACATTCACATACCCACTCATTCTCATGACTCAGGTTGTCACACTCACATCCCAGAGTCTGGGCCTTTTTACCAAAGCTGATTATAGGAGTGAAGATAACTGCAGAAGATCTTTTCCCTGAAAGTGTCCTTGCCACCAATCATTGCTGCCTGTCATTTTTAGTGATTCTTTGGTGTTAAGATGAACTATTTCCTCACCACATACCCCTTTTTAAACAAAAATGCCACTGAAAATAGGTAACTTACTAAATCATCAGTGTAAATAAATTATCAAATTGAATGAAAGAAAAATGTAGATCTTGAATATGTTGTATTCTTCAGGGAGAGGAAGTAAAAGTTCTCCAGTGGGTGACTGGAGGTTTCAAAGGCAAACCTGTGCATTAGACATTAGTCTGTAAAAGCTGACAAAGGCCTTTGCCTTTGAAATCACTACAAAGTTGCAGAAGTGTCTATGTACACATTTTCACCTGAAAAATGTTAGCTCCGTGATTTACCCAGGATCAGGGTAAAAATACTGAGCACAAATATCTACAGTCATATACACAGCAGTGTCATATGGATAACCTATAACTAGCCTAAGCAAACCAGATAAATAAATAGAATGATAATAAAAGAGAGAATATATAATTTCACATACATGTACTTCCATGAAATCTTTAAACAGAACCAAATACACAAAGACTCTGAAAATTTAAATAAAGATAGTCAGTACCAATCTTTCCACCCACACGTATTAACCCAGCAACATTGGTTTAATTCATACCATAGAAGTACCCAACTTAGGCAAGTTCAATGCTAACATTAAGGATACAAACAATCATGATGGTTAATTTCATGAGAGTCTCTTTTGACAGTAAAGAGTCTGGGTCCTCATTAAATTAGCTGACTTTAGATTCTCAAAGTTGCAAAATTAGCATCTCCACCCTCCCAAAGCCATCACCATGTAGCATGGCCAATTACACTCAACAAGCATCAGCATGTTTGGGCTTTAAAAGCTGCAGTCAGTTGTTGTAGATGAGTTGGGCATGTTTCCAATGCCTTCCTAAGTATGAAAATAAACATATATTCAATAATGACCTAATGGGAAACGTTCAGTGAAGCATCTGACAACCAGTTCAGACTGGCATCTTATCCCTTTCCGTTTCATCTGTCTCTCCCGGTCAGTCAAATGACTAGGCACCAGTAGTGTTGTGGTGGGGAGGGGGCTGATGGTCCTTGCAGAAGTCCAGGTGTTTTGCCTAAACACTGATTATGACAATGTATCCAACAGTGGTAGGCATTCTATCTGCAAAAGCCTGATCCAGACTCTGCTCGATCAAGAGACTCCAGAGGCCCCCTTTTCATCTTCAGCTTGAGGCAGATCTCAATAGGCTGAAAGAGTATGAGAAACTGAGATAAGTGCAGGCTACAATTACAGAGATATGTCTGTGCTGCTGCAATTAGAGTTGTGTCAGCGCTTCTATTAACCTTTGCATTGCCAGCATTTTCCCATTTGGAATTCCAAGTGAGTAATAGCATTTAAACTAAGAAGGAACACAAGCCACTGCCTGAGTTACAGGCCCGTGAAAGGGGTGAAATCGGACAGCAGCGACAGGACGGTATCTATTGAGCTGCTAAACAAGCCAAGCAGGGATTGGGGAAGTTTCCAAGAGTGGCTCCCACACCACTGTTCTTTTGTACTGTGATGTTGAAACAATTTCTGGGGATAGGGTGAACTATTGCTGTGTCACTGAGAGAAGCTGGGCACTGGTAGGATCTCAATAATTTATCGGACCTCTCCCTTGCCTGTATTAGATTCCCTAACCAAATACTCCTTTTAAACAGTTTAGAATAATGATTTTCAGACGATTTTGAAATGAAATATACAGAATTTGTGATTATCCAGTGAGTTTAATAACTCTTTGTATTTATGCCCATTATGGCATTCAAGCCTCACAATAATCTGTATGATGCATGGAATATGTGTTGTTATGTCCCATTGACAGAGATTGAAGATAAAAAGCAGAGAAGCTAGGTAAATTGCCCAGAATCACACAGCACGTTAATTGCAGGACCAACACAAACCCAAGCCTATTAATTAATATCTGGAATAGATTACATTAGTTTTCACCACTAAGGAATAGAAAACTAAAGTATCTCTTCTTCTCTATACCACAAACAAGCCGTCAGTTGCTTCATCAAAAAAAGAAAAGAAAAGAAAAGCTGTGGTTTGGAGAAAAGTTTATCATAATCTCCACTAAGAAGTATTTATCGATTGTATTATACATAACACGGAACTTTTTTTACTACCCTCCTCAAACACCTAAAATCTTTTTCACTAAAATTATTGTTCACCCCGTTGTTATTCAGCTCTTAAACTCTATTAAAACTGAAAACAAGACAATGATCTCCTAGAAACCAGATTCTGTCTCTCCTCCATATTTGATTTGCTTCAAGTATCCAAGCATAAAATTAAAATGAATGATACCGCCACTGTCTTTTTACTTACCCCCATCTGATTCTCTTGCCCCAAAAGCTTAGTCTTAGGAATGTAGAAATGGAACAAATTTGAGTTTGGTTGGTTATTTTTTTTTATTAATAGGATTAAATATTAATTATGTTAAACTTTGTTTACAAATCTGGTTTGGAATGCTGTTTTCCCGTCAAAACTTAAGGGCAATTTCAAGTTTATCTGGCCCAGTGATCTGACTGACATTTCCAGCTGTGTGTCAAACCAGATTGGATTGTACAGGCCTGAGTTGATTATCAAGAAATCTAAGGCTAAATTTCAAATAGCTTTGGGCTAACTTAGTGATTCCCAAACTTGCTAAAATAAAAATAACCTGGAGCTATTGTTAAAAATATAGATTCCCAGACTTTTCTGGAATCTACAGTTTTAAGATGTGCCCCAGGTGACTACTTCTTTCAGCTATATTTGGGAAACATTGTGCTAAATGGTCATTTTAAGTGGAAACCAAAAATAAAGCAGAGATTTTTATTGACTTTTTAAAAGATCTTAGAAGCTCCTCTTAAATCAAGAAATTCAAATTAATGCTTGTCAAGAAAACTTGGGAAAATAAAGACATTATCAAACATGGTCATCACCTACTATATACATATTTCAAGAAGTTTTTGTTATAATCTTTCTGTAGGCATCAATTCTTTCTAAAATTTGTATCACCAGCAGCTAAGCCAAGTCTACACACTGTGTTTGGTATAGAATGCTTAAAAATATTTCATGAAAGAATGAATGAAAAAATGACTCAAGTCCCCACTTCTTCAAGAAGTTCACACCCATCTTTCCAACCACCTGTGATATCTTACCTCTCTCTCTCTCATATGCATGTTATAAATAGAACCTACAATGCACTTGATCCCATTGTATGCAATTGTTCCTCTAAGGCAGCACATTGTGGTAAAAAGAAATATGACTTTCAGTTCAGGCACCCATGGACAAATTTCTTAATCTAGAATCAACATGTGGATATGGTAAGTATTTTACAGGGTTGGTGAGGGGATTCAATGAGTAATGCCCACCAAGTATTATGTATAACCTCTTTAAAACTACCTAAGTCTTCTCATACTTAATACAATGCCAAGGTCACTGCAAGAGCTTGGTTTATTCTATTTTCCTTCCATTCTTCCTTCCTTGAATAATCTACAAATCCTTCAAGATCAGGGACCAAGTCTTACACTTCTTTATATTCCTTTGCCTCTATCCTTTGTCAGTTATTCTGAGCACATATGTTCAAATAATTGTGAATTTAGAAAGATCAAAATGAAATGGCACAGGAAAATAACAGTAGAGAAATAAAGAGAGAGCACTGAAAGAAAAAAATACTTAAAAAATTTAAATGCTGAAGGCCAGGCGCGGTGGCTCACGCCTGTAATCCCAGCACTTTGGGAGGCCGAGGAGGGTGGATCATGAGGTCAGGAGATCGAGACCATCCTGGCTAACACGGTGAAACCCCGTCTCTACTAAAAAAAAAAAAAAAAAAAAAAAAAAAAAAAAAAAAAAAAAAAATTAGCCAGGCGTGGTGGTGGGGGCCTGTAGTCCCAGCTACTCAGGAGGCTGAGGCAGGAGAATGGCGTGAACCCGGGAGGCGGGGGCGGAGCTTGCAGTGAGCCGAGATCGCGCCACTGCACTCCAGCCCGGGCAACAGAGCGAGGCTCCGTCTCAAAAAAAAAAAAAGAAAAAAATTAAATGCTGGAAAGAGTTGTCTTCTCAATAATTATCCCAGGCACTACGGAACTAGCCCTCAGTGCAGAATTAGAGTTGACATCCTAAGATGGCCCAGCAGGAGTTGTTTCTCACAGCAATAATTGTTTGCAGTTTTGTTCACTTCCAGTAACTTAGATTTCAGAACAAAGAGTAAATGTTTGATTTTTACCTACACTGCACAGTATTCTCTCTGCAATATCGTTTTTATTTGCTGAGGCTTTTCTGCTTATCTGCAAAGCTCAAAGTTTCTTTCAAATATAATTCATGTAACTTTTAATCTTTAAAGTCAAATGGAGAGGAAAAGTAATACTATATACTGCATGTAGCCCAGAATTCTCCACATTCCTAGCTCCAAATAAAAACTAAAAACAAATGGGAAGACAAGTTTTTGTTAAATTTTTTAAAATATTTTTTATTTTTTGAGACAGGGTCTCATTCTGTCACCCAGGATGGAGTGTAGTAGTGCCATTATGGCTCACTGTAGACTCAACTTCCTGGGCTCAAGTGATCCTGCCTCAGCCTCCTGAGTAGCTAGGACCACAGGCAAGCACCAACATGCCTGGCAATGGAAAAAATAGTTTTTCAGGTTGCTTTCATTAATTAACTAAAGTAATTTACAGCTAAAAACCCACCAGAAGTCTTTTTACAGATGAGTTCCAAACTGAGACCTAAAGAAGGTAAGTGAACCACCTAAGAACAGATCAATCAAAATTCCAACCAGGATGAATAATTTATATCTAAAGAAATTTATAAAATCATTACATTTTAGACCCACAAATGATCTTAGAAACACCCAGGTCTAAAATATCACTCTGAAATAGAAATACCCAATACAACATTCCTGATGGTGCTGCCTGAATATTACCTCTGAGAGTTAATCACCTGTCACAATTAGACAGCTCATTCAATTCGTGAGATATTTTATTTTCATATCTAGCCATAATATCTTTCCTTCTACTCTTTGTTCCTGGTTCTGATACTTGAGAAATTGATTAATTTTGCTTCCTTTTCTCTTTAATATTTTCACATTTCTTTTAGGCATTGTACTCCAGATTTTTTAACAGTCAAATAATTGTATTTTATTATTTTTTTATTTATTTTAAGTTCAGGGGTACATGTGCAGGTTTGTTACATAGGTAAACTTGTGTCATGGGGATTTGTTGTACAGATTATTTCATCATCCAGGTATTAAGCCTAATACTAATTAGTTATTTTGCCTAATCCTCTACCTCCTCCCTCCAATAGGCCCCAGTGTGTGTTGTTCCCCACCATGTGTCCATGTGCTCTCATCTTTTAGCTCCCACTTATAATTGAGAACATGCAATATTTGGTTTTCCGTTTCTGCATTAGTTTGCTAAGGAGAATAGCCTCCAGCTCCATCCATGTCCCTGAAAAGGACATTATCTTGTTCTTTTTTTATGGCTACAGAGTATTCCATGGTAAGTATGTGCCACATTTTCCTTATCCAGTCTGTCATTGATGGGCATTTGCTTGGTTTCATATCTTTGCTATTGTAAATAGTGTTACAATGAACATATGTGTGCATGTGTCTTTATAATAGAATGATTTATATTCCTTTGGGTATATACACAGTAATGGCATTGTGTATTTCTGTCTTTAGGTCTCTGAGGAATTGCCACGCTGTCTTCCACAATGGTTGAACTAATTTACACTTCCACCAGTAGTGTATAAGCATTCTTTTTCTCCACAACCTCGCCAGCAGCTGTTATTTTTTGACTTTTCAGTAATAGCCATTCTGACTGGTGTGAGATAGTATCTCATTGTGGTTTTGATTTGCATTTCTCTAATGATCAGTGATTTTACTATAAATTTTTAAATATTTCATGACCTTGGTCCCCTCCAGATATTCTGTAATTAATATTGATGAAGATAACAATAGAGAAAAAAAAATTATGAGAACAACCTATATCTATTGAGTGTTTTCTATGATACGGCATTGTGACAAATGATTAGCATTTACTATCTGTTTTGTCCAGTGCTCTATCCACAGCACCTAAAACAGTGCCTGACATACATTAGGCATATGATGAATGTTGGTTGACTGAAGCCACCTTCAACAAACTCTTCAAAGTAGGCATAATTATTCCTATCAAAGAGCCAATATATATTACAGTTGGAATTTGAAGATAAGTCATTTTGACTACATAACTTGATACATGCAATTAACCATTGTGCTTTAGGCTTACAAATGTTCTTTTCTCAAATTGATTCCATTTATTAACTATTACAGTAAGTCCTCACTTAACATCGTCAATGGATTCTTGGAACCTGTAGGTTTAAACAAAGTGATATTCAACAAAACTGATTTTACGATAGGCTAATTGATATAAATAAGAGTTAAGATCCTGTGGCATATTTCTGGTCACAAAAACATCACCAAACTTCTTAATAAAGACCCACTTCTAATAGTAAACATTGAAATAAATGTGGCCTACATGCACATTTCAGAAAGATTAATAAAAACAAGTAAGATAATTACTGAAATCTAATTTTTAGTGAATCAGTGAGTCACAGCAGTAGTAGTCGTGGTGGGTTCAATCGAGAAATAAATATTTGCAAAGTGAAAGTTGTAATGAGCACCTCCAGCCACCACACAGTCCAAAAAATCATAAATATGGTATGTTCACTGAGTGCTTTCATGCCAAATTGTTTATTGTCCTGGATTTGTATGATTATTGTATACTTTACAAATTTTTATTTTACCATCATTTCCATTCATTCTTCATTTTCCAACCTGAGTATTCCAGTTCAGGGTCTCAGGTAGCTGGAGCCTTTCCTGGCAGCTCAGGGCACCAGGAGGGAACCAGCTTTGGACAGGACACCATTCCACTGTGGGGCACACACATGCACACACACACGGACACACACATATACATACACTCTCTCAGACTGGCATCATTTAGACATACATGTTAACCTAACATGCACAGTTTTGGGATATGGGAGGAAACAGAAATACTTGAGAAAAAAATCAATGCAGACATAAGAAGAATATGCAAACTCCACACAGACAGTGACCCTGTCCCAGAGTTAAGATTTTTTCATTGATGGCATTATAAAATGACTTTGCACAAAACGATGTTATTTGAGGATATGCTGTATAAGTAAAAGTTCTGCATCTAGAAGTGGACTGTATAGTATTCTAGAATTCTGTTCATGGGAGTTGATTCCTATAATATACAAATAAGCTGTTATTTCTTGATTCCTGACCCCTGCAAGCTACTACTCTATTTCTTTTATTCCCTTTTCAGAAAAATCCTTTAGAGTTATCTGCCTTGCTGTTTCCAATTCCTCCTCTTCAGTTACCTTGTAAAACCACTTCATTTACTTTCTCCTCAAATCCTCCATGAAAATTGTTCATTAGGATCTTCAGTGACTTTCACTGTACTAAATCCAGCAGTCCTAGTTATACTTGACTTATCAGCCACATGAAACACAATTCATCCCTCACTTCTCTCCAATGCACTTCATTCCCTTGCCATCCAGGACAACTTTCTTGGTGTCCTCGCACCTCACTGAGCACTCCTTCTCAGTCTCAATCCTCTTTTTAATCCAGAGCTCTTGGTATTAGTGTGCCCCAGGGCACAGTCCTCTTTATCTATACTCACTCCCTTGTGATCTCATTCTTCCTCAGGGCTTTAAACACAATTTCAATGCAAAGACTCTCAACTGTCACATTCCTGCCCATAACTCTCTCTCCACTGACTTATTTTAATGTCCAACAGAGAACCAAAACAAAATTACTGCTCCTGACCATTCCAAACCCACTCTACCCACAGCCTTGCCTGTCTCAGTTGATGGAAACTCTATCCTTGCTGAAGGTCAACACTCTTGGAATCAACATTGACACTTCTCTTTCTTTAACATATAATCTGTCAGAAAAATCCTAAACCTTGATTGTTTTCTTTTTTAAAAATCTGATCATGTCACCCTTCCACTCAAATCCTTGCAATGGCTCTCCACTTCACTTAGAGTAAAAGCCAAGTCCTTAACTGGCCTTTCATGTTCTGCCTGATCCATTCCTCTGTTACATTAAACATCACCCTCAGTAGCTCACTTAATCCTCGCAAAAACCCTGTGACAGTTTGTTATCCCTATGTTGTAGATAAGGAGACTGAGGCTCAAAAAAAGTGTTTTTTTTGTTTTTTGTTTGTTTGTTTGTTTGTTTGAGACAGAGTCTCACTCTGTTGCCCAGGGTGGAGTTCAGTGGTGTGATTGTGGCCACCAGTAGTTGCTCAAATCTCTGCAACCTCGCCTCCTGGGTTCAAGGCACCTCCACCTCCTGGGTTCAAGTGATTCTCCAGCCTCAGACTCCCAAATAGCTGGGATTACAGGGACATGCCACCATGCCAGGCTAGTTTTTGTATTTTTAGTAGAGATAGGGTTTCAACATGTTGACCAGGCTGGTCTCAAACACCTAGCCTCAAGATTCACCCACCTCAGCCTCCCAACGTGCTGGGATTAAAGGCATGAGCCACTGGGCCAGCCAGAAGTTAAGTATTTGATCTAAGATTAAAAGACTAGTGAATGATATAGCCAAGATGTGAACTTGAGTAGCAGTACTCTTTATCATTCCATTCACCAAACCAAGAAGAGCAGACGTTCATTGCAAAACCCCAAGGAGGCAAAGAAACAGGTGGTACCTGGTACCTCTAAAAATGAGAGGTGAATGTAGGACCCAAAACAGGTAGAGTCATTGAAAATCTGATTAAAATTTTAGTCTTCACTTTGCATAGACAGGCACTTTGCATAGACAGATCCTCCCCAACCTTGGAAGAGGAACTGAGACTTATATGATGGTAAGGGAGGGCCAGAGAGTGCAGGACTGGGGAATACTGGACATAAAGAGCCAAATCATTCCCCAGTCTAAAATGAGATAGTATTTTTCCTTGCATTTCATAACTTTTTCCATTAACATTTCAAAAACAATTTTTAGAACATTAGCATGTAGTAGTATAGACCTGGCTAAACAGCTTAGTCCAAAAATAATGAAAATGACAAGTCTGCATTCAAAGACGAACTATTTAATGACTAATTTTTTTAATTGGTTCTAGGCTGAGACCTTTGTATAACAAGTTTCAGCCTAGAGAAAAATTTTTATGCTGCAGTTATGAACTGCTGATAATAGAAGATTTAATGGAATTTCAAATAGGCCATTAATTGTAACATGCCAATATAATAACAGGAAGATTAAAATATGACTAAACTAAACAAGTTCAGTACAGCTTAAGGACTTTGTTTGAAATTAAACTTTCCCAAATATATATTTTGATATCAAATCTTGAAAAGTTAAATACTGAAACAGCAAAAGGTTTTTGTGGCAAATTTCCATAATATTCCCAAATAGCTTACTCTAACAACTTTGCAACAGTATGAACTAGAAATTAGATCAAGCATAGAATAAATTGGGATAAGACAGTTGCGTGTGTATTTATAATTTCTTATCCTTTTCAAAAGAAAATTTTGTGAAATGTGATTCTTGAGGGCAAATTTTGAGGTGTTTGTGACTTTTATTTCTCACAATATGGGGTTGCAAAACAGTAAAAAGGATTGGATGGAGTATTGTTGTTGAGTATATTGAGTGTAAACCTTGGAAAGGACAGATGGTGTACAGAGGGATTTCATTCTGTTTCGGGAGAACAAAGAAAAAGATACGGTGGTAATAGCTACTGTGTGGTTCTTCTTAGGATGGTACCGTGTTGGAGAGAATTATATAGATTCCAGCTGTATTTTGTATTACTATGTGTATACCAAAAAGACTCACTGGTGGGTTGGATGTGGGAGATGAAGAGAGGAAGAAGTTAAAAATGATGAACAAGGCCGGGCATGGTGGCTCAACCTTGTAATTCCCAGCACTTTGCAAGGCCAAGGCAGGCAGATCACCTGAGGTCAGTAGTTCAAGACCAGCCTGGCCAACATGGTGAAACCCCATCTCTACTAAAAATACAAAATTAGCCAGGCGTGGTGGTGCACACCTCTAGTCCCAGCTACTCAGTAGGCTGAGGCAGGAGAGTCGCTTAAACTCGAGAGGCGGAGTTTGCAGTGAGCTGAGATTGCACCATTGCATTCCAGCCTGGGTGACAAGAGTGAGACTCCATCTTAAAAAAAAAAAAAAAGATGAACAAGTTCCTGGCTTGAGCAACTAACAAAATGATGATGTCATTTGCTGAAAGAAGATGAGTAGGGCAAATAAGTTCATGGGGTGTGGAATCACAAGTTCTGTTTGGGACTTCTAAAGTTTGTGATGCGTGTGAGTCATCCAACAGGTGAAATCAATTAGGATGCTAAATATCCAAGTCTGGAGTCATCATCTCCACTAAACTAAGGACATCAGCAACAGTGAACACAAAGTTGGTCAGATTCAACATTATGTAAGCACAGAGTAGGTGGTCACCTTGAAAATGCTATGACGTAGTAGCAAAAGTCTAGCAGGAAAGTGAGGAAATCTAGATTCTTGTTTTTCTCCTCATTCCACTATCTAGCTGTGGGATTCATTCTAACTTTCTAGAACTCACAATGGTGAAATTGTTTATAATATACACTCCCAATTCAGAAAACTGGGGCCAAGTTCTAGTTGTGCCTCTTATCAGCTGCGTAACTTCAGAAAAGATAAAATATTTGTGCCTTAGTTTCCTCATCAATAAAAGGGGGATATCATTATAACTATTTCATAAGATTGTCTTGAGCATTAAATTACCATGTGTGTTTATGCACACATATACACACAGGCATAACTTAAGGTTGTTTCTGAAACATAATAAGTGCTAATTAAGTGTTTGTTATTATTATAAGATGGATTAGATTATAATAACATCTTTCAGATTTTATCTATTAATAAGATCATTTCTTCTAAACAATATTATGTAGAAACTCAATATGTAAATATATATATAAGAAATAAAGAGGAAATCGCTACGGCTGCAATGTAGAACCCATATCCTACCAGCTTAACAGTTTCCCCTCTCTTTTCCCGGTCAATAGCCTCAGAGGAAGATCTAGGAAACATCTGATTCTCTTTTCTGAAAACCATCAGACTAGATAATCTTTCCAAAGTGAGAGAGAAATAAAGATGTTTTCAGACATACAAGCAATAAAGAGTCTAAAAATAGATCCTCACTAAAAGAACTCAGTGCTTTGGCAATAACAGTAGTGAAGCTGGAGGTTCAGTCCGTCTTACTGGAGGGATGCTTCTTCTCTACTCCCGTGTTCCCTTCCATATGGTGGGTCTTCCACTTGCATCACAGCCCTGGGCTTCCTCTCCCCACCCCACCCCCAGCTCACTAGTCCTCCTCTGAGAAAAGTATCTTAATATGATGGGAAAATTTGAAAGGAGAGACTGGGTGTAAGCAGTGCAGCCATTTCCTCTCCTTCTGCTTGGGAGCCAGTTGTCTATAGGAAGAATCTTATGCTGTGCTGCTTCCATATGGTACTATCCGGGCACATTGCCACCCACTGTCAGGGGGCTTTTGCTATCATCCAGAACTGCCTATGACGTGGTTTGTATAATCATCTAATTCTGGGGACTAGTATTAGCCCACTTGTCCACCAGTAGGCAATTTTTCAAGTATCAGCTCTGTCGGTAACAAATATCACATTTGGGTTCCCATATGCCTTATACTTTTGTTTTTGTCTTATTTTTAATGTATTCAGAACCTGTATGACAAGATGTGTGCTATTTAGAAGACCCCCTTGACCTCCAATAGTGTGGGGCAAAAACAAAAACAAAAAAACAGTGAACTCAAAAATACATCAAATATGTTGGCAAATTCCTGAGATAAGAAGGTTCCAGATCACAGAAACAAAATTTATCATGCTAAAGAGGTGGGATTTTATCCTGTAAGGAGTCAAAGGTCATTAGAACACTTTAAAGAAAAAATAAATGGCCAGATTGGTGTGTTTATTTTCTCAGACAGGGTCAACATAGAAAGAAGACTACTGAAAACTGGCTAGCACCAGGTGAAAAAGAAAAGGCAGTATCTTCTGAAGGCCAAATTCACCTGCTTTATAACTTTGTCTAAGGCTGTCTCAAATTATGATGTCACGTTTTCCCAACCTACTATCTAATTTTAAACAGCCTGTGGTCAGCCTGTTCCACAGATTCCATTAAGTCAAGCAATCAGATAAGCAAATCTTCAACTGCAGTGGGATCTTTATCATGATGTTTCAAAGATGCTTTACAACTTTCCATTTAAAAAAAAAGAATGAAGTAATGTTGTTTTTCTTCTGATTTCCAAAGTTTACACTTTCATGACATATACATGATACATTATTATTTAGAATTTTATTGTGTAATTTAAAAAGGCAAAATACTGATAATCACAGAGTGATAGCTTAAGAACTAAAATTTGTGGCTATAAAATAGGTCATTTTTCACAAAATTAGCATAATTTTAAAATTTTGATGCAAAACAGATGTATATTACATTGCAGCATTTGTTTTCTCCCTGCATACAATTTGGTTTTTTTAGTAATTGTGAGAATGTGTCAAGTACCTAATAGTACCTCTTAGCCATAAGCTAGGCTTTAAGCTGATACTTGGTTCCTTGCCTTTCTGAGTCCTCTCTTTTTGTGCCATTCCTCTGAGAAGAATGCTTCCAGCAGAACTGATTTTGACATAGAAGTAAACTTAATAGTTTCTGCTACAAACATTTATTAAGTAACATGGTGGGCTAACACTGTCCCAGGCACTGGGAATACTGTAATGAATAAGCAAGAGAGGACACAGTCCGTGGTTCAGGAAGATCAAAGTCACACACAAGTGAAAGCAGTAGTAGTGACACCCATCCTCAATTCCTAAGGGTTCCCCCATCCCAACCTCCCATCAGGAAATCCCCTGATGTATACGCTACCTGATGAGGAACTTTGTTGAGGAAACACAAGAAAGGGAGGGAAAGGATACTCACCTGGCTAGGCAAATCAGCCAAATCACCTGGGATGACAAACATCATAATCACAGATTGCCCTGCTTCCAGGAGGAGCCACTTGGTGACTTAAATTATTCAGCTGTTTCGTTGTTAATCTTTGTTTCATTGTGTTTTCTTCAACACAGCTGCTAAGTATTCCCTTTCTTAGCAGGGAAAAAAGTGCAGGCCTACCTATTTCTAAAGTCCAGCCATTAGTTCCCTAGGAAACAAAATATATTAATACGAAAACTCTTTTAGTAAGAAAAAGCCTACCTAAACTACTTGGAAGAAACAGACTTGTCTGGCTTTCTAGCTGGGAAGTTCTACCAATGAACTTCAGGCATGGCTAGATCATAGTGCTCAAATTACGTCTTAAAGATTTGACCTTCCCATTCTATCTCTGTTTTTCTCTGGGCAGATTCTTCCCACATAGTGGCAAAGATGACCACCAGCAGCTCTAGGCTTCCATCATCTTTACAGACAATAGCCTATCCCTCGCCCTCCCCACACCAGCAAATTGTCTCTTTCCTCATAGTTTCATCAAAATTCCAGGGATTGTCCTCAAGAGAAATGCTAGAAAGAAAAAAAAATATATATATATATATATATCCACTTTACACAAAAGCCCTGTAATATTTTTAAAGACTTTTAAATAAAGAGAACAAAATAACAAAAAAAATCAAATTACAATGACAAAAAACTGTATAGATTAATATTTTTTATAGATCTCCCTCTGGAGTTTATGCAAATGTCAGTGGAATTAAGCCAGCTATTTCTTAGCTCCTTTCACTGACTCACTTCTTGTTGTACTGTTTAGAACGATCTCTGCCTAACTTTTGTTTAGGTTTTTGTTTTCAGGATAATGCTCATAGGTTTTCCCAACTTCTTGGTTGCCATCCTCTCTTTCTAATTATATAGCCAACAATGAAATTATGTAGCTACTAGTTATAGGTAATAGATCCAAAGAGAGCCAAGTAAGACTTGTATCTTCTCAGAAAACTATAGGCTTTCTAGATCTAAGGTCTTCTGGCTTCATCTAGAAAAGTCAATTTACTTAATTCCTTGATGCTTGACCTATGCTTTACTCCAATATTTTTTTAACAATGGTTGTCAAGCACAGAGCTGGAAATTTGTCTCTATGGGACTGGAACATAGAAAGCTGGTGCTGGGCTTTCAGAAACCCTCACAAAAGAGGACAGAGACCAGGCACTCTAAGGAAGATGAAGATTGTACACATTCTCTCAAGCTGGGTGGGCCTCTTGCCCCTGCCATTCTCTCAGGCTGTAGAAAAGTGGAGACAATGAAAAGTAGTCACAGGTAGTGACCTGTGGCTAAGAGGGAAACAAATTCTTCTCATATGGTAGGAAGAATGCACCTGTACTGTATCAATGGAGAATTAACTGGGCATGATCAAGATTAAAATAAATCTCATGGCAAAAACAAACAAATATTTAATGCAAAGTAAAAGGACCCAGCTTGGAAGAAATTATAGCTTAAAAATGAGATGGAAATACCTCACAGTTGCTTTAAGCTATAGATGAATTTAATAAGAATATAAATTCAAGGGATTTTAAAAATGAACTGAAAAATGAGTTGATCAAACAACAGTCTGGGATCAAAAAAGAAGTTTGTCAGGCTGGAGAGGATGTGGAGAAATAGGAACACTTTTACACTGTTGGTAGAACTGTAAACTAGTTCAACCGTTGTGGAAGTCAGTGTGGCGATTCCTCAGGGATCTAGAACTAGAAATACCATTTGATTCAGCCATCCCATTACTGGGTATATACCCAAAGGACTATAAATCATGCTGCTATAAAGACACATGCACACGTATGTTTATTGCGGCACTATTCACAATAGCAAAGACTTGGAACCAACCCAAATGTCCAACAATGATAGACTGGATTAAGAAAATGTGGCACATATACACCATGGAATACTACGCAGCCATAAAAAAGGATGAGTTCATGTCCTTTGTAGGGACATGGATGAAACTGGAAAACATCATTCTCAGTAAACTATCGCAAGGACAAAAAACCAAACACTGCATGTTCTCACTCATAGGTGGGAATTGAACAATGAGAACTCATGGACACAGGAAGGGGAACGTCACACTCCGGGGACTGTTGTGGGGTTGGGGGAGGGGCGAGGGACAGCATTAGGAGATATACCTAATGCTAAATGACGAGTTAATGGGTGCAGCAAAACAACATGGCACATGGATACATATGTAACAAACCTGCACATTGTGCACATGTACCCTAAAACCTAAAGTATAATAATAATAAAAAAAAAGAAGTTTGTCAGTCTGAGAAAAAAACAATTAAGGATGGATAACATTGTTCTCAGGCCATAAAATTCATTGGCTCTTCTCTCTTCTTTCAAATAAAATAGGGCTTAGGAACTCAGGAAATAAAGCAGACTCATTGTTTGAAGAGCTTCCCTAAGATACCGCCTGTTTCCTGCTTTAAAGATAATACATCTTCTCTTCAAATTAGGAAAGATCAAGGCTTCATGAAGACTTTGGTAGAAACTTGGCAAATGCACATGTGTGCATGCACACACACTCACCAGTGGAAAGGAGTAAATATTTGAGACCTATTGAAGAGTTAAAGTCTTTGTGTTCCTTCAGCAACATCACATAAAATGACAAGTATGTGCTGATCATTCTCACTGGCCAACCCCTCAATACCATTGCCACCACTATCATTCTCTGACCTTCTCTAATATGCTGTGGTCTGGTAAAGCTGACCCCTGAGGACTTATCACCCTTGTTCCTTTGTCCTTGGGCTTCCAGTTGGGCAGGAGATCAGAAGGTAGGAGGAGGGAGAGGCCAAGATGTTTTTCTCCAATTTTTCCCTGCTGCTTTGTAGGTCTCTGGCAGTAGATACAGCACTCCACACTCTGCTGGCATGAGAGGGGACCCACCTTTCTGTGTTCATTGTCAGTTGACTCCAGGAATGCTACCTCCTCCCCTTGTGCCTGTAGCAGCTTCAAGCAGTTATTAGTCTCTGGAATCTCACTATTTCTTATTTTTTTCTCTTAATCTCATTCTCACCTCAACAGTACTTCTTAATATGTCTAAATTTTAAGCAAATAGGGCAAATTCTGTTTCCTCACAGCATCGAAACTGAGTTGCAAATACAGATACTGACTTTGGCCAAATTGAGAAAAATGAATAATTTCAAAGGAGCAAAGAAAATAAAAAAGGTTCTGATAAATATAGAATTGTTCTCATAGGCAAATGGCTAACGATAATAATAGTGATGTAAAAAAGAAAAGAAGAAGGAAGAGAAGGAGGACCGATCTAAGAGATTACGGGGAAACTAACAGATAGAGAGTTAGATAAAAAGGATCTAACGTAGATACTGGGCTGTAAAGAACCAAACAAATACAAAAAGTCATTTGAAAATATGAAACAAGAATAATTTCCCTGAATTGAAGGCAAATGCTGCAGACTGAAAGAACACACTGAATTTGAAAGAAATATGATGCAGAGTAGTCAACGCCAATTCATATTCTAGTTAGGTTATTCTCTTTATGCTAGTTGTGCTACTATCAAGCATTAAGGAAAAGAATTCAAACAAGAAAGACCAAAAGCACCAATCACTATCACGGGGGAAGTAATCACACTGGCCTCAGATTCCTTGATAATTGGAGATCTTCATGGTTCTGAGGGGAAATCATAGTTATAGTACCTTGTAATAGTCCTATTATGTTAAAAACAATTTTTAATAAAACCTGGAAGGTAGATAGAATGAGATGACAGAAAGTATGTGACTGTTAATGTCCTCATCATTTACAGCAGGGAATCACTATTAAAACTGAGACCTAAAAAAAAAAAAGACTCCAATTCCAATCTTTTTTTTTTTTTTTTTTGAGATGGAGTTTCACTCTTGTTGCCCAGGCTGGAGTACAATGGTGCAACCTCAGCTCACCACAACCTCTGCCTCCTGGATTCAAGCGATTCTCCTGCCTCAGCCTCCCGAGTAGCTGGGATCACAGGCATGCACCACCATGCCTGGCTAATTTTGTATTTTTAGTAGCGACGGGGTTTCTCCATTTTGGTCAGTCTGGTCCTGAACTCCCAACCTCAGGTGATCCACTCGCCTCAGCCTCCCAAAGTGCTGGGATTACAGGCATGAGCCACCGCGCCCGCCCCTCCAATCTCTTAACATATGTGTTTTTCCAAAATTTCTTCCACAGTCTTAGAGGAACTTTTTATGTTGAAAGAAAAAAAAATATTTATTTGAAGCTTACATTTCCATCAGGGTGTTTGGGAATTTTTGTTTGGTGTGTATGTATGCATGTGTGTGTGTGTTTGGGTCATAAGAAATTTGCTTGTTTCTTTTTCACTTTAAAAAAACATCTATAGGCCAGGTGCAGTGGCTCGCACCTGTAATCCCAGCACTTTGGGAGTCTGAGGCGGGCAGATCACCTAAGTCAGGAGTTTGACACCAGCCTGGCTGACACAGTGAAACCCCATCTCTACTAAAAATATAAAAATTAGCCAGGCAGGGTGGCACACGTCTATAGTCCCAGGTACTCGGGAGGCTGAGGAAGGAGAATGGCTTGAACCTGGGAGGCAGAGGTTGCAGTGAGCCGAGATTATGCCACTGCATTCCAGCCTAGGCGACTGAGCAAGATTCCGTCTCAAAAAAAAAAAAAAACAAAAAAAAACTATAATAGGCCAGGCATAGTCCAAGCTCACGCCTGTAATCCTAGCACTTTGGGAGGCCAAGGCAGGTGGATTGTTTGATTTCAGGAGTTCAAGACCAGCCTGGGCAACATGGCTAAACCCCATCTCTACAAAATATAAAAAAATTGCCTCAGCATAATAACATGCATTTGTAGTCCCAGATACCCCAGAGGGTTCCTTGAGCCCAGGAGTTCAAGGTGGTAGTAATCCATGATAGTGCCACTGCACCTCAGTCTGGGCTACAAAGTGAGACCCTGACTCTTTAAAAAAAAAAAAAGTCATCTATAATATAATCATATTTTAAAGCATTTCCTTCATGTCTAGCTGTCTATTTTTTAAAGAAACATGCCTGGATAAAGTTCATCTAATATTAACCAAGTTTCTTCTTATGTGGTGAGATTTAATTGATTTTTAAATCTCCATGTTTGTACTTTTTGCAGTGTTTGAATTCCTTCTAAAAATACACTTAGTATTTACAAGGCAGAATAATTTATTTTATTAAAACTAAGACTGTAAACAAGACAAAATATTAACCAACAACTATAAATCTCTTTATGGAGGGATATGAATCATTTTAATGTTCTTCTTTCACTTTTTTCTAATTGACAAATAATAATTCTATATATTTATGGGGTAGAATGAGATGTTTCAATACATGTATACATTGTGTGATGATTAAATCAGGGTAATTAGTATATCCATTACCCCAAATGCTTATCATTTCTTTGTGGTGAGAACATTTACAAACTTCTCTTTTAGTTATTTTGAAATATCTAATACATTAACTATAGTTACCTTGCTGTGCAATAGAGCAGCTAGAACTTATTCCTCCTAACTATAACTTTGTACCTGTTGACAAATATCTCTCCTTTTGTCCATCTACCTCCCCCAACGCAAGCCCCTGGTAACCATCATTCTGCTCCCTACTTCTATTTTTTTTCTTTTTTTTTTTAATTTTAGCATCAGAATTACTTGCAAATCTGCTCTCTCCTTCTATGAGCTTGCCTTTTTTAGATTTTACATATACATAAGATCACATGGTATTTGTCTCTCTGTGCCTGACTCATTTCACTTAACACAATATCCTCTAGGTTCATCCATGTTGTTGAAAATGGCAGAATTTCAGTTATCTTTTAAGGATGAATAGTATTCCATTATGTACATATACCACATTTTAAAAATCTATTCATCCCTTGACGGAAAGTTAGGTGGTTTCCGTATCTTGGCTATTGTGAATAATGCTGCAATGAACATGAAAGTGCAGATGTCTCTTTGGCATACTGATTTTAATTCCTGTGAGTATATACCCAGTAGTGAGATTGCTGGATCATATGGTAATTCTATTTTTAGTTTTTAAAGAAATTTTCATATTATTTTCAAAATGCCTACTAATTTACAATACCACCAACAGTGTATAAGGGTTCCCTTTTCTCCACATCCTCACCAACACTTATTATCTTTTATGTTTTTGATAATAGTCAATCTACAATTATGAGGTGATATATCATTGTGGTTTTAATTTGCATTTCTCTGATGATTAAAGATGTTGGGCATTTTTTTCATGTATCTGTTGGCCACTTTAAGAAGTATCTATTCAAGTCCTTTGCCCATTTTTAAATAGAGTTGTTTTCTTGTTATTGAGTAGTTTGGGTTATTTATATATTTTGGATATTGGCTCCTTATCCCATATGTGATTTGCAAATATTTTCTCCCAATCTGTGGATTGTCTCTTTTCTCTATTAAGCTTCTTTTACTTTTTAATAAAAGTTTGTTTCAAGTCTTTGCAAAACAAGGTTCCAGACTTCATTTGAGAATATGCAGGAAAGTTCAATAATTTATGACAGCATATTGCAGGGTAAAGAGTACTCAAGCTTTAGACTGAACCTAAGTTAAATATCAATTATCTATTGTTACGCAGTAAATCACTCCAAACTTAGGTAGCATAAAATGACTACTATTTTATATACTTATGAGTTTGTGGGTCAAGTAGTTAGGCAATGTACAATGATAATAACTTGTTTCTGTTCTTTGATGTCTGGTACCTCACCTGAGGTCACTTAAGAGCTGGCTGGAATGGCTAAATGGAGGCCGTATGTCTGGAGTCTTGGTTCTGACTCTTAGCTTGGGCTCCTCGTATCATGGTAGTCTCAAGGTTCCAAGAGGAAGCACTACAAAGAAGACAAACTCCCTAAGTCCAAGTGCTTAGTAAGCCTCTATTAATGTCATGCTTGCTAATGTCCCATTGGCAAAAGCAAGTCCCAAGGTCAAACCTAGACTCAATGTGGGAAGGGCATTCACAAGAAATGTGGATCTTGGCTCTATCATTTTTGACCTTGACAAGTAATTTTATTTCTCTGAGTCTCAAAAGAGTTTTCTCTTCAGTAAAATGAAGATAACAATACCCAATTCACTTGGTTTAAGGGATTAAATGAGAAAAAAGTATAGCTAACAGAGAACCTAAGAAATAGTACATGTTTAATAGATATTAATTTTCATAATACTTATTATAAAAACAAAAAGGGTACTTTTGTTTAAAAATGGTTGCACACCTCATAAACTTGCCTTTTGAATAAGTTTTATACAGTTTTGATTAGCACTGCTTTAAATCTGTTTTTCAGTGTTTTTATTTACTTTGGGTCCCCCACACAAATTCTATAAGTCCTTCTATGCAATGGTTACCTTATTTTCTATTTCCTTTGTTTCTCATCTTAACTTTTATTTTTATAGGCTTCTAATCAAAAGTACATTTTCCATTAAACTACTTGGAGGACACCTCATTTGATCTTCATGCAACCTTATGATATAAAGAAATTATTATCTTC
Organism: Symphalangus syndactylus; assembly: GCF_028878055.3. Lineage (NCBI taxonomy): Eukaryota > Metazoa > Chordata > Mammalia > Primates > Hylobatidae > Symphalangus > Symphalangus syndactylus. The sequence goes on from NC_072444.2 coordinate 63,290,360, forward strand.
ACAGGTGGGGAAATTATGGCTGACAAGGGTTAAATTAATATCTAAGATCATCCATTAGCATACGCAAGACTATGTCCAAAGTCTCAGTCTTCCCAGGCTTCAGAACTGTAGACCATAATATATCTTTCTAAATACTCATGAGCCTCTTAAGAAATCTACGTGAACATTCCAGAAATGTTATCATTGCAATGTTTCTACAATCTTTTCATATGTTGATTTACTGTCTAATAATAGAAATAGAATCCACCATAGTTAAGAGAACTTAAGTTACTTTCTCCAGATATCAGATGCAAACCTGTTATAATATTAGTATGTATTTAATACTGTAAGAATATGTAGGAAACTTCTGGCTGTAAAAGGGCTCTTTTCTTTTTATTCAAATAAAAAAGGACTTAGAAACTTACCGATTAACTGGAGAGTGTTGAAGGGAGACTCCTTAGAATATACCTGTTTCTGCTTTGTTTCCTTTAATTAAGAAAGATCAAGGTCTCATAAAGATGCCAGTGGAGGCCAGGCGCCGTGGCTCACTCCTGTAATCCCAGCACTTTGGGAGGCCAAGGCAGGCAGATCACCTGAAGTCAGGAGTTCGAGACCAGCCTGGCCAACATGGTGAAATCCCGTCTCTACTAAAAATATGAAAATTAGCTGGGTGTGGTAGTGTGCACCTGTAATCCCAGCTACTTGGGAGTCTGAGACAGGAGAATCACTTGAACCCAGGAAGCAGAGGTTGCAGTGAGCCGCGATCACGCCATTGCACTCCAGCCTGGCTGACCAGAAACTCCGTCTCAAAAAATAAAAGGCAAGAGGAAGCTTGATATTTGCAGATGAGTCTCACATACCAACACACATTCATTCATACAAGCATGCACACACACATACATATCAGTGGAAATGGGTAAATGTCTGATATCTGTATACTGATATCAAATGTTAAATTCTGTATAATCTTTTACAAAAGTAACACAAAGATTGAGGAGGAGTACAAGATTTTCTGTACCAATTAGAGATCTTCATTTGCAATGAAAAAGGTTAGCACTGGCAAACTTGAAAAATAATAAAGGACTTACAGGAAGGATATGGGTGGCTCACAGAAGCAAAGTAATAACTGCTGAAGTGTGCTCAGCAAAGAACCCAGGGATGCAAGTAGCAAGAGCCAAGTAGCAGGAACTACTCTGTGGTTTTATTAGGTCACCTCTGTGGGGATGAATTAGTTCTATTTTTCCTATCTTTATATCACTCTTTTTAAAAGTTAAATCTTGAGCAAGAATGTTTAGTTGGTCCTTATACTCACCCCTTGGCCAGTTGAGGACAGGGGACTTTGACAGTTAATAAGACTACAAACATTGGGCAAAAGGTAACTCAAGAAAGGAAATCATGGTATTGTAACAAAAAGAAAGAAAAGAATGCTGGACCACTAAAAATTAAATTACAGACCAAAATGTCTTGTTTAGATTTAAAACATTTTATAGAAGGAGATATTTGCCTCAGATAAACCCAATAGCTATGCTGATTTAAGATTATCCCATTTAATCATTACAGAGACTTATGTTAGAAAGTTCTCAGTACATCAGGTTAGAATAATTTTATATTATTCTCTTAGTATGCTACTTACAGTTATCTGTTTTATTGTTATTAAACCTGTCACTTAAAAACATAAGCAGCAAAATATAGTTCAATCCAAACTACACTTTCTTTCATCACATAATTACATTAGAAAACACTAAGACTTCTGCTACAATGAGATAATATAATTCCTAGGTGTTCAAAGACACATGGCAAACAATGCCTAAAAGGCAATGTTATCTTACAGTTAAATATGCCTACCTCTGAGGGTTTTACCACTGCTAATGTGCTTTTAGAATTCTGAAAGAGATGTACTATAAGAATGTCATTGATTGGCAAATCATTATATACCAAATACCTAGAGAAAAATGATAGTAAGAATTCAAAACAAGATAGTGAGTATATTTTGAAATGAATTTTGAAAAACATACATAGAAATTAAAACCTTTTCTGCAAACTGCCATAACTGTTTTCCTTGATTATAATGAGACATTGGCAGAATTAAGTATTTGATATCTATAATCATTTAAAAGATGAAAAAAATGGCAGATACGAGGCAGGACTAACTTGCAGCTCCACCTGAGATGGATAGAACAGCACGTGGAGACTCATATTGTGAACTTTTGCTCTAAAAACTACCACGGGAACACATCAGAAACACCAAAAGAATACAAGAGACCCTTTGAAAGAAGCAGGTTGCTGCTGCAAACTCCGTGAGACAGCCAAAAAACTGTGAGCGCCCAAAGTGTGACAGGGGGAAAGTCCACCTTCTAACACACACTCTCACTGGGGAACCTGTCAATCCAGATCACAGGAGAAAGATCTAACCTTACCTAGATCTGAAACAAATGTAGAGAGCCAAGAGAAATACAAAAGTAGAGGAAGCAGTGGGAAGAGCCCTTTAGGCACTGCCAGTCCTCAGGGAAGCCATTTCTGATTTTATCTCACAGGGGTCCTTGGGGAGGGCTGCCAGTGGAAATGGGGGAAGGATCACAGGGAGAAGGAAACTTCTAGCAGATCTTTGTAATAATTTTGACTGAACACGAATTTTCCTGGACACAGTTAGGTGGGTGGGGGCAAAAGGGAAATGCAGATAGGAGCACAGAAGCCATGGCCAGTAGGTAGGGGTGGGGCCTGAAAGCCCTGCTTACTTTCTTAGCAGGAAAGCTTGTAGCCTGGTGCAAGATCTCAGCCCTGCTCACAGGTTGCCTGGATATAAACTCAGTGCTGTTGATGGGGCATGATGGGAGTGAGACCGGCCTTGCTGGCTGCATGGGAGTTGGGTGATGCCTGTCACTGCTGGCTTTCCCCTACTTCCCTGGTGATCTGTATGAAACAGAAGAGGTAGCCATAATCTCCCTGAGAATATAACTCCATTGGCCTGAGAACCACACCCCCATACCCCAGAGCAGCTGTAGCAAGCCTGCCCAAGGAGAGTCTGAGCTCATACCACCTAAACCTGCCCCTACCTGATGGTCTTTCTCTACCAGCCCTGGTATCCAAAGACAAAAGATATAATCTCTTGGGACCTCTATGACCCGCCCCTCCCCCCGCCCACCCATCACCTGAGAAACCAGAATTCTTATTCAGGCAACCTTAGGGCAAGCTTGTATCAGCTGATGCTTTTTTTTTTTTTTTTTTTTTTTCTGAGATAGAGTTTCACTCTTGTTCCCCAGGCTGGAGTGCAATGGCATGATCTTGGCTCATCGCAACCTCTGCCTCCCGGGTTCAAGTGATTCTCCTGCCTCAGCCTTCCCAAGTAGCTGGGATTATAGGCATGCACCACTATGCCCAGCTAATTTTGTATTTTTAGTAGAGATGGGGTTTCTCCATGTTGGTCAGGCTGGTCTCAAACCCCTGACCTCAGGTGATCTGCCCACCTAGGCCTCCTAAGGTGTTGGGATTACAGGCGTGAGCCACTGCACCTGGCCCAGCTGATGCTCTCTTGAGAGCACCATCTCCTGGCTGGAGACCAACCAACAGCTAGCAAAACTAGCACTCAAGAAAACCAGTGCACTAAACACAACTACAACCAAGGACCCTCACAGAGTCCACCACACTCCCCTACTACCTCCATCGGAGCAGGTGCTGATGTCCATGGCTGAAAGACCTGAAAACCAATCACAGGACTCTTTGCAGATACTCCCCAGTACCAGCCCAGAGTCTGGCAGCCCCACTGGGTGGCTAGTCTCAGAATAGCAATAACACTGCAGTCCAGCTCTCAGGAAGCTCCATCTCTAGGGAAGGGGGAGAACAATGAGACAAAAGAATCTGAACAGCAGCCCTTGAGCCCCAGATCTTTCCTCTGACATAGTCTACCCAAATGAGAAGAAACCAGAAAAACAATTCTGGTAATATGACAAAGCAAGATTCTTTAACATCCTGAAAAGATCAATTTAGCTCACCAGCAATGGATCCAAACCAAGAAGAAATCTTTGAATTGCCAGTAAAAGAATTGAGAATGTTGATTATTAAGCTACTCAAGGAGGCACTAGAGAATGGTGAAAACCAACTTAAAGAAATTTTTTAAAAAATATGGGATATGGATGAAAAAATCACCAGAGGAATAGCATAAATAAAAAACAATTAAAACTTCTGGAAATGAAAGACATACTTAGAGAAATGCAAAATACACTGGAAAATCTCAACAACAGAATCAAACAAGTGGAAGAAAAAAACTTCTGAGTTTGAAGACAAAGCATTTGAATTAACCCAATCTAACAAAGACCAAGAAAAAAGAATAAAAAAAAAAAAAAAAAAAAGAACAAAGCCTCTAAGAAGTTTGGGATTATGCTAAATGACCAAACCTAAAAACAATTGGTGTTTCTGAGGAAGATGAGAAATCTAAAAGTTTGGAAAACATATTTGAGGGAATAGTCAAGGAAAATTTCCCTGGCCTTGCTAGAGAACTAGACATCCAAATTCAAGAAGCTCAAAGAAGACCGGGTAAATTCATCACAAAAAGATCATCACCTAGGCACATAGTCATCAGGTTATCTAAATTCAAGATGAAGGCAAGAATCTTAAGAGCTGTGAGGCAAAAGCATCAGGTAACCTATAAAGGAAAACCTATCAGATTAACAGCAGATTTCTCAGCAGAAACCCTACAAGCTAGAAGGGATTGGGGTCTTATCTTTAGTCTCCTTAAACAAAACAATTTTCAGCCAAGAAGTTTATATCCAGTGAAACTGAGCTTCTTAAAGGAAGAAAAGATAAAGTCTTTTTCAGACAAACAAATGCTGAGAGAATTCACCACTACCAGTGCCAACTGGTAGACTACACTACAAGAGCTGCTAAAAGGAGATTGACATCTTGAAACAAAACCTCAAAATAGAAAAAACAGAACCTCCTTAAAACATAAATCTCACAGGGCCTATAATAGAATACACAATGAAACAAAAAGGTATTTAGGCAACAACTAGCATGATGGGTAGAATAGTATCTCACATCTCAATACTAACATTGAATGTACATGGCCTAAATGCTCCTCTTAAAACATACAGAATGGCAGAATGGATAAGAATTTATCAACAAAGTATCTTGTTGTCTTCAACAGACTCACTTGACACATAAGGACTCAGATAAACTTAAGGTAAAGGGGTGGGAAAAGATATTCCATGCAAATGGACACCAAAAGTGAGCAGGAGTAGCTATTCTGATATCAGACAAAACAGACTTTAAAGCAACAATAGTTAAAAAAGACAAAAAGGGACATAATGATAGAGGAACTACTCCAACAAGAAAATATCACAATCCTAAATATATAAGCACCTAACACTGGAGCTCCCAAATTTATAAAACAATTACTACTAGACCTAAGAAATGAGGTAGATAGCAACACAATAATAGTATGGGACTTCAATACTCCATTGACTGCACTAGACAGGTCATCAAGAAAGAAAGTCAAGAAAGAAACAATGGACTTAAACTATACCCTAAAACAAATTGAGTTAACAAATATTTACAGAACTTTCTACCCAACAACTGCAGAATATACATTCTATTCATCAGCACATGGAACATTCTCCAAGATAGACCAAGGTCTATCTTGTGTCAGCTGAAGCTCTCTTGAAAGCTCCACCTCCTGGCTGGATAGACCTTGTTTTTTGGCTAATACCATATAGGCCACAAAACAAGACTCAATAGATTGAAGAAAATCAACATTATATATCACGTACTCTCTCAGACCATATAGGCCACAAAACAAGACTCAATAGATTGAAGAAAATCAACATTATATCAAGTACTCTCTCAGACCACAGTGGAATAAAATTGGACATCAACTCCAAAGGAACCCTCAAAATCATGCAAATAAATGGAAATTAAATAATCTGCTCCTGAATGATTATTGGGTCAACAATGAAATGAAGATGGAAATTAAAAATTATTTGAGCTGAACAATAATATTGACATAACCTATCAAAACCTCTGGGATACAGCAAAAGCAGTGCTAAGAAGAAAGTTCATAGCATTAAATGCCTACATCAAAAAGTCTGAAGGAGCATAAATAGACACTCTAAGGTTATATTTCAAGGAACTAGAGAAACAAGAAAAAAACAAACTCAAACCCAGCAGAAGAAAAAAATAACAAGGATCAGAGCAGAACTAAATGAAACTGAATCAAAAAAATCCATAAGACAAATGAAACAAAAAACTGCTTTTTTTCTTTTTTTTTTTGTTTTTTTTTCAGATGGAGTCTCTCTGTCGCCCAGGCTGCAGTGAGGTGGTGTGATCTCGGCTCACTACAATCTCTGCCTCCTGGGTTCAAGCAATTCTCCCTGCCTCAGTCTCCCAAGTAGCTGGGATTACAGGCACCTGCCACCATATCTGGCTAATTTTTTCTTTTTTTTTTTTTTAGTAGATACAGGGATTTGCTATGTTGCCCAGGCTGGTCCCGAACTCCCGACCTCAGGTGATCTGCCCTCCACAGCCTCCCAATGTGCTGAGATTACAGGCGTGAGCTACTGTGCCTGGCCAACGAAACCGGTTTTCTGAAAAGATAAAGAAAATTGATAGACCATTAGTGTGATTAACCAAGAAAAGAAGAGAGAAGATCCAAATAAGCTAAATTAGAAATGAAATGGGAGATATTACAACTGATACCACAGAAATACAAAAGATTATTCAAGTCTACCACGGACACCTGTATACGCACAAACGAGAAAACCTAGAGGAGATGGATACATTCCTGGAAAGATATAATTCTTCTAGTTTAAACCAGGAAGAAATATAAACTGTGAACAAACCAATAACAAGCAGCAAAATAGAAATGGTAATTTTTAAAATCACCAACAAAAAAAGACCAGGACCGAATAGATTCAGAGCTAAATTCTATCAGACATTCAAAGAAGAATTGGTACCAATCTTATTGACACTATCCCAAAAGATAAAGAGGGAATCCTCCCTAATTTCATTCTATGAAGCCAGTATCACCCTAATACCAAAACCAGGAAAGGACATAACAAGAAAAGAAAACTACATACCAATATCCCTGATGACTATAGATGCAAAAATCCTCAACAAAATACTAGCTAACCAAATACAACAGTATATCAAAAGATAATCCATCATGATCAAGTGGGTTTTATACCAGGGATGCAGGGATGATTTAACATACACAAGTCAATAAACGTGATACACCACACAGGATTAAAAACAAAAATCACATGATCATCTCAACAGACGCAGAAAAATCATTTGACAAAATCCAGCATCCTTTTATGATTAAAACTCTCAGCAAAATTGGCGTAGAAGAGACATTCCTTAAGGCAATCAATGCCATCTATAACAAAACCACAGCCAACATTATACTGAATGAGGAAAAGTTGAAAGCATTCCCTCTGAGAACTAGAACAAGACAAAGATGTCCACTCTCACCATTTCTATTCAACATGGTACTGGAAGTCCTAGCCAGAGAAGTCAAACAAGAGAAAGAAACGGCATTCAAATTGGTAAAGAGGAAGTCAAACCATCGCTGTTCACTGATGATATAACTGTATACTTGGAAAACCATAAAGACATGTCCAGAAAGCTTCCCCATCTGATAAATGAATTCAGTAAAATTTCAGGATACAAAATCAATGTACACAAATCAGTAGCACCGCTATACACCAACAGAGGCCAAACTGAGAATCAAGTCAAGAACTCAATTCCTTTTACAATAGCTGAAAAAAAAAAAAAAACAAAAAAACACACTTAGGAATATACCTCTATTGGTCCATTTTTATATTGCTGTAAAGAACTGCCCAAGACTGGGTAATTTATAAAGGAAAAAGGTTTAATTGACTCACAGTTCAGCATGACTGCAGAGACCTCACGAAACTTACAATCATGGCAGGTGACGGGGAAGCAAAGCACCTTCATCACAAGGTGGCAGGAAGGAGAAGTGCTGAGTGAGGAGGGAAGAGCCCTATATAAAACCATCACATCTCCTAAGAATTCACTATCATGAGGTCAGCATGGGGGAACTGACCCCATGATTAAATTATCTCCACCTGGTCTCTCCCTTGACAGGTAGGGATTATGGGGATTACAATTCAAGATGAGATTTGGGTGGGGGCACAAAACCTAACCATATCATTCTGCCCCAGGCCCCTCCAAAACCTCATGTCTCTTTTACATTTCAACACCAATCATGCCTTCCCAATAGTCCCCCAAAGTCTTTTTTTTTTTTTAATACTTTAAGTTCTGGGATACATGTGCAGAACGTGCAGGTTTGTTACATCGGTCTACACATGCCATGGTGGTTTGCTGCACCCATCAACCTGTCATCTACATTAGGTATTTCTCCTGATGCTATCCCTCCCCTAACTCCCATTCCCCATCAGGCCCCAGTGTGTGATGTTCCCCTCCCTGTGTCCGTGTGTTCTCATTGTTCAACTCCCACTTACAAGTGAGAACATGCAGTGTTTGGTTTTCTGTTCCTGCATAAGTTTGCTGAGAATGATGGTTTTCAGCTTCATCCATATCCCTGCAAAGGACATGAACTCATCCTTTCTATAGCTGCATATTACTCTATGGTGTATATGTGCCACATTTTCTTAATCCAGTCTATCATTGATGGGCATTTGGGTTGGTTCCAAGTCTTTGCTTTTGTGAACAGTGCTGCAATAAACATACATATGCATGTGTCTTTATAGCAGAATGATTTACAATCCTTTGAGTATATATCCAGTAATGAGATTGCTGGGTCAAATGGTATTACTGATTCTAGATCCCTGGGGAATTGCCACACTGTCTTCCACAATGGTTGAACTAGTTTACAGTCCCAACAACAGTGTAAAAGCATTCCTATTTCTCCACATCCTCTCCAGCATCTGTTATTTCCTGACTTTTTAATGTTCGCCATTCCAACTGGCATGAGATGGTAACTCATTGTGGTTTTGATTCATCTAATGACCAGTGATGATGAGTTTTTTTCACATGTTTGTTGGTCACATAAATGTCTTCTTTTTTTCTCTTTTTTTGAGACAGAGTCTCACTCTATCGCCCAGGCTGGGGTGCAGTGGCACGATCTCAGCTCACTGCAAGCTCTGCCTCCCAGGTTCACGCCATTCTCCTGCCTCAGCCTCGCAAGTAGCTGGGACCACAGGCGCCTGCCACCATGCCCAGCTAATTTTTTGTGTTTTTAGTAGAGATGGGGTTTCACCATGTTAGCCAGGATGGTCTCGATCTCCTGACCTCATGATCCGCCCGCCTCAGCCTCCCAAAGTCCTGAGATTACAGGTGTATTTTTTTTTTTTTTGAGACAGAGTTTTGCTCTTGTCACCCAAGCTGGAGTGCAGTGGCACAATCTTGGCCCACTACAACCTCCGCCTCTGGGGTTCAAGCAATTTTCCTGCCTCAGCCTCGCAAGTAGCTGGGATTACAAGTGCCCACCAGCACGCCCAGCTAATTTTTGTATTTTTAGTAAGATGGGGTTTCTCCATATTGGCCAGGCTTGTCTCAAACTCTTCACCTCCGGTGATCCTCCTGCCTTGGCCTCCCAAAAATGTCTTCTTTTGAGAAGTGTCTGTTCATATCCTTTGCTCACTTTTTGATGGGGTTGTTTTTTTCTTGTATATTTGTTTAAATTTCTTGTAGATTCTGGATATTAGCCCTTTTTCAGATGGATAGATTGCAAAATTTTTCCCCCATTCTGTAGTTTGCCTGTTCACTCTGATGATGGGTTCTTTTGCTGTCCAGAAGCTTCATTCCAGCACTAACCCAAAAGTCCAAGTCCAAAGTCTCATCTGAGATAAGGCAAGTCTCTTCCACCTATGAGCCTGTAATATCAAAAGCAAGTTAGTTACTTCCTAGATACAATGGGGGTAAAGGCATTGAGTAAATATAGCTGTTCCAAATGAGCGAAATTGGCCAGAATGAAGTGGCTCCAGGCCCCATGCAAGTCTGAAATCCAGCGGGGCAGTCAAATCTTAAAACTCTGAAATGATCTCCTTTTCCTCTATGTCTCACATCTAGGTTATGCTGATGTAAGAGGTGGGCTCCCATGGCCTTACACAATACCTAACCAAGGAGTTGAAAGACCTCTACAATGAAAACTACAAAACACTGCTGAAAGAAATCATAGATGACACAAACAAATAAAAACACATCCCATGCTCATGGATGGGCAGAACCAATAATGTCAAAATGACCATGCTGCCAAAAGCAATCTACAAATTCAATGCAATTCCCATCAAAATACCATTATAATTCTTCACACAACTAGAAAAAACAACCCTAAAATTTGAATGGAACTAAAACAAACAAACAAAAAGCCTGCATAGCCAAAGCCAGACTAAGCAGCAAAAAAACAAATGTGGAGGCATCACATTACCTGGCTTCAAACTATACTACAAGGCTATAATCACCAAAACAGCATGGTTCTGGTATAAAAATAGGCACATAGACCAATGAACAGAATAGAGAACCCAGAAATAAAGCCAAATACTTACAGCCAGCTGATCTTCAACAAAGCAAACAAAAACATAAAGTGGAGAAAGTACACCCTATTTAACAATTGGTGCTGGGATAATTGGCAAGACACATGTAGGAGAATGAAACTAGATCCTAATCTCTCACCTTATATAAACATAAATTCAATATGGATCAAAGATTTAAATCTGAGACCTGAAACCATAACCATTCTAGAAGGTAACATCAGAAAAACCCTTCTAAACATTGGCTTAGGCAAAGACTTCATGACCAAGAACCCAAAAGCAAATGCAACAAAAACAAAGATAAAAAGGTAGAACTTAATTAAACTAAAAAGCTTCTACACTGCAAAAGAAATAATTGGCAGAGTAAACAGAACCATCAGAGTGGGAGAAAATCTTCACAAATGAAGCATTCAACAAAGGAATAATATTCAGAATCTACAAGGCAATCAAACAAATCACCAGAAAAAAAAATCCAACAAATACAAATAATCGTATCAAAAAGCGGGCTTAGGACATAAATAGACAATTATCGAAAGAAGATATACACATGGCCAACAAACATATTTTTTAAATGCTCACTATCACTAATTTTCAGAGAAATGCAAATCAAAACCACAGTGCAATATCACCTTACTTCTGCAAGAATGGTCATAATTAAAAAATCAAAAAATAATAGATGTTGGCATGGCTGTGGTGAAAAGGGAACACTTTTACCCCACTGGTGGAAATGTAAACTAGTACAACCACTATGGAAAACAATATGGAGATTCCTTAAAGAACTAAAAGTAGATTTGTCATTTGCTCCAGCAATCCTGCTACTGGATATCTACCCAGAGGAAAAGAAGTCATAATATAAAAAAGACACTTGCACACGCATGTTTATAGCAGCACAATTCGCAATTGCAAAAATATGGAACCAGCCCAAATGCTCATTGATCAATGAGTGGATAAAGAAAATGCGGTATATATACATATACCATGAAATACTACTCAGCCACAAAAAGGAATGAAATAATGGAATTCGAAGCAACCTGGATGAATTTGGAGACCATTATTCTAAGTAACCCAGGAATGGAAAACGATGCATTGTATGTTCTCACTTATAAGAGGGAGCTAAGCTCTAAGGATGCAAAGACATAAAAATGATACAATGGACTTTGCGGATTCAGGGGGAAGGGTGGGAGGGGAGTGAGGGATAAAAGACTATACGTTGGATACAGTGTACACTGCTTGGGTGATGGGTGCACCAAAATCTCAGAAATCACCACTGAAGAACTTATCCATGTAACCAAACACCACCTGTTCCCCAAAAACCTACTGAAATTTATAAAAAAATCATTTAAAAGATGGAATAAGGAGCTGGGGTTATTGGAGTCATCTCCCTACCTCATTCCCTGACTCATTCCCTCATTCCATTCCCTCATTCCATTCAATTCATAGGCTCCACTCCAGACCTGAAGTATTGGAATCTCTAAAGATAAGACCTCATTCCCTGACTCATTCCCTCATTCCATTCCCTCATTCCATTCATCCAGCGATGAAATTCTGTGAGTTCTCTAGCAGTTTTTCATAAGGGTGGATAACAACTCATGTGAACCTATAGAGTTTTAGAACTTAGAGAACCTAGAAGTAAAGAGCTCTTAGAAATCATCCAGGCCAAACTCTTCATATAACAGTTTCTTTCTTATCATTCATGTGGTTTATAAGTTTCATCCAAAGATAGTAGCAATCCTAGTCATGCTAATTCTAATTCACTACTTACCCATAGCAGAGTGGAAACTTTTACCAAAATATCTGGAAACAGTTTTAAATTGTTTTTCTCTACCAGGATGCCCCCATGTTGAAGAAAGTAGGCAAAAACTACAATAAAAATATGAGCTAGTCCTTTATCTTTTGAATGCCTTAAAAACACCCAAAGAATCTGTGAGCTGGTAGAAACCCAAGAGGCTACTTCTTTATACATTCTTTGTCTTGTTCTAAAAAATAATTTATGGCAGCTTTAGAAGTCAACTAGTAAAACCTTATTTCCCACAGAGGAACCTCCTCTATGACATCTCAAATTGATATTTTCTTTTATTCTTCAAAGATGAAACACATTCACAAGCATCTTTCCCTTGATAAAGTTGATTATTAGAAAAAGAAACCTCCCCATATGGATTTACATCCTCTTTCCTAGAATATACACTTTATTTAATACAGTCCACTTTTAGGACTTCTTTCAAGATCATAATCTGTCCATAATCTTCCTAGCAACCCTAGAAATTTCTCTTCCTATATCAAAGAAATGGCCTAACAGAATCACTTGTCCACTGTCAAAAGTAAGTTGCCTCTTCTGATTCTGAATCAGCATCAGAATCACTTGTTGTACCAATTCATAGGCTCCACTCCAGACCTGAAGTATTGGAATCTCTAAAGATAAGACCAGAGAATCTACAACTATTACATATCAATAAAAAAATGAAAAATAGAAATTTTTTAAAATTATACTTAAAAAAGACCAGAGAATCTGCATTTTAAATAAGCATATTCTGATTCTTGCATACACTTAAATGCTTGAACTAGTGCTTAGAGGATAAGGATACAAAGCTAATATGGATTCGACCATCTTAAAACTAACTCCTAGAAAAATGCTCTCATTCTACAAGAAAAAAAGAGCATCGTTATCTGAAAGCTCCATAGTCCCCAAAGCAATACATTAACATAGCTGTAGGAATCTAGTGTTCGGCTAGTACTTACTCAGTCTGTTGGGGGCTAATTGTTCAAGGGGTTGCAGTCTTCATGGAGAAAGTACACAGAAACAATGAAGAACAAACTAGCACCAGACCCAAAATGTTGGGGGTGGAGGCAGCCCTATGAAATGTTGCTCTCATTTTACTCCATGAATATGAACAATACTTCAACATACTTGACATTTAAGGAAAGCTTGTTTTATAATAAACTTTGGATTCTTGAGAGGCTTTTATGAAATTTTGTCTTTAGTAGCACAAAGCAGGGTTAATCCAATTCTATGAGCCTTAAACCAATACTCCAGAGCGCACTATGTTAAGAACCTATGATTGAGTTCTAGACTAACATACCAAATGTATCTCAGGGTTTAATCCTTAGATGGCTCTTCTTTTCTCTATCTACATTCACTCCTTTCATATTCTCATGGCTTTCAATATCACCTATACTCTGCTGACAGCTAAGTTCTCTAGTTCAATTCTCTTACCTGAACTCTAAATTCATACTCAATTGCCTATTTGACACTACTGCTTGGATATCCAATATACATCTCAAACTAAATATTTCTAAACCTGAATGGTTCATCACTTTCCAAACCTGGTCCTTTTGAAGGCTTTGCCATCTTAGTTAACTGCAAATATATCTTTTCAATTGCTCAGGCTATAAACTTCAAGTTTTCTTTAATTTCTCCTTTTCTTTTTTCACCCCAAATTTGATTTTTCAACACATCTTCTTGGCTTCTTCTTCAAAACACATCTAGAATCTGACTTCCTCTCACCATTTCAACCTCTACCACTTGATCTGAGCCACCATCTTCTCTTGAATAAATCTATTGTGATAGATCTCTAACTGGTTTCCCTAGTTCTATGCTGTCCTCGCTCTAGTCTATTCTTTACCACAAAACCCAGAATAATCCATTTAAAACTAAGCTCAAAGATATGATTCCATTCCTCAAAATTCTTCAATGTTTCCTCATCTCACTCACCCAGGTTAAAAACCAAAATCTTTACAAGACCCTACATAAATCTGGCTCTTCATGACCCCTAAGATTTCATATCAAACTATTCTGCATCTGGCTCATGCTGCCCCAGTATTCCTAGCTCTGGTCTCCCAATGATGTCATCATGTTCCTGCCTTACGGGCTTTGCACAGGCTTTCCTCAGATATTCTCATTGCTTACTTCTTCGTTATTTTAAGTTATTGCTAAAAAACGTCACTTTCTCAGTCAATAACTCCCTGACCACCCTGTTTAAAATGTACTTGGTGCCCAGAACTACTTACCCTTTTTTCTGCTTTGTTTTTCTTTCATGTAATGTCACCTTTTAAGATACTCTATAATTTACTTTTTTTTCCTTTTTTTTTTTTTTTTTTTGAGACAACATCTTGCCCTGCCAGGCTAGAGTGCAGTGGCACAATCTCGGCCCACTGCAACCTCAACCTCCTAGGCTCGAGCCTTCCTCCCACCTTATAATGTACTTTTTCACTTTTATTTATTATCTACCTTCTTCCAGTGGAATATATAAACTTCACCAAAGCAATAATTTTTGTCTTGTTTTTTATTTCCCCTCTCTCTGTCTCCACTGTTGTATTTCCAGTACCCAGAATAGTTCCTGGAACAAAATAGGTTTTTAAATAAATGTTTTTTTAAGTGACTCAGTTAATAAATAAAGAAGTTTAACTGGCTTTGTGGCCCTGATAGGACAGGTCACTTAACCTTACATCCTGTGTATCCTCATTTGTAAAATGTGATTCATGATTCTTATTAAGGTCTCTTCCACGCTCTGAAATTAAAGTGATGCTCACAGATCCAAAGTTATGGAAGGAAGCCCAGTGAAGTTCTGGGGCACAGCCTGGCTGTTTGAAGACTGTTGTAAACCAAGCTGCTGTGGCCATGAGAAAGGCACCCAGTGGTTGCTGTGATAAAGACTGAGTTTCAGCATAACTTGGTGTTAAGGAGAATCTGAGGTTGCACTACCCTCTCTAAAACAGTCATAAATAAAATCTGTCTGGTGGTTTCATCTTTATATCTTTTTTCTGCTTTTGGCAACCCAAGCCGTGTTCACTGCCTCTACTCAGCATGATTTTGTAAATGCTAGCCACACTACAGAGTTTAAAGGTATGAAATATCTAATTAAAATGAGACTTCTGGTGGGAATAGCTTTCAGACAGTAGTAATATGACTATACAATACTTAACAAAAAAAAAGTCTGAGTCTAGGAGTCAAGGGAACTGGATCCTAAATCTGGTTCTGTCACTGTGTGACTTCAGAGAAGTCACTTAGCCTTTATGCCTCAGTTTTCTCATTTGTTAAACCGGGATTTGCCCGCCCTCAGAGGATAATTGTAGAGATTGCATAAAATAACAGATAAAAAAGTACTTTTAAAGTTTATAAATGCCCTGCATGTTTCATCCTTTTAAAGCACTAACGATGTGCTTTATTTGATCAGCACTGATTTCTGAGCTGGGCCCTGGAAAAAGAAAACATGGATTTTGTTCTGAAAATGACAGAGAATTAAATGTGATCTTCACTCATAAAACTAGGAGATACAGTCCTATAGGTTCACAATTTACCTAACAGGATATGACATGATCACTGGGAGATACTCCAGAAAAAAGGCTGTTGACAGAGTGGAAAAGTCAGGCATATGCAATTACAATGTTGAATCCAATCATCATCATGAGTTCAGGGTAGATATTTATGGATCATCATGAAGACCAGGAGGAACCTGACATTCTGAGTGGGTGGTAGAAGATTTTCTTTGGAGAGGCAAAGTTATCAAAGACAAAGTCACTTCCAACTTAAGAAGCAGATATTTTACAAGCTGTACAGTTCATCCATTTAACAGGCCCTAGCATTTGCTGCATACAGAAATTAAGTTTGGTTGCCATGAGAGCATACTGGATATTCTGAGTGCCACACTTGGTACCAGCACAGCTGTAATCAAGACAGATTTCAATAAGGATACTTTTTTCTGGCTCCATAGATACTAACAAAATCCATGTTTTCTTTTTCCAGGGCCCAGCTCAGAAATCAGTGCTGATCAAATAAAGCACACATTCCCTTTGGCACTAAATTTGACTCGGCAACGTCTGTGCAGGGATCCTGGCAAGTAAGAGAATCATTTTTCTAAGCCATGGCCAGTCCCTGGAAGCGAATCTAATCATAGTATGGTGTTCCAAGAGGAGAAGTGAGAAATTTTCAGAGATGGGCAGGAGGGAAGATATAAGAATAATCATAACAAGATTCTAAGGGGGGAAAGCCACATTGAATTAAACTTTAGATGATCTACGGCAGCTCTGCAGTGCCCAAATAAGTGCCTATAAAAAACTAAATACATGCGTTAATTAATGAAAGAATGAAACCTAGTCAGGGTCGGCTAAGTATCTATAATTGTATTCATTTGGTTGCAGAACCAGAACATTCAGCCTTTAGAATCACTGGGGATTGGCTCACCGCTGTGTGGAAGCACAACTGTTATTTCTGAATGCCATCCACGTGGCTCAGCCACTGAGATGAAGCACCATTCAGAAGAAGCAAATGTGTGCTCTATGTTTCACCCAGTCTGATTTGGCCAAGATCACACAGATAGGTTCTACAAAGAAAGCATTATTACCATTATCATTGAAATATAAATCTACTTTTGGAAAACAAGTGCCTTCTAAATACACCAATTGGAAAACAAAGTGAATTTAAGCTATGTAAGTATGAGGAGATTCTTTAACAGAAATGCCCTCTTCTAAGTTTCTCTGCCAAATCTTCTTACTACATTTAAAGTTCTCAAAGCCTTTTTGTTTCATGTCCTTGATTCCGGTCCCTTCAATGACTTTAGCTACTCTTTAGTACTTATACAGAGAAACTTTTCTTATATGATACAGTCAGGGAATGCAATATCCCAGCTCTACAATATTCTGGCTTCTGGAAAGATATGCTTTTGACATACCATATAACATTTCCAACAGGTTTCCAACAATAATAATACATGATATTCTATTACATCATATTATATTAAATCATATTATAATCATATATGGGTACTTCTGCTGAATGTAGTATAATCTTCTCCTGGTGACTCATCAAGTACTTTAGGATCATGGTTTGTCTGTTTTACTGATGCTCACAAAAGCAAAACAACTATGCCAAAGTGCTGGTGAGTGAAGCATTATATTGAATAGATTCCTGCTAAACCCAAGAACATTTTTGCCCTGAAACTATCTGGTATCTAGATAGCTCTTGGTAACCCTAGGCATTTGCTGTCAACATAACAAGATCAGCTCTACTTAGTTTCCCATATCAAACAAGATCAGTTGTGCTCTATTTAGTGTATTGTTTAACGTCTTCCTGTGATTATATTCATTTATGTTTCAAGTTTTTTTTCACAAAAGACTCCTTCTTTTGTTTTCATTTCAGCTTGTCTCCAGGCTCCAAGATTTTTTCATAGCAACTTCTTCCCCTCAATGCTTATTTTAATACTATGCACAATGAATTCTTCAAAAACTAGCCACTAACTGGTACTTACTGGCTACGTTTTGTGAAACAAAAATTACGGGAGGCCATTGTTTTAGGATGGAATTCCTGCACTAGTCCATAACAAATTAGACCAAACCAAAACGGGGTCACTCATGCTAAATGGCACATAATCAAACTAAAGCTTTAAGAAATCAAATAGATCCCAAATGGACCAACATCTCCTGAAAATAGGAGACTCTAGTCTACCTGAGTCAGAGTAATAAGGAAGTCCTCTCTCCTTGAACCTGCACAAAAAAGTAACCTGATATTAAATAAGCAGTTATTTTTATTCTTTTTTTTTTAGGTGGGGTCTCTGTCACCCAAGCTGGGGTGCAGAGGTGCAATCATGGGTCATTGCAGCATAGAAATACTAGGTTCAAGAGATCCTCTCCCTTCACCCTCCTGAGTAACTACAGGCACACACTACCACGCCCAGCCAATTTTTTATTTTGTTTTTTGAGGAGATGAGGTCTCACTTTGTTACCCAGGCTGCTCTCAAACTCTGGACATCAAGCAATTCTCTTGCCTCATCCTCCCAAAGTGCTGAAATTATAGGCATGAGCCACTGGGCCCAGCCCCACTCAGATTTTTATTTTATTTTACTTATTTATTTATTTATTTTTTTAATTTTTCAGATGGAGTCTTGCTCTGTCGCCCAGGCTGGAGTGCAGTGGTGTGATCTTGGCTCACTGCAACCTCCGCCTCCCAGGTCCAAGCAATTCTCTTGCCTCAGCCTCCTGAGTAGCTGGGACTACAGGCGTGCACCACCACACCTGGCTAATTTTTGTATTTTTAGTAGAGACGGGATTTCACCATGTTGGCCAGGCTGCTCTTGAACTCCTGGCCTCATGATCCGCTCACCTCAGCCTCCCAAAGTGTTGGGATTACAGGTGTGAACCACCATGCCCAGCCTCAGTGATTTTTATATTGCTCTTTTCCTTGTCCCCACTTTACAAAACCCACTGTTCTGCCATTGCCCAGTGGGAGCTTTACTCTATCTTGAAGAATAGAAGCTGCCCCATTCATGAGTCACAGATAAAAGCCAATTCTATCTATAACTAAATTTGCTGTAATTTTGTCTTTTGACAATTTTATGTGGTGAAAATAGCCAATATGCTAAGTGAATAACCAAAATGTTCTTGTAAATAACATAAATTTGTGGTTTCCTAGTATACTCTGCAGAGCTCTGGGATTCTCTAGATGTGCCTCACTGACCACTGTGATATGAGGAGGAAGCTAAACTCACGTCGCTCTGCGCATCCCATATCCTTCAAGCTGAGCAACTCCGTCCTAATCCTTTTTCTTTTTATTTATTTATTGAGACAGGGTCTTACTCTGTCATCCAGACTGGAGTGCAATGGCTCCATCACAGCTCACTGCAGCCTCGACCTCCTGGGATCAAGTAATTGTCCTGCCTCAGCCTCCTGAGTAGCTGGGACTACAGGCATGTGCCACCACACTCAGCTAATTTTTGTATGATTTTAGAGGTGGGGTCTCCCTATGTTGCCCAGGCTAGTCTCAAACATCTAGTTTCAAGCAATCCTCCTGCCTCAGCCTCCCAAAGTGCTGGGATTATGGGCAAGAGACACTGCACCTGGCCCTTGTCTGTTTTATATAGTGGGTTTCTACACAAGATTGTGTGTAAATGTGTTTTATAGCAAAAAAAGTTTGACAATTAGTAACATTGACCCAACTGCTAATTGACAGTGAATATTTCACTTCGGTGACTCTACTTGCTTGTTGACAAAGCTCCTATTGAGCAGGGGCAGTGATATTGTCAAGTCCTGTTTTTTATTTTGTGTGTGTGTGTACAAATATTTTTAAATGCTTACCAATGGTTCAATACTGAATAAAGCCTATGTACTCCCAATGATTACTGTCTAAAGTAGCATTATGCAAAGTACTTAACTGAGCTTCCACCCTATAATTCTAAAAGTTAAGCAAAAATGCTTGTCGCTCTTTTGAAGATATGGGTTATAATTATTGGAGAAGCACATTCACATGCAGTTTGACTCTTCTCCACATTGGAGTAATTACCCTGCATTGTAGCTGGACTCAAGGGATTTTGAATGTAGTAATGAATTGTTGTGAACCTTCCAAGAACTACCGAACCATATGTCTCGGGAAATGGGTTGGAGGCTGCAGCTATAGATAAGAACGTGGGAAGGGAATGCTAGTACTTCTAAAGCCAACTGTGTAAGGTTATGAATTGAAATTCATTGCTAATGTGGATGAAGCTGGAATGTATTTTTCCCATGATGTTTAGCGTGGAATTTGTCATAGTAGCAGGAAATTGGATGCTAAACTTTTAAAGTTGCTTTCCAGTGATTAAAGAACAGAATGTCAAGATTCTTAGAATCTTCATACTAGAAGTTCAAATTTACATGTAGCTTATATTATCTGGATGGCTACAATTATAAACTCTCAGAAGCTTAGGCCAGATCATAAAAAGGCCAAAATATGAGAATGAAACCATTGAGAATTAAAATACAGAAGTTGAAAGTCGCCAACTGTAGAAGTTTCATATTCAAGAGATATTCTTTTTCCTGAGGAGATCTAAATCCAGTCAAATAATCAAATGTAAATAAAAAAAAACTTAATCAATCAAATCCATCTGTAGAAAGGATGGGATGTGTTTATAGAAGCCCAGTAATTCAAACCGAAGCTAGAAAAGGTGGTATCAAAAATAAAGATTCATAAAAATTTGTACTATCCAAGAAGAAGAGAGACTATATCTAGGTCACCTGAGGTAAATTCTATCAATAAATAAGGGTGGTTCACCAAGCTTACAGCCTGGTGAGACAATATTCCAGATTGCAAGCTTTCTTACAGACAGGAGACAATCTTTCAGATCTCAAGAAAGAAAGAATAGGTAAAATAGACATCTACAGTCAGTTGACTTTAAGTAAAATAGATAATCCTATATCATCTGAGTGGCCCTAATTCAATCAGTTGAAAAGCTTTACAGCAGAATGAGGTTTCCTGGAAGAAGAAATTCTATCTATCAACTTCAGCTTGATACATTTTGGACTTGTCTAACCAGCTCCCACAACTGCAGCCTGGGTGACAGAGTGAGACTCCGACTCAAAAAAAAAAAAAAATTCCTTAGTATATATTGCCTATTAGTTCTGTTTTTCTGGTTGAACTCTGACTGAACTTCTCCATTAGTTGCCTGACAAAGGCAAAGTCTTCATGAAAAAGAAGTAAATAAAGAAAGAGGAAGACTAGTGTCAAGCAAACAGAGGATTAAATTTAAAGGAGTGATAACGGGAATCTCCCGATGATGGTAACTGACTAAAAATCCCTGGGACAACACTTGTGAACCATATTCAACAGGCTGTCTAACGTCCACAAGGGAAACAGGAACAGATACTTGCAAGCTGAAGTTTACTCACACGTGTCAGAATAGTGGAAGTTAGTAGCTTGAGAGGAAGAAAAAAGTCAGAAAGAATTAAAAACAATATTGACAGTAATTCTTAGTGACTAAGACAACAGTTGCCCGGCAGTTCATTGGTGGAACCACAGAAGTCTGTCTGGAGTTCACTGTAAGCCCAGAAAGCAGGGACATCAACGAGACTGTTCTGGAGCCTTGCATGTGCCATAATTATGCTTTTGCCTGAGATTACTATTAATATAAACCTCACATTCCAAAGAAGAATCTACTCTCCATTACAAAAGCCCAAGGTAAAGAAAGTCTGAGAAATGAACACTTCACCATGGTTTCTTGTATTAGAGAAAATGAAGGTTTCTGAATAGCATTTAAAAAATGATCATGGAAATGTGCCAGGAAGGAAAAGGTTTCCAGGAGGCAAAGGGGAATTAAAACATATGTTGATAGAAAAATGTGTTTAGCTGATAGAAAGAAATTCAGAACTATTCAGGTTGTGCTGTGGGGAAACTTTCGTACCAGAGTGACAACTTTGACATCTCTCAACTATCAGAGTCTATAAAGTAAAATCATGTTATTTAGATATCAGCATCATGTTTTTGGCTCAACTTAGTCAAAGACTAAATTTAATGCAACTTTAGATGTAAATTAGATTGTTAGGGAAAAGAATGCCTTCTGAAGTTCTGGGTAGTCCAGAAACCATCAAGTAATGAAATTAAGCAAGGAATTAAGAGCAGTGCATTCTATTAGACCTCAGGTAGGTTTATGAAATTTCATTTAGGTGAGTCATAGATGCAGAAGTGCATGAGCAAGTTATAGATAGTAGTTTTGGCTCTCAAGGATCAAACAAGCAGTGGCTTCAGGGCTTTCAAGATATTCCTTCTACATCATGATCCGAGGATTCTAATGAAAGTTGGAGATACAATGCCTTATTCTTTAGTGTATTTTGTCTTACAGTAATAAAAACAAATGCATTTATATGTGTATACATGGATAAGCACTATAGTATTACAAATTAGGCAGACCGAGACATGAGGCATCCTGGTACCTTAGCAATTTGTATCAATAAGAAAGGAGCAAAAGCTGAGACTTTGAAGAACGTAAGACCTGCCAATCTTGAACAGCTAGCTTCTGGGGGACTAGCCAGGAATTCCAATGCCCAAAAATCAAAAGATATGGAAGCCCAATGCTAAGTAACTAAGGGTCCGCATCAGTCAGGTAGGGAAAGCAACAGAAATCCATCTGATGTTGATCATAACTCTTGTCACAGCAAGCTTCTTGCCAGTAGCCAGGATCCACAGGAGAGAGGCTTGATACAAGCCACATAGGGAGTTGGAGTCACAGCCAAGTGAATTGCAGCTTGAGGAGTATCTCAAGCCCAGCAAGGAAAGCGTAGCAGATTGATGATCTGAATTAATATAATGGGTAACAGGGGAGAAACAAAAACCCTACAACAAAAGGTTTACATGCTCCAGGAGCTTGGCAGGACCATACCAATTACAAATCAGGAAGAATACTTCTAGACTCTGTCTATAGGCGGTGCTAAGAAAACTGCTTTTACCACCTGACCTGGTTAGGCTCTGCTAGGAAACTGGAGTCACTGGGGGCAGCCTGAGAGGTGCATTTTTGACTTCAGCTGGATGGACCTGGAAAATACAAAAGTAAAGAAAATAAGTTCATTAAGGACAACAGGCACATATCTGTAACTACATAAAAAGAAGCGACACAAGTCCTATTTCAAAGCTATTATATATGCTGTGTCCAAGGAACCCTTGTCAGTAAGGAATCAGAGTTTTTAATGACTAGGGTTATGGGAGTCCTATGCTATACATTTCTGAGCAGGCGAATGAAAATAAACTTCTGCACATTTACTCAGACAGATATTTGTTCAGTGTGGTAACAGGAACTGTTATGTTTTGATCTCAGTAATAGTTCATGAAGCCTACTGGACAATCATGGAAATGATGATCAAAGCAAGGATGTAAATAATCTATACATCTATACTTTATTTTTCCAGTAGAGTGTGAAAAAAAAATCTCATTAGCCTTTGAAAAAACTTGGGAAATAAAAGCACATGTCTTGGGCCGGGTGCGGTGGCTCACGCCTGTAATCCTAGCACTTTGGGAGGCCAAGGCAGGTGGATCACCTGAGATCAGGAGTTCGAGACCAGCCTGGCCAACATGGCGAAACCCCGTCTCTATTAAAAATACAAAGTTTAGCCGGGCATGGTGGTGCAAACCTGTAATCCCAGCTACTGTGGAGGCAGACGCAGGAGAATCACTTGAACCCAGGAGGCGGGGGTTGCAGTGAACCGACATCGCACCACTGCACTCCAGCCTGGGTGACAGAGCAAGACTCTGTCTCAAAAAAACAAAAAAACAAACAAACCAAAACAGATGTCTGAGGAAGTCATCAAGAAAAGCAACTAGTCAAAAAGAGATTTTAAACAGATACATCTTTAATGAAGTGGCTGAAGGTGTTTTTGTTGTTTTTTCCTGTTTCATCCCAACTGATCCCACAGAGTGTTGGTGGCAGGATGTTGAATGGCAGGATATCAATCAGCACTTTTCCAAGTCTGAATGGGCTGTCATTCTACTTTCTTTGGTAAGAGAAGACTTAAAGTGGATGGGAAAATGCCTTGGCCTACCAAAAGAGCTTTATTCAGCAACCCAATCCAATTACTTTCCCCTCAGTCCACAGATACAGTAAACCTGGACCTGGAAAACTTGGAATATATCTTCATCTGTCCCTCTGATACACTTGCAAGGCAAAAATTATGAAGTCACCCCTTATAAAGGCTGTCCTGATTCACAGAATATTCATTCACTGGCTTTTCTTTATTTCATTTCTCAGAGTTCTACTATTTAACAACAAAAATTAAAATTAAAATATCCTTTAATAGTTGGGATACTTTTTTTTTTAAGAGGATAGGTAACTTTTTCTATCTAGTTAATGGTTTGGGGATAGACAGGCACATCATTTCCAGATAAATAGATCTCCTCCAAAGAGTCAAGTAATTTCTGTAACTTTTAATTTTTAATTTAACCCTAATATAACAGCCAATGGTTTTAGTGCTATAAGAGGTCTGAAAAGATTATCTTGCCCTATCTCCTATATTCTAACCAATAAAAGATAAGTAGACATATGCCTTCATTTTACGGAGTTCAATGCTATGCTCAGGTCTCACAGCAAATAAGAGGGTAGAAAATCCAGGACATGTTTACCTCTTGTGGAGAGCCTTGATCTACCACACCATGCTGCTTCTCTTCTAGATCTGTGGCTGATTTAAGCTATGTTATTATAAACCAGGCCATAGACATTAACTCAGTAATTGAGTTTTGTGAAATTTCCAAGCTAGATGAAGATGATTAAAGAGTGTCTTCTCAAAAACAACTTTATTATTAAAATTTAAATAGGTCTTGTAGAGTAAGTATGGGTAATAATACACATTTTTTCCTCTTAATAAAGCAGTAAATAATAGGAGAGTCATTGTTTATAATTTCTAATATTCTCATACCAATGCTTATAATTATACAATGCCTTCATATCACAGTGAATATATTCTGGTTGGGGATAAAATTCAAGTCAAGACTGTAATCAAAGAAACAAAAAAAAATGAAATCACTATACAGAAAGATATGGTAGCACATGCTGCTGAAGTGTGGTAAAAAAATTTGCATGTGTTCCCTGTGCCCCTTGGTGGATGAGACTAGAAGACCTGATAAAGAAGGATATAGGAAACCTAAAATGGGATATTTCCAAATTGGAATAATGGGCTTTACACTATGCTACCCTTATTCCAGAGAAAGCCATCATTCTCCACCAAGCATAGCTAAGCCAAAACCCTGGTTTTCCGAGGTAGCAGATTACCACACGGTATGCACTAAGAAGTGAGAAGTGGTGTTTCTGCAGATATCTCAAGATGGTTGGGTGGTGACTCAAGCCAGCTTTTGAGAAATCCTTATTTCCACTGGAAAAAATAAGGATATAGAAAATACAGTTTACTATCAAAAATACATCTCGTTATAGGCTGGGCCCAGTGGCTCACGCCTGTAATCCCAATACTTTGGGAAGCCAAGGCAGGCGGATCACTTGAGGTCAGAAGTTCGAGACCAACCTGGCCAATATGGTGAAACCCCGTCTCTACTAAAAATACAAAAAGTAGCTGGGCATGGTGGCGGGCACCTGTAGTCCCAGCTACTCAGGAGGCTAAGGCACAAGAATCGCTTGAACCTGGGAAGGGGAGGTTGCAGTGAGCCAAGATCGCATCACTGCACCCTAGTCTGGCCATCGCAGCGAGACTCCATTTCAAACAAACAAACAAAATACATCTTGTTATAAAATGTTATTAAAGTTATTGAAGCATATATTTCTGTGAAATATTTTTAACACACATTTTATGAAACTAGAGATTTGATTCTTTACATTAACAGTGTAGACAAAGACCTCTATCTGGTAAATTATCATTTCTAATTCTAAGTGCATGTGACCATGCATATTCCAACTTATTTTAGAATAAAATTTTTTGGTTTTTATATTGCTTGTAAAAATGCAGACATTTTAAAACAAGATCTACAAATTGATTTTTCAAACTGTGGTAACAATATTTAAAGGCAAATTAATATAAACATGATATGATTGATGATACTTAGAAATATTTTTATTTTTCAAAAGTAATAGTCTTTTAAATTTTACACTTGTAGGTAAGAATATTTCTGGAGAGCATGTCCAGACTGACTTATTTATATAAGTGTTATTTTATACACTGGTTTGTTCCTAAAAGAAAGTAAGGGACATTACAAAGATACAAACCGTATGAATCTATGTTCAGATGGCTAGGTTAATTCAAGGAAATACTGTAGACAGTTGTATTTGTCAGTATAGGCTAGGTTACACTTTGGTTGAAAACCATATCTTAGTAGATTAATAAAACAAAATTTTGTAATTGTTTACTTTAAGTCTGTTGTAGGACAAGGTGACTCTTCAGGCTAAAGTCCTTCATCCAAAGAGTCAAAAAATTGATGCTGCATTTCTCATCTTCCAGTGGGTTTCAGAGCATATCATTTTTAGTTTTGTCAAAATTTTCTTAAAGAATTATTTAAATGGCATATGATGCTATCAATTCTAAATTTTGTTCTAAGCCACAAGCATCTATTGATATAATGTTAGGATATTATTTTTTTGTTTTCTGTTTTTGTGTTTTAAGGAGAATGATGCCTATATGTATTTGCACATTGAAATTGTTTCTAGAATAACAAGTTCATGTCAATGCTTATTAAATTTTTTTGTGTGTAATTTTTTTGCTAAACCACTTTATTGAAGTATGATTGACATATTAAAGGTCATAAATATTAAATGTACACAACATGATGGGTTTGGAAGTAGGCATACACCCATGAAACCACCACCATAATCTATGCCATAAATCTACACATCACCTCCAAAGTTTTCTCCTGCCCTTATTATTATTGTATGTGTGTATGATAAGAATATGTAACAAAAAGTCTACCTTATACATTACAGTATTGTTAACTATAGGCATTATACTGTACATTAGATCTCTAGAATTTATTCATCTTGTCTAATTGAAACTTTATACACTCTAATACTTCCCAATTAATACCTCCATCCAGCCCCTGCCAACCATCATTCCACTCTCTCCTTCTATGAATTTGACTATTTTAGATTCATCATATAACCGAGATAATGCAGTATTTCTGTGTCTGGTTTATTTCACTTAGAATAATATCTTCTGGGTTCATCCATGGTGTTGCAAATAGCAGGATTTCTTACATTTTTAAGGCTGAATAATATTTCATTGTATGTATATACCACTTTTTCTTTATCTATTCATCCATCAACAGGTATTTAGGTTGTTTCCATTTCTTGGCTATTGTCGTGAACCTAGTAATACAGATATCTCTTCAAGATCCTAACATTAATTCCTCTGGATAAATACCAAGAAGTAGGATTATTGGATCATATGGTGGGGTTATTTATAATTTTTTGAGGAATCTCCTTATTGTTTTCCATAGCAGCTGCACCAATTTACATTCTCACCAACAGTATACAAGTGCTCCTTTTTTTTTCCACATCCTGGCCAATACTTTTTAACTTTTTTTTTATTATTAATAGTCCTTCTAATATGTATGAGGAAATATCTCACTGTGGTTTTGATTTGCATTTCCCTGATGATTAGTGATGTTGAGCACTTTTGATATAAGTGTTGGACATTTGCATGTCTTCTTTGGAGAAATATCTATTGTGATCCTTTGCCAATCTTTAACCAGATTATTTGTTGTTGGGCTTTTGAGGGGTTTTTTGGCATGGAGCTGTAAGAGTTCTTTATATATTTTGGATACTAATTCTTTATACAGACATATGGTTTGCAAATATTTTCTCCTATTTTCTATTTTGCAGGATAGGTTTGTCTCTCACTTGATTTGTTTCCATTCATCTTATCTTCACAATATTTATACTTGCCACATTGCTTTCTAAGTGATATTTGAAAAGCATGTTTACATGGTATTCTTGCAATTGTAAAATCCTCCCAGAAAAACTGAATCTTTTACGTTATCATGCCCTATTCCCCCCCACTTTAAACCAGTTCTATAAGCATTTAAAACCAGTGACCTTGATAGGGATTTGAAGTGATACCATCTCACACTAGTCAGAATGGCGATTATTAAAAAGTCCAGAAACAATAGATGCTGGTGAGGATGCAGAGAAACAGGAACACTTTTACACTGTTAGTGGGAGTGTAAATTAGTTCAACAAATTAGTAAATTAGTTCAATTGAAATTAGTTCAATTGTGGAAGACAGTGTCATGATTTCTCAAAGATCTAGAGGCAGAAATACCATTTAACCCAACAATCTCATTACTGGATATATCCCCAAAGGAATATAAATCATTCTATTATAGGCCGGATGCAGTGGCTCATGCCTGTAATCCCAGCACTCTGGGAGGCCGAGGCAGGTGGATCACTAGAGGTCAGGAATTTGAGACCAGACTGACCAACGGGTGAAACCCTGTCTCTACTAAAAAACAAAAATTAGACAGGTGTGGTGGCATGTGCCTGTAGTCCCAGCTACTCAGGAGGCTGAGGCATGAGAATCACTTGAACCTGGATGGCAGGGGCTGCAGTGAGTCGAGATTTGCACCACTGCACTGCAGCCTGGGTGACAGAGCGAGGTTCGGTCTCCAAAAATAAATAAATAAATACACCATTCTATTTATAAAGATATATGCACCCGTATGTTCATTGCAGCACTATTCACAATAGCAAAGACATGGAATCAACCCAAATGCCCATCAGTGATAGATTGGATTAATAAAATATATACCATGGAATACTATGCGGCCATAAAAATGAATGAGATCATTTCCTTTGCAAGGATATGGAGGGAGCTGGAATCCATCATCTTCATTAAACTAATGCAGAAACAGAAAACCAAACACCACATGCTCCCACTTATAAGTGGGAGCTAAATCATGAGAACACATGGACACAGGGAGGGGAACAACAAAAACTGGGGCCTTTCATAGGGGGAGGTTGGGGGAGTGAGGCCATCAGAAAGACCAGCTAATGAACACTGAGCTTAATACCTAGGTGATGGGTTGATGTGTGCAGCAAACCATCGTGGCACATGCATACCTGTGTAACAAACCTGCGCATCCTGCACACATACCCTGGAACTTAAAAGTTGAAGGAAAAATAAATAAATAAATAAATCTAGTATTGATTTGGATTATTTCAGTTTGTGTTCCCCAAATAATATTTGTTAAAAATAATTTAGAAAATGCTCTAAAATGTGAAAGACTTAAAAGAACTTGAATGTAAGACAATATCCTTTTATTCTGAGGAATACTTTTGAACAAAGTATTAAGTCTACTATGTGTTTGGCATCATACTAAATAATAAGAGAAATATAATACAAAGAGGCAGAAAGAGATCGGAAAGCTGGAGATGTGGGTATCTCACTGGTCACACACTGTGGTGTGCATGCCATTTTGACTCAGAAAGCAAGGGTTGACTTTTCTCAGAGGGTGATATCATGCTGATTGCTAAATGAAGAAGAAAGTGAACAACGTGAAATTTTAGGGTAGGACATGAGTAGGCAAGGTGTGAATCATACCAGGCCAAAATGGCCATAGCATGGGGTCTAGATTTATGTGTGCTAAGAAGCAGTCCTTGGGGTATTTTTAGTAGGGATGTAGTATGATCTGATTCATATTTTTCATATTGCACCTTGTCTTGTACACAGAAAATAATAGTGTCTTGGTGGCAGAGTGGAAGGAGAGATTTAGTAGGAGGCGAGGGTTTAGTGTAAGTGGGAGCTGAGAGAAGGAGGCTTGGATCAGTAGAGGAGATGAAGAGAAATGGACAGAATTCCATAAAGAAATTCTAAAGACAGGCCAGGAGCAGTGGCTCACACCTGTAATCCCAGCAATTTGGGAGGCTGAGGTGGGCAGAACACCTGAGGTCAAGAGTTCGAGACCAGCCTGGCTAACATGGTGAAACCCCATCTCTACTAAAATACAAAAATTAGCTGAGTGTGGTGGTGCACACCTGTAGTCCCAGCTACTCAGGAGGCTGAGGCAGGAGAATCGCTTGAACCCAGGAGGCGGAGGTTGTGGTGAGCCAAGATCGTGCCACTGCACTCCAGCCTGGGTGACAGAGCGAGACTCTACCAAAAAAAAAAAAAAAAAAAAAAAAAAAACAGAAAGAAAAAAAAAGAAAAATTCCAAAGACATAATGGACTGGGAAAATATTTAAACCTCATATTGCTTTTCTACAGATCAGTAAGAAAAAGACTGATAACTGAAAGTAAAATGAACGAGGAATGTTAACAGTTTGCAGAAAAGGAAATAAAAAATGCTTCTAAATATATGTTAAGCTGTTCGATTTTACTCCTAATAAGATAAATGAAAATGAAAATTACAATGAAATGTATATTTACTAAAGATTAGCAAAAAGCAGAGAGTTTAATAGAATATAAACTTGGGGAGGGTAGAAAGAAATATTCTCATACATTTCTGGGGTGGATGTAAATTAGTATACTGTCTGTGTTGGACAATTTGCAGGTATCTATCAAAATCACACATGTACTTATTCTTAGACCCAGAAGATTCTTCTCATTGTAATTTATCCTAGAGATAAACCTTTATTCTACATCCTATAACAGAGGCTGTCGGTGCTCTGCTCACGTTCATCAGACCTGCAGCCTTTTACCAATGACTCTCAGAAGCTGGTGTGTATTCACTTCAGCTATCTCATTCTTGAGGTTAAATAATTGTGAGAAGTGTGTTTTTCATCTTTCTCAGATTTCCTCATTTGAGCTTCCCATAAGGTTAAACTCCAGTTGCCCATGGCAGTACCTTGGCTCAATACCGCACCATTGGATGACTGCCTTCTTTCCCTGGATCACTTCCCTCTTCCTTTACTGGTTTTCCCAGTACTTCTGAATAAATTACTTACAATCAAAATTTGTTTCTGGAGAAACTCAACTAAAGCAATCAATCGGAGCCTTTTCTCTGAATGTTCTTTCTACTTTTAGATTCCTAACAGGGGTGCTACCGGCATTTGGGTAGCATATGTCTATGTCATACAATCTTGCCATTACCTTTCAGGATGTTTAGCATGTCTCTTCTTTGGACACAGAATTCCACTAGTTACTGTGACAGCCCAAAACGTAATACATGCATTTCCATATTTCCACATGTCTTTCTCTCTCCCCTGGAAACACAGCTTCTCCTGTAGCCCTCTCAAGTAGTGCCAATATCTTCTCTCAGATGCCACATACCACTAGGCCAGTGGGGGGCTCCTTACTGCTTCCAGATCATTTTCTCTTCTTCCCCTAAAACTCCAGCTTTTAATATCATATTTTCCCACCATAATATTGCTATGATTCCCTGTGTTTCCCTTGACTACTCCTCCTTATTCCTTAAAGATTTAGCCTTTAGCTGACTGATATTTTATCAAACGCTATTCCTATAATAATTCTTGGTGATTGTAATATTCATGTGGATGATCCTTTCAACTCCACGGCCTCTCAGTTCCTTGACTTTCTCTCTTCTCTTCTTCAATGATCTTATCTGTCCTTCATAAGAGAACCTCCAGAATCTCCTACCA
Source organism: Symphalangus syndactylus (assembly GCF_028878055.3). NCBI lineage: Eukaryota > Metazoa > Chordata > Mammalia > Primates > Hylobatidae > Symphalangus > Symphalangus syndactylus. Next base: position 63,321,597 of record NC_072444.2, read on the forward strand.
AATACCTACCTGTATCTCTGCATCTGTGCCCACCTACTGCCTTCTTTTCTGTTACTATAAATGAACACCCGGTGCCTATCCAGACCAACATGTCTTCTAGTGTTCTAATCCCATACTTTCCTGCCTACTGAAGGATATAATTCTAGCAATTCATCTTGCTCTACCTGCATCCCAAAATTTCCCTCTTCATAGCAGTCAAATATGCTGCAATTTTGCCCATCCGAAAATGATAATATGCTCAACTGGTTTTTATTCTACATCACTGGCTACTTTGCCACAGCCTACTTTGCTAGTTTTGCCTTGTCTCTTTGATTCTAACTATTGGAGGGCCCCCAGGCCTAAACCCATGAACTTTTCTTTATCTATGCTGCTTACATTATGATTTTGTTAATTTCTGTGGCTTTCAATATCACGTATAAAATGAAAATTCCAGAATTTATTTATCCAGCTTGATCTCACCTCTGAATTCCAGACTTATATATCCACTATCCTTTTTGATAGCTCTATCTGGTACCTGATAAATAGTTCCAACTGGAAATTTTAAAACCAAATTTATATCCTCCTATCCAAACATGCTCACTCAATGATCTTCTACTTAGCAAATGGCATATTCATCATTCCATTTGCTCACACCAAAGTCCTGGCATCATTTAATTTCTCTTTCACACTCTACATCTACTTTATCAGCAAATCTTTTTGGCTCTATATTAAAAGTATAAATAGAACTCAATCACCACTTACACCTCCATTGCCCCCAACATTCTAGTCCAAACCATAATCCTTTTTTAAAATTTCAATAGCCTCCTGATTGGGTTCCCTATTTTCATTTTCCCCCACAGTCTGATTTCACTACAGAAGTCAGAGTGATCCTTTTAGGACTTAAGTCAGATCATGTTATTACTTTGGTCAAAACTCTGTACCTCATTTGGAATAAAGGTGAATGTTCATATAACGGCTCGCAAGACCAGATAGAATCTAATCCCTCAGGCACCATTCCAGTCTCCTCTTTAACCTTTGAATAAATAACTGGAGAATGGAGACAGGTTCCACATAGATTTTTGGAGGTAGAACTATTAAGACCTGTCAGTGGATTCGATGTGGTAGGATTAGGGAAAGAGAGCAATAAAACATGGTAAACAACTCCCTAGTTTTTGGCCTGAGCACCTGGATATATGATTGTGTGTTAACTCTCATGGGAAAGACTAGGGGAAGAGTAGGTATGGGCCTACCTAATGTGTATTTGTAGGATGCGGTTATAGCAAGTAGGTAAGAATTCTGTCATATACATGTTAGGCTTTAGGTACTTACTGGACATTTAAGTAAAGATTATGAGTATGCAGCTATAAAGTCCGGTAAGAGAAAACTAGGTGAGTGTATTTCATGAAATCTATAAAAGATGCTGCTGTTACTAAAAGGATGCAATGTTGAGAGATTTTGATGCTGCTGAGAGATTGAGGAAAAACTGAACAGAGGCTGACAATTAATTAGATATATTCAGGTCACTGGTAACCTTGTGAAACCGTATTAGTGGGAAGATGGGATGGGTTAGGGACAGAATACGAGGAGTGAAATGGAAGAGTTTATACAACTAATATGGTAGTAGAAAGATAAACTGATTCTGATTGCATCTATTTTTAACCATCATTGTTGTGATATAATTAACATACCATAAATTTACCCATGTAAAGTATACAATTCAGTGGTATTCAGTATATTCAAAAGATTGTACAACCATCACTACTATCTAATTCCAGAACATTTTCAATACTTCCCAAGGAAACCTCACCTTCATTAGCAGTCACTTTTGAATCTCCCAATCCCTGCCAATCACTATCTTCTTTCTGTCCCTATAAGTCTGCCTATTCTAGACATTTCATGCAAGTGAAGTCATACAATACATGGGCCTTTGTGTCTGGTTCTTTCGCTTAGCATGTTTGCAAGGTTGTAGTGTGTGTCCATGCTTTATTCCTTTCTATGACTAAATATATTCAATTATTTTATGGATATACCATATTTTGTTTATCTGTTCATCAGATGATAGACATTTGGGTTGTTTCCACCTCTCAGCTGTTAAAGATAAGGCTGCTATAAGCATTCATGTATGAGTTTTTGTGCGAAAGTATTTTCATTTCTCTTGGGTACATCCTAGGAGTAGAATTGCTATGTCATGTAGTAACTACATGTTTAGCAATTTGAGGAACTGCCAGACTTTTCTAAAGTGGCTGCACCATTTTATATTCCCACCAGAAATTCCAACCAGATTTGGGTCTTTTAAAAATATATTCCAACTCTACTTAGCTTTTTGAACATTTGGAACATAGTCACAATAATTGTTTTAGTGTCTGTGTCTGCTAATTATATCATCTGTGCCAATTTTGGGTCCGTTTTGATTTACTGGTTGCTCTCCCCATTATGAGTTGTGTTTTTCTGTTTCTTTGTATGCCTGGTAATCTTTGACTGCATGCATACTTTGTGAATTTGTTGGGTGCTGGATACTCTTGAACTCTCATAAATCTTCTTGAGCTTTGTTCAGGTATGATGTTAAGTTACTTGGAAACAGCTTGATCTTTTCAGATGTTGCTATTATGATTTGTTTGGCAGGTTGAGGGCAGTTCTCAGGCTAGGGCTAATTATTTCCCATCACTGAGGCAAGACCTTCTCGAGTACTTTATCCAGTGCCTATGAATTATGAGTTTTTCCAATCTGGCCGGTAGTGGGAACAGACACTATTTCTGGCCCTATGTATGTTACGGCCACAGGTTCTCTCTACTTCCTCCAGATGGTCCTTTTCTAGGCCTCATGTAGTTTCTTCATAGTTATGATCAAAATTCTTCTGAATACTTGACAGAGATCCCTCTGCAGGCCCCCGGGCTTCACTCTGTGCAGCTTTCTCCTCTGTCACTCTTTCCTAAAAACTCTCACTGCATTGATCTTCCTGGACTCTCAGCAATGTTGCCTCAATTCAGAATCATAACTGGGCTCCACCTCTGTTCTCCTACCACATATCATGACCTGAAAACTCTCTCAAATTAGTAAGCTGGGGCAACAGTAGATCTCATCCCTTTTATTTCCTGTATTTCAAGAATCTCCATGTCCATTGCTTGATATCTAGTGTCATAAAAACCATTGTTTCATGTCTTTTGTCTGTTTTTGTCGTGTTTAGTTGTTACAGGTAGGAGGGTAAATCTAGTTCTATTACTCCACCTTGACCATATATTTTTTCTAAATCAGAGATAGCAGGGAGGACTCTGAAATGGCCCATCGTCAATGCCTTTCCTTCCTTATTTATGATGAGAATGAGGGCTTTGACTCAAATCATTTCTATGTATATTTGCATAGTTGTTTCTCAGATCTTAAAAACAGATGGGGCAAGCACTGATACCTCAAATAGATTTCTTTTTTGGAAACAAAATATTCCACTGAGTAATAGTCATTTATAGTATGGGATGCTAGCCCAAGCTTTGTCCTGGCAGAGTTTACAGATCCAAATGTCTGCACAGAGGCTTGACAGATGTGAAGTGTAAGCCAGATGTAATATGTGATGAACTGAGAACATGACAGTGAACTGGAGAGACAGGCTTGGTCCAAAGTCCTTCAAATTCAAAAGTATGACAGCAAATAAAAGTGCCCTTTCTGACTGAACTTAATCCCACTGTCTGCATCCAAAACTCTGACCACTTGCCTCAGTTATAAGACAGTTTTAATTTATTTATCTTTCACCAACCACAATAAGTGGCACTGAATAAGATTGTTTTATTAAAATATCTTGTACAAAAATATCTTTAAAAGAGCAATACATATTATTTTTGTATAGTGATATTATTATTAATGCCCGTAAGTCCTTCAAAGGAGGCTCACTGTCCCCTAGAAGAAGATTAACTAGGAGAATGCAAAATCATAGATGAGGAAATAAGTGTAATTTTCCTGAAGCAGCAAGTATTTTACCAGTCTCAGAATGTGTGTCCACAAAGCTTAGCAATATATTCATGTCAAGGACAGTAGTTACATCTCTTTTATCTTCCCAGCAAAAAGTAACTCTTTTACTACAACCAGTTTCACCTGTTTTGCAACTTGCTTTGGTCAATATTTTCTTTAGCTGGGAAGAAAGCTAACTGACACAGTGGAGATGGAAAACTGGTTTTAGAAACCTATTGATATAAGCTAGAAGAGACGTATTTGGAGAGCTGGAATCAATATTTTAAATACAATAATTTCTAGACTTTAAATAGTTATACTTTGGTTTCCAGTTTTCTAGAAATTAAATGGTAGCTAAGACTATCATATTAGGAATTGAAATATGAATGATTCTACAGACTATGACTTAGCTGTGATGCTCATAAAATTCTAAGTCCTGCAGCTACTCAAGGTAGTCCATACAAGTACAAACTCAGAACATCTGAGTCATGTTATGAGTGAAATATATGTTCCTACTAATATTCAATCTGAGTTACCTGGCCTTTTAAAGGACATCAAAGAATTTCAACATACAATTGTCAGATATAAAGTGTTAGTGTGGTTTTTTTAACACCTAGTAAAAATAACAATGCTATTAATTGTATGAAGAAGAAAGCCCATCTTGGTTAGGTAGTCTGACCACAATACTTAACAGGAAGATTAGCTTCTCCAACATAAATACTTAGTAACATACACCACTGCTGTGACAATCACCACTGACTTTCACCATAGGGTTTATGAATCTTTAAGGTTATATTTTATGACTGAACTGCATTTTTAAAACACTTTTCCCAAACAATCTATGAAAAGCCAGACTTCTTTTAATTATTGTTTGTTTTAACAACTTATATTAAAAAGAAGGGACATCTTTCCAAGTAGGTTTTGTTAGATCAGTGGTTTTCAATTTGGGGTGGTTTTGTCTCTTTTTTTTTACCCCCAGGGGACATTTGGCAATGTTGAGAAATGTTTTGTTATAACTGGACAGGTGGGTGCTACTGGTAGAGATGCCACCAAAAATCTTACAATGCACAAGACAGCTCCCTACAACAAAGAATTATCCAACCTCAAATGTCAATAGAGCTGAGATTGAGAAGTCATGTGTTAAATCAAGACTGTGATATTGTTAAGCTTCTGTATAAATTCTAGTTGAGAAATACCTTTGTGGTAACTTTTAAAATTACAATTGTTTCAAGAAAAACAACTAATTTAGGCTTATTTACTATTTCAAAATAATAACTTCCTATTTGCTTAGCATTTTATTGTTAAAAAAAAATTTTTTAATAGAGACAGGACCTCTCTATGCTGCCCAGGCTGGTATTGAACTCCTGGGCTCAAGTGATCCTCCTGCCTTGGGCTCCCACAGTGCTGGGATTAGAGGCATGAAACACCATACCTGGCCTTTTCTTTTTATTTTCTTTTAGCCTTTTATCTTTTGCACAATCCTTTCATATGTTTCATCTCATTTTCTCCTCATAGATTTGTGGTGAAATTATCTTTTTTCCTGTTCCGCTATCAAGGGCACTGTTGTGCAGGACAAGGCTATAGGAGTCAAAGAAGCCACACTGATTCACATTCTGAATGAAAAACCCAGTGCTCCTTTGCTATCCTATCCTATAGCGGTGACATTCTTGTTAAGGACACTATATGAAAAGAAATTTAAAAATAAACAAAAACAAATCATTGTGTACCTCTGGGGATGTGACCCCAGAAGATAGGTGTCATATGCTCTAAGAATGGAGGAAGCAGGAGAAACATAGGTTGGGTATGGGAAGTGAGGAGCAAGTATGGGGAGTAAGAGGTGGAAAAAACAATGACATTACTAAAGCCAGCTGGAGAAGCACAGGCAGATTCCTAAACTGAATGTGACTGCTTTCCTGTGAAAATCATTCCTTCTCCCCCAAGCAGGGTAAGACCCTTAAAAAAACACAAAATGGATAAATCTGCTGAATTCAACTAGAAAAACAGAAACTACACTTATTTCTTCAAACAAAGAATGTGATACAAGGAATCTGTTGCACAGGTGATGGAAAAACTGAGAAGAATCCAGGGGAAATTCTTCCCCAGAGAAGCAACCACAGGAAACTATTGCACTTTTAAGTAGGTGGCAGAAGGAGGTAGTATTGTCAGATCCCAGGGCTGATTTCATGGTAGGCCTGTCCAGCAAGAGAGGGAGCCTCTGGGGAGACAGCAACAGGGGATGGTGCCTAAGGCAGAAAGAGATGGGGAGATACATTGGTTTCTCCCACCCACCAGTCACCTGACAGTGCTCCCTGTTAGCCTAGCCCAGTAGGAAGCCAGCTGACACATGGTCTGGAAAACAGCCTGTAGAAGCCAGCTGAGATAAGGACAGAGAAGGGCAGGGGAGGAGTATCTTCCAGGACTAGCAGGCTAGTGATCACATGTCCCGTGGAGGAATGCCAATGGAGGAACACCATGGATTGGTTCAAGTGATCAAGTAAATATTCCAGGAACTTAATCATGTTTTCTTTCAAAATAAGACTTTTTAAGTCTATCCTGGACCAAACAAGTAAATAACTAAAATAAAAATCAAACTCAGAAGAGAAAGAGTATTTGACAAATGAAGCACGGTATCTTTTTGTATAAATATCCAGGCCTTTTAGGGTTAAGTGATTACCACAGAGAGAAAAGTTTTTTTAAAATAGAAAATAGAAAGAAAACAGCTCTAATAGGGGGGATTTTGTCACACCTGTTTTGCACACAGTAGGCTCCACAGTCAAAATAGAGGCAAATTCTTGCTGAGCTTTTGATGACATGAAAATAAAGGCATTCATCACCTTTCCTCTCAAAATTGCAGACTGTAGCAGAACACCATTTTTAAAAGGCTAGTCTGATTTCCCTTCTGGGGAAAAAAATGAGAAAGGAAACTAAAGAGACAAAAATATATAATTGCAGACTCTCCCTCTTAACTGGATCACTGTGTACCCAAAATATGTGTAATTCAATTTTAAGAAATATATTGAAATTGCAGAATCACTAGTATAGAGACCTCAGAAATCCTGGAACACAAAAGCCAACTATTAATGGCTATTTCAACCGAGTAATGGTTAACATTTCCAACAGATGTAATCTGGGGTAATTGCTGGGGATATTTTGGCTTTCTTGTACATGTTCTTAATCTGCATAACTGATCAGAAAAGCCACAGAGAAGTGTAGCAGGGATGCCACATGTAACTGAGTCATAAAAGGCTACTTTAGAGAAGGAGACACTCAAAGCACAGGGAAATGTAAGCAGGCACCTTACGTAGGAAAACGTGCAGTGCGATTTCTGGTAGCTGTCCTACTTGGGACACAAATGGCTGGTCAGTCCCAGCAGGCAGGGCAAGACTGAAGCACCCAATATGCAATCCCAGACCAGGGCTTTGAAGGGGGCTGGGGCTCCAGAGAGCCAGATGAAGCTGCAGCCTTAAGAGAGTCCAGTTATCATTTCTACAGGGTCAAGCAAACAAATGCCATAGTCCAAAGTGGCAGTCACCTGGGGGCAGGGTCCTCAGAGATAGAACAAGGGCTTGAAAGGGAATCTAAGGGCCGGTGAAACTCTTGAAATCCAGGCAGACCAGCTCGTTTTGGGAATAAGGGGAGTGTCTGCCTGAGAGCTGCTGGCAGAAGGTGAGTAGCCAAGACAGGGTATCAGGCAAAGAAGCCCATTAGGATATAGAAACTGGGCAAGAGAGAGATTTAAGTGATGATGGGGGTGAGGGGCTTGAACTGCATCATAGAAACGTGTGTAAGTGTTTGCTTTCCTCCCAGAGGCATTTTTCTAATCCTTTAAGGCTCAAGTTCTCACTATAGGTGCAGTGCCCAGAACTCATAAGCATTTCTCAGTCTTATAAAATTGTTTGAGAGCTGGACAAGAAAATGTCCTGGCTCTAAAACACAAAGCAAACTATAAAATGAAATTAATAAATATTTCAAGAGGAAAATTACATGAATTCCTTTAATTTTCATAACAAAACATTGTGCTTTTCTTGTTTGTTTGTTTGTTTTTGAGACGGAGTCTTGCTCTTTCACCCAGGCTGGAGTGCAGTGGCGCGATCTCGGCTCACTGCAGGCTCCGCCCCCCAGGGTTCACGCCATTCTCCTGCCTCAGCCTCCCGCGTAGCTGGGACTACAGGCACCCACCACCTCGCCCGGCTAATTTTTTGTATTTTTTAGTAGAGACGGGGTTTCACCGTGTTAGCCAGGATGGTCTCGATCTCCTGACCTTGTGATCCGCCCGCCTCAGCCTCCCAAAGTGCTGGGATTACAGGCGTGAGCCACCGCGCCCGGCAACATTGTGCTTTTCATGTGGGATAGGACTATATTTTCCAGTGTTTGATAGGATGTGGGATGAGGCCTCTGAAAGAATATCCAGGGTTTATGTAACCCTTGAATTCGCCTTTCTTCTGCTTGGCATAGTTCAGGCAGGGGAGGTCCAATGTGTTAAGACTTCAGCAAGGTTGGGCAAACAGTGGAAGGAAAAAGCCCAAACCACCACAGCCAGAAATGTGAGGGAGGGGAGGAGAAGAGACTGGAAGGACGGGTGTCTGGGAGAGTTGCAGAGGTTGGCTTGACTGAGTGCTGAGAGATGCAGGCACAGTGCCCCTGGAGACGGTGCACTCTGGTTTCTAATTTTGGAAATGGTCATACCAGGGTTTCCAATTCGGCAGGCAGGCTAGCAGTGAAAGACTGAAGTGTAGGAGAACCATCAGGAGGCCAGTGGCCATTCAGTTTTGTGTGGGGGTATAAACATAGAATTGACAAAAGCAAGACAGGGCTTAGTTTCTAAAGCGGGGAAGCAGCAGAAGGGAAGTGACGACTGAACAGGAGAATCTGGTTCTTCTGAGGCACCAGACCAGTGGAAAATCAGTGACTCAAGGAACACTGAGGTCCAGAGGTTCTAAGGCTCCTGGGTTTACTTAGTGTCTGATTGGCTACAAGGCAATTTCAGGAACACCACAGAAGGTCAACCAATGAGAATGGACTTCTAGATTGCTTGTCTGGGAGCAGGGCCTAATTCTATTCTATATGCATCCTTGTTGAGAGGAGGGGCACCTGAGTCTAAGTGAAACAAGGGGTGATCCAATCTGATATTACCTTGGAGACAGGACCCCTTTGTGTGTCCAGAGAAATAGGCATGGAACTGCCATTTCTTGAGTCAGGTTCCAAGGTGACTGGGGTGAAGTGGCTCCAATTTAGGAGAAGGACACAAAAACAGGAAACCACCCAGTATGCACTGCAGGGGCAGATGTTTAAACAAACTCTTCTAGCCAGGTACAGCCCTGATAGGGAGGAGGGTGTGTCTCTCTGAGGAGACCACAGATCCTGACCTGGAGACATTGTGATGACTGAGCAGAGATAAAAGAGGAGGAGACCGATCAGTTGCAACTCTAGAGCCAATTAGGGCTGGTGCAGAGGCTGGTGGCCTCTGGCTGAAGAACAGAGTGGAGAGCTTTAGACTTCCCCTGGGTCTGTATCCAGGTTCCAGGGTCAACCACAACTCTTCTTTCTCTGTTACCTGAGAGCAGAGAAGGGACAGGGCCAGGGCACCAGCAGGAGAGAGCTTAGCTGGCCAAGCTGAAGAGAGAGGTCATTAGGGACTAGATCATGGCAGCAGCGACTGCCTGGATCCTGGCAGAATAAAATAATTCCAGCAACAGTAAGTGACTTTGGATAAGGGCCCTCAGCTGATGCCTGGAGGGATGCTGTAGGAGTTTTGGATAATCTTGTAGAAGAGATCATTTTTATTGTTTTTCTTTTATTACACTATGAATAGAGGACCTGCAGGTAGGGTAGCCAAGACTTTTCCCAGATGATATATTCCCCAGCAGAAGTACTGCCATTTCTAATGCGTGAGGCACTAATGATAAAGAATCTATGGATTACTAGCATTTCAAGAGCCTCAACCACGTTTTAAACCTAATTCAAATGAATATTTAACTGAACGGCTATAAGATGTGGCAGTATGCCAACCATTCAACTTATTCTTCACATTTTTCACAAGAAAAACAACAAAAATCATCTCTCCTATAGACCTGACAGATTATCCAAAGAACCAAAACAGTAAATTTATGAATGTGTATTTAATTTGAAACAAAGAAGTATTCTGAAATATTTGACATAATGTGACTGGGGACATAAAGGTAAGGGTGTGGGCCAGGCACTGTGGCTCATGCCTGTAATCTCAGCACTTTGGGAGGCCAAGGCAGGAAGATCACTTGAAGCCAGGAGTTCCAGACCAGCTTGGGCGACATGGTAAAACCCGGTCTCCAGAAAAAATGAAATGAAAAAAAAAAAAAATTACCTGGACTTGATAGTGCATGCCTGCAGGAGGCTGAGATGGGAGGATCCCTTGGGCCCAAGAGGTCAAGACTGCACTCAGTTATGATTGCACCACTGCCCTCCAGCCTGGGTAACGGAGCAAGATGGAACAGGACAGGGAAGGGACAGGGAAGGAAAAGGAGAGGGGAGGGGAGGGGAGGGGAGGGGAGGGGAGGGGAGGGGAGGGGAGGGGAGGGGAGCGGAGGGGAGGGGAGGGGAGGGGAGGGGAGGGGAGGGGAGGGGAGACAGAGAGAGAAAGAGAGAAAAGTAAAAGGAAAAAAGGAAAGAAAGGAAAGGAAAGGAAAGGAAAGGAAAGGAAAGGAGGAAGAAAGGAAAGAAAAGAAAAAGAAAAAAGAAAAGAAAGAGAAAAATAAGAAAGAAAAGAAAGTAAGAGAAAGGAAGGGTGTCAATGAAGGACTTAAAGCACTTAAAAATGGTCCTGTTCTCAGAATTCAAGGTAGGCCCTGTTCTGAGTTTCCTGAGAATTCTCCGGGAATGATTTTTGAGTGATAAGTACATCAAATGTATGGGTCCTTTCTTGCCATAGGCATCACTAGACAAGGCTTACAGGTGGAATTGCTTGAGTTCTTAAGTTTTTTGTACCCTTAAGAAGTTAGTATCATGTAATACAAAAGTACTACAAAACTAGGAATTCACAAGCAAGGTGAGAAACCAGAGGCAGAAAAATGAAGACATGAGAAGAGAGAATGAAATTACGTGTACAATAATTTACAAGTTATTAATATTAAACAAGGGTTTTGGTGTTTCCTTCCAGATAAAAGGCCTAATATTTACTACAGTGAAAAATAATTAGCAAATAAGTTGTCATTTCTTTCCACATTAATTCCAGAAACTAAATGTCATTTTAATTGTATAAGTGTTAGCTTATGGAAGTTGGGACTGAGTTTGGTTTCCTTGAAGAAAATTTGGGAAAGAAGGGGATAATGATTAGAAAAATATGTGGGATGCCAGGTATGGTAGGGCGCATCTGTAAGTACCAGCTACTCAGGAGGCTGAGACAAGATTGTTTAAGTCCAGGAGTTTGAAACTGTAGTGAGCCATCATCATGCCTATGAATAACCACTGCACTCCAGCCTGGGAAACAAAGGGAGATCCTGTCTGTTTAAAAAAAAAAAAAAAAAAAAAAGAAAGAAAAAAAAAGAAAAAGGAAAAAGAAAAAAAGTGGAAAACAGCTTACTAGCAAAGAGCTTGGTGGACTGCATTAAAACGTGTAGGGGCATTAGCAAAATCTCCAGAACCAGCGAGCCCAAAATATTCATCACTGAGGATTCATAAAGTATTGCATGCTTGCTAACAGGCATATTCCTTGCTTTTTTATCTTTACATGGAAGATAATAATGGATTTGTGAGTTTTGTATAGCTTAATTTTTGACAACTAGAATTGGAAAATTATTGTATAAACCAGGTGGTGGTATGGACGGCAGTGGTGAGTCCATCGTGCCTACACAGCCATGAAATGGGAGCATCTGTGTTGTTTAATTTAGAAGAGGAACAAGATGCTACAGTCACTAAAATATCAAAGTGGGAAGCTTGACTGGTTCTTCAGGCAGAGCCTCATAGGGTTGGGTCATGGAGATCCAGAGTCTGAGGCTCATCTGTTTATTAAACTCAGAACGGCTGTTCTGATCATCGTCACTAACTGCTGACATAATTATAGGAAGTAGAACTTCCAAGTTGGCCATATACACTGAGGAGTATAAATAGTTTCCTATAGAAAATTAACAAATAGTAGCAAAATAAATATGCAAAAGTTATATGCATATTTATTCAGTAGGCTTTTAGGCAGGACAGGTTGGGTGATCCTAACGGTTAATGCCTTAAACGAAGCAAGCCCAATACTGACCTAGCAGAGGCAAACTGTGCTCTACACTAATGATAAAGCTGTTATTTCTCTATTTTAAAAATTTACTTACAGCAGCAATAAATGAAAGCCTATCATATCTCTCTAGTTTTCCAATAGGTATCCAGTAAGTAGGAAATCAAATTAAGAAGGTAGTTCTTTAGCAGACTGGTAATAAAGAATCAAGCTTTAGTAAGCTTTAATCCAAGCTTATTGACCATAAAACCATCTTTTACTTTGCTAAGCCATCACAGTTTTGTTAGCATTACTTACAAGCCATATTCACTCTTACTATTTACTATCATTTTACTAGTGGGTAAAGTCACTGAATACTGCAAGCAAGAGAGGAATGGTGTGTCCTACCACTTAGGGTAAGGAGATCAAGCCTAGGGAAAAGACTCTCTGAGAATACGCTGAGGAGCAATTTGACATCCTTGTGGTGGAAGTTTATTGAATCAGTTCCCAACTTCAGCCCAGTCAACTGTGAAGGGTCAGCATCACTCTTAACTTCCAATTGGAAATGTACTTGATGCATTTATAATTTAATTCTATGAGTGTATTATATTTATTAGGTGTCTTATGATTTTTAATTATTGGAAGAGACGGGGTGACATACTACGAAGGGGTTGAAAGAGCTAAAAGGCTTACTCAAAAATTACATGTAATTTTTGCTGTATGTCACATACCATAAAGTTAACACGGCTGCACAGTGGGTATAGCAAATAGTTCCAACTGTTCTTTGCTAGTGTTTGGAGATGGTGAAATGTTTGCACAAATATTTCCTCTCTCCACCAACTCTTCCCCCATTCCGTAATGCTCACTTCCACTTCTGTTTTTTAACTTTTGGAGTTCTTTGATCTGCATAAACATTCTACCAACTCAGCCCAAGGCAACTTTGAATTTTATGGTTACACTGCTAACTTCATCTTTATCTGAAAACTTTTGGCACAGATTTTGTCTTAAAGCACGTTTTGTCTTAAATAAGTCAATAAGATTGCTAATGTAAGGTCAGGTGCTAATCCCAGAACTTTGGGAGACAGAAGTGGGAGGATCACTTGAGGCCAGGAGTTTGAGCCCAGCCTGGGCAATATGGGGAGACTCTCTTTCTACTAAAAATACAAAAATTAGCCGGACTCATGCCTGTAGTCCCAGATACTTGGTGGCTGAGGCACAGAATTGCTTGAATCCAGGAGGTGACCCAGGATCGCGCCACTGCACTCCAGCCTGGGGTACAAAGCGAGATCCTGTCTCAAACAAACAAAAAGAAAAAAGAAATAAAAAAGATAGCTAATGTAGTATTAATTTGAAATGAGGGGGATGTGCCTGTCCAGTATTCAAATTTCAGTAACCCTTGGATGAATTACTTGCCATTTCTAGTTCTTGTTGCTTAATTTTAAGATGGAAATTTCTACCTTGAAGTTTTAGAGAGGTTGTTGAGAGAACAGAGGTGATACAAGACTATGCTTAGAATACTGAGCACATAGCAAAATAATATTTTCCCTCTGCCCTCTCTCTTTTCCTGGAAAGCCAGGTAAGCAATGAGAAGGTGGTTTATGGCCAGGTGTGGTGGTTCATGCCTGCAAATCCCAGCACTTTGGGAGACCAAGGTGGGAGGATCCCTTGAGCTCAGGAGTTCGAGATCTGCTTGGGCCACACAGCAAGACCTCGTCTCCACAAAAAATTAAGATTACCTGGGCGTGGCACATTCCTGTAATCCCAGCTACTTGGGAGGCTGAGTTGGGAGGATCACTTTAGCCTAGGAGGTCGAGGCTGCAGTGAGCTGTGATGGCACCACTGCACTCCAGCCTGGGTGACAGCCCTGTCAAAAAACAAAACAAAACAAAAATTGCTGACCTATGCACAGTTAAAGTAAAAAGAGTTGGGATCCTTGAATGACGTTGATGTCTGTTCTGGCAAAGCCTGGATTGTTGGTCCCCCAAACTTCTTTAACGAAGTTTACTCCTGATAGCTCGATTAAGTATCTTTGTCCCATGGCCGTGGGGAATAAAGAGTTCAGTTGTCCCCCCGCTTTTTAAACTGAGCGTCCGAAGAAACAAGGCAATCCCATCCTCTCTTCACACATTTGTGCAGGTGCAGCTTTATTTCCCACTGTGCGGTCCCAGGAGGCTGCCTGCTCTTCCGCACTCACTTCCTAGGCATCCTGGCCGCCCCTCGGCAGGCTCTCCTTCTGGCCTGAGACTTCCAGCTGAGCCTCATCCCCTCCACCCGAAAACTGCTCCATGGGGCACTTCATCTACCTGGAAAGTTCTCGATTTCCAACTGGAGCCTGTATACTGCTGGTTGTGTCTCAGCAGTTATTACAGCTCTGGGCTCACAACGGGAGCTTAGCAAAAGTTCCACCCTGGCTTCCTAGACTGCTACAGCTCCAAGAAAAATCCTGTGCGCACAAACGGCCGCCGCCTTTGGCGTCTCCCGCGGATTAGACCAGTTAGGAGGTCTCAGCAGGCTTTTAGGCAGGACAAGTTTTACGCTGGCCAAATAGGGGTCAAGCTAAGCAAGGCGCCTCCGTGCGCCTAGCCAGAGCGGTGCGGGCTGCAGAGCCTGCCCAGCCGGGAGCCCAGTGCCAGGCGGCGGCGGCAGCGGCTCCCCAAGCACGGCGGCAAATCGGAACCCGCCCGGAAGTGCCCGGCGCTGGAGGAGGGAGCAACGGCCCGGGAGCCGCCGCCGCCGCGCGCACGCGCCCTCGCGGGCTGGGGCCGGGGCTGGAGTCGTAACTCGGAAGCCGGAGCCCAGACGGGCCCGCGGCGGGGGGGTGGGGTCTGCGCGGGGGCGGGAGCGGCGGAGGTGGCCGCCCCTGGCGGCGGGTTTGTTTATCCCGGGGAAGAAGTTTAGGAGCGGGAGATAGGGAAGGAGGGCGGGTCGGGGAGGAGGGATGCGGTTCGGCGGAGGCGGCCGCCACAGGGACTTGCCGCCATCACCCCTGCTGCCACCCACCGCAGCCTCGAGCTCCCAGGGCCGACACGGCCGCCGCCTCAGCGAGAGAGGAGTCTCCACCGGGACTGACCGCTGCCGCCCTGCACGTCCAGGTAGGCGCCCCTCCCCCTCCCTCCGGTCCCCGCGGCAGCCCCAGGCGCTTGCTCCCCTCCCCCGGCTCGCCGTAGACCGGCGGCCTCCTGCTCGCGCCTCACTGCGCCCTCTTCCCTCTGGGTCCTGGACCCCCGCTCGGGCGGCGAGCTCCGGCCTGCTCTGGGGGCTACCTCCCACGTCCCCGGACCGCCCTTCCCTCGCGCGGCGGCGCCACGTTCCCCGGGGATGCCCCCAATCCCTCCTTGATTTCCCAGCCTCCACCTTCCAGGATCCCCTTTAGTTTTACCCCCGGGCCTCGCCCCTGCTTTTCCTCTGGCCTCCCTCCTCCTCTATACCTGTATACCTCCACGCCTGCCCCTTTTTACCTGAGTGCTGCCCAAAGCCAGAAACTGCATGCTCTCCCACCGCGCTGCGTCCACTTTCATACCTCCTCATCCCAAACACAGGCACTTGAAACTCTCGTCCCTGTTAGCCCATTTTAGGCAGAGTTCTCAGCTCCGCAGACCGCTCAGTACCTCCACTCCGGTGGTCATGCCTTTAACCTCTCCACCTGCTTTCTAATACATTTTTGCTCACTTATACCAGAGTCCATCAATCTAACCGCGCGGTTCGGGGTCCAAGTCTTCAAAGATCTCACTCTTATTCCTGCTGCTCTCCTTTTTCCTAATTCTTTTTGAGTCAACGTATTTGTATATTGATTCAACATAAAAGGGATGGTAGCATTTTCTCTCTCAAAGCAGTCACACAACTCAGTAGAAATAAGATTCACCATCTGCTTATCCTAACTTTCTCTTGTCTCTTTCCTGACAACTGTGTCATTCAATGATTCTTTCCAGGCTTCTGATGCTTTGTCTATTTTTGAATAATCTCGGGCCTAGTTTGGCCCATTGTGGTACTCACTTTCCCACTTGCAGTTGAATCCTCTGTGTCTTCGACTAGAAACTGACAGAGGTAAAAGGTTCATACCTTGAAAAATTATATCTCTCCTGCCACAATGGGATTGGTGGAATATTTCAAATTACCATTTCATCATTCTTGTGAGAAATGTTGCCTAGTGGTTAAGAACTCTTCTCTAGAGCTCAGACTAGTGTAGTTGCCAGGGTATAAACCCTTGCTCTGCCATCTACCAGCTTTGGCTTTGGGGAAGTTACTTAATATTTCTTCGCCTCAGTATTCTTACAGCTGTAAAATGGGGTTATGATATTACCTCATAGGATGGCGCTAGTAATTGCACAAGTAAATACAAGTAAAGTACTTAAAACAGTACCTGGCACAGGGCAAATATCTGATAAATGTTATCCTTATCATCACTTCTTGGTTTGACTTGATTTGGCTTGTGGGTAGATTAATTCTAAGACAGGAAGGTGGGAGTGGAAAGCTACCTTCTTATTCTTTGTCATTTAACATCCTTTTTTGATATAGATAGCATTTATAATTTGTTATTGTATAAATTAATTCCTTCTGATTTGAAAACTACAGGGTTTTAGCCCACCGTTTTCAAGTTAACTAACTACCAAGCTACAGATAGGTCAGTCCTTATTTCAGATGTCTATTTGGAACTTCTACAATTTTACCTTTGTTTTGAGAGTAAACAAAGTGAAAGTACTGTGTATAACAGATACATCATACTGGAAAATGAGATTTTACAGATAAAAATTTTAGTACTGTAAATTAAATACTCAAAACTGGTGGTATTCTTCATACTCATCTGACCTTTATCTTCAGTCACTACTCGAGATAGAGCTTTGGCTTCTCTTCATTCAGAAGACTGGTGGCCGTTTTCTCTTAATGTGTTATGTTCATTCATGTTCACATGTCTTCTTGGCTTGGTGTTTACAGAACTTTACTCACTTTAAAAAATGCTGACAGTTTTTGCCGTATTTGCTTACCTCTTGTGCACTATTGCTTACTTATTACATTTTTAAAGGACTCACATTAAAAGATCTGAAGATATTACTTTTGTGTTGTTTTAAATAGTAAAAGTTTGAAATCACTATTTGCTGTCCTAATTACATGTAAAAATATGTACATATGTAACTATCAAAAGAAAAATGTCTTTCCATTTATAGTTTAAAATCATTCTTGTGCCACCATGGAGCATGTTCCATACT